>NC_143396.1:139893176-140222759 GCF_052110815.1 Crocodylus siamensis | reverse complement strand
TCTGACTACACTGAAGCTGAGTAGTGTCACATGGATTGGTGTATATAAGTCAGGGGCGTGAAAGGTTTTGGTCATAAGATGGAAAATAATCAGTTTCCTATTGCCACTAAATTTGCCTCTAATTTTAACCTCCTGTTTCCCTGTGTCACTGTTATAAAACCTTAGTATCAAGAGCCTAATGTACCCTAGTCTGAGCATAATAAATATCTTATGGTTGTTCTTAAACCAGTGAATTTAAGGGTTCTAAATTAGAAAGGCTTGGGACTGCAGTTCTCTCAGCTCATGTGTTCTTGTTCAGAAAACAGCTTTGCTCAGAAGGTAATTATGCAAGGTACCCGCACAACTCTTGAAGGGAGGACTACCTTTTGAGGGCAAGTGGGTAGGTGGTTCTCCCCAACTCACAGGGTTCTTGCTTTCTTGCTGGGATGAGACCATTCAGGGAAGGTAGTGGTGAATGCTGATGGCAGTGGTGGATGTTTCTTACATGAAGACTTATTGGGGTGAATACAGAGGTTGATTAGATCCAATAGGCTTAGGTAGATTATGTGCCCCTAAAAGATTTTTTTTTCCTGTTTACTTTTTTTAGGATTTTTTTTTTTTTTGGTCCAGCCTAGTCATAAGTGTGGCAGCTGATAAGCTATCCTTTGGGAGCGCATTCACTAAACTAATGGGGCTACCTGCAGGCTCCACTTCTCCTGCTTCTGGGTATGGGTCCCCCTCCTACCACCTTTTAATTTACACTAGGCAAATGTCTCTAGACTGCTATACTCCCATTTTTACTTGGCTAAGCAGTCAGTCTTACCTGTCTAGGCTGTTCCTAATCAATTTCCCACCAGTCTCTTGCTTGTAGAATCCTGAGCATAAGCATGTTCAGCTTGTCACACCAGTGCTACATATAAAGAAGGCTGTTACTATTTGTCATGATGTGACACTTTTGTATATGCAGCCCAAAATTGAATTGACCTTTTTTGGGCTGCTGTATTGCATAACGAGATTGATGGTGCAAACGCATTTTTTAACATACGCCGTCAAATATCCATCAGATAGTAATGACTTTCGGTCACTATCAGGTTAGGACAGACACAGACAGGTGACCTAAAGGTGAAAGGCTCTGTATCCGATTACTGTCATGCCATCCACTCGCTGGAGGCTTTTCAAATATAAATAAATGCCAACATTGTTTCAAGACATGAATTCTAGCCAGCAATGCAAATGTGCTGGTGGTTTTTGAAAGTTAAAAATGACAGAATAACAAACCTAGGGATAGGGATAATGTATAGATATTGTGCACGGCAACCCAAATTGTGAATATAACTTGCAAGTAGAGTGATAAGTCAGTGATGAGGCAACATCACAAATTGAAATACAAATTGTGCATTGCCCGAGAGGTGGTATGTATGTCAAATGTTGAAATATGCTGAGTTTATGGGAGTTCCAAAGCCCGTGTCTCACTCACGTCTTGCAAAGAAAGCACCTCTTCTCAGTTCACATGAATAGCATGACAGACAAAGGCTTATTTGTCTGAGAGAATGTAAATATAATATGCCTTTCCTTGAACTATTGAATCAAAAACCCTAATCTGTGTATCTGTAGGATGTCTTACACCACCGAGGGGAAAACTGATTACTCAATGTCTGTCCCTCAGCAACTATTGAGGGGGACAAACTGTTTTTCCTTTTTTTAAAAAGGAAACCAATAGATCAGTTTGTCTTGCTTTGGGGAACAAGCAGTGATTCCAGCAGCATGCTGGGGCACAAGGTGCCACAGGTTGAATTCTAAAATACAAAGTCATAATCTGCTACTGTTTCTTAGATAATTGCTTTCAGATTATAAATTTTTCAGGGCCTGTCAATTTATAAGTGTTTCCTGTACATCATAAATGTGCAAAAAAAAAAGATGTTGAAACCACATTTTCAAACAATGAACAGCACAAGCTGCTGTTGAACCCTGCATCTCACTTAGCCACAATCTACCTAGGAGAGTTTACACAATGAGGGAAACTAGATCCGAGAGGGAAGCAAAACCACAGGTTTCCTCCCTGTTCCTCAGACCAGATAGTTTCTGGGCTGGAGATCTTGTGAGATGTCTTGATGCAGAACTGAAACTATTCTTAGCTCCAGCATTTAAGGATCTTCAGAAGAAAGCTTTAAATTGGATCTTCATCTCTTCCTGAAGATAGACATACCAAAACTATATTGGGCTACCAGAGTGGAAATAATTTTAATATGTATGGGTTCCCATTGGTGCACACGTTTATAGTTAATGCTGCATACCCTGCTCCCAGATCTTCCTGCCTGTAGCAGATTTGGTTGTGAGAAGAGTTTCCTGATGGATAGGATCAGTGTTCAATCAACTTCCATTTGTGTGGGTCTAAGGATGCTTTTACTATCTAGTCATCCGCTGTCTTTCTGCCTTGATTTGCATAGTATATCCTCTTCAATGTGACTATATCAAATTTATCTGAAATGTACATAATCATGTGCTGGAAAACCAATGATGCAAGATTTATTCCACAATGGATGATCTCAGCCTCCTGCAAAAATTCATTACCTTTTTCACGGTCAACCAAAGGTTGGTTGACTTCTGCTTTTATTGCAGTCACACTTAGGAAGAGGTTAAATCCCAAAGGAATGTCATTATTGTTTAGACTATTGCATATATGTGTGATATGGTAGGCATGTCCCATCCTGCCTAATACCTGAGCGAGGTTGCCTAAGCAGCAAATGAAGAGGTGACTCTCACTTTGTAACTGCTGTTTGACCAAATGTGGATGTTTGAGCGGCATGAAATTCCACATACTACTTTTCAGGGTGTCTGTGCAATCCCCCTTTTTTCCCATATGCATCATATAAATCATAGAGAAGTAGGGCTGGAAGGGACCTTAAGCATTCTCTACTTCTGTATTCATTTCCCATCTCATTTGAAGGAACAATTTCCAAGTTTAAATTGGAATTTGGAATGTACCAACTCCTTTTCCCTCAAATTTTTTGTTCCAGTTCTGGGTTTAAGTAAAGCAGTAACTCAGCCAAGCTTTACCAGTTTTGGGGTGTAAGCATGTGCTATTACGTGATTTCATTTAAATCTACCCTGCCTTCTGCCTATGTCATAATTGCCATTGTCAACCAGAACCCCATCCTGGTGTGACAGAAGCTTTGTCAAACTTTTTCAGTGCAACTATATTGAATCCCAGGTGTGTAACAAAGCATTACAAAATGCGCTTGTAGGTAACCATTGTGTCTCTTTCTCGCTCTCAAAAAAAAAAAAAAAAAAATTCGGTGCATGCAAGCACGTACTCTCCCTTTAGAAATATAAGGATGCTCACAAAGACAAGGTCTTGCATTTTCTATTAAAAGACCCAGCACTAAATTACAGCTTTTTAGAGTCCATTTCTGTAGATAAAATCAAAATGTATCCAAGTACAGTCTGATTCCTACAATGCCAATTGCTTCCTAAGTAACAGGTCAAATTCAATTCTAACTTAACTCCACAGATTTCCAGAATGTGTTGACCCAAACATGCTTAGATTTTGACTTCCACTAGTAAAGAGAAACCCCTTTTTCCCCTGAATGTCTAAAACAGCACCGCCACTATCATATTGGGGGAACTTTAAATTCCTTTATCAACAGCTACTTTGGAGTGAGGGACAGGGTCATTCGGGCACAGATAACATTCATCTCCTAGTCCAATAAGCTCATACTGTGGCACTGACTTGGAAACGTAGTTTTTTCAAGCACTTGGGCATTCTGTCCACTAGCAGCTTGGATATGGTGTCTTGAATCTTTGAAAAATAGCAATTGCTTGGCTCTATTGCAAGAGACCTGCAGACTGACTGTTCCAGGTCTGTTCCCATTGAAATTCCCAATGACTTTAATGGCCAGGTCTTTGGATCAGGTCTTTGGGGTGAAAAGAAGGTCTTTGGGGTGAAATAGGATCTGACTGTTTTCTCCTTTCTCTGGTTTACCAGAAATTATATTTCTATCAAAGTCGATGGAATTGATCTCGATTTACACCAGGGAAAAGAGAATTAATCACATTATGACAGAATAGCTGCATATTAAACATGGTTAGAATTTTCTTTTGGCTGCTTTAAGCAGTTGGAGATGCAGTATTTCACCTTTGGTGTCTTACTAGATGGGCAGTGCTTCACTTTATAGTGTTTTCCCCTTTCTGTCACGTAGACTAAGTAGGTCACCATTGGATCAGAGACAATCAAATCCTGCATTAGTAGAAGCGTTGCCAGCAGATTGAGTGAAGTACTTCTTCCCCTCTATTCACCACTGGTGCGGCCACATCTGGAGTACTGTGTTCAGTTTGAGGCCCTCCAGTGCAGAAGGGATGTGGACAAATTGGAGACAGTCTAGCAATGGGCAACAAAAATGGTTAGAGGACTGGAGCACATGACCTGTAAGGAGAGGCTGAGGGAATGGAGCTTATTTAGTCAGGAGAAGAGAAGATTGCGGGGAGATTTAATAGCAGCCTTCAGCTACCTGAAGAGTGGTTCAAAGGAGGATGGAGCTAAACTGTTCTTGGTGGTGACACATGACACAACAAGGAGCCAAGGTCTCAAATTACAGCAAGGGAAGTTTAGGGTAGATATCAGGAAAAACTCTCAACAGGTAGATAGTAAAGCACTGGAACTGGCTATCTAGAGATGGGAATTCCCATCCTTGGAGGTTTTTAAGACCCAGGTAGACAGAGCCTTAGCTGGGGTGTTCTATTTGGGGATGGCCCTGATGTAAGCAGGAGCTTGAACTAAATGAACTCCTGAAGTCCCTTCCAACCCCATCTTTCTATGATTCTAGATTAAATGCTTTGTGATGTCATTTTCAACACCTGTGCCTGTATTCTATGTTAGGGTTTGGCTCTTAATACAAGGACTGCAGCGATAAATTTTCTGAGGATTTCTAAGCTGTTGATAACTAATATCAGTTGTAATGATTCTGTCTTGCTACACATCAGGCACTGAAGTAGTTTTTCATGTTCCTGGAATATCTTTCTTTTGCTTGTCTTGTGCCATGATAGATGTATCGGAAGAATGTCCAGCAGCTTATCCAGAACCTGATCCGGAAGCTTGCCTGTCTTAGCCAGTATGAGGAGGTACTTGCAAAAATCAATGCGACATCCACAGATCGCCTCACTGTCCTGAAGACCAAACCTCAGTCCATACAGAGGGACATAATCACAGTTTGCAGTGACCCTTACACATTAGCCCAGCAGCTGACTAACATAGAGCTGGTAAGTGGTTGCTAGATCTGTTGTTTATTAATTTTCCAGCCACCCTTGTGCATCTCTTCTTGAAGCACAGAAGAACAAAGGAATTGACAACTTCTGTATTGTCTTTAGGAGCGCCTGAATTATATTGGACCAGAAGAATTTGTCCAGGCATTTGTACAAAAGGATCCTTTGGATAATGACAAGGTGAGTGGAGGGGGGGGAAAAGGACACTGTTTAACATCCTTGAACTTTATCTGTTAATAAAAGCATTTTATAACAACAAATAGATGTGAACACAGAACTGCTTGAGAGCTCCTGGTTTTATTGTAAGAATTTTTGTTCATTTGGCAAGCGGGACCCAAAATCGCTCTGGGACCCAAAATCTCTTTGACTGAATGGCTTCATTGGGATTTCGCCACTTCTTCAAATCTACCTGAAGATCTAGCCTTGACTGAGGCCTTGCAGGTGATTACACATGACCTTCCTTTTCCACAGCCAAGATGAAAGGCTCATTTCAGTCTGTTGGCTTTTGAATCGTTCATTTTCTCCATTTCTTTTTCTTCCTGCCCTTTTAGTAAATTGAGCTATTTGTTGCAAGCTGATAAGAGAAGTGCAATTTGCTTGCATATCTTATGTTATACCTGCAATGAGGATTGTGAGCTACAGGCCTATACAGAATGAAGGGCAAGGACAAATGGTGCTTTTAACTAACTGTGCTGGAGCTGTTATCCCTATCTTTTGGGTTTGGAGATGAGTCATGATCTGTTGGTTGACTGTGCCAAAGCCATGAAGTTAATACTAAAATTACCTGCCCTCTTCATATTTGGCAAACCCAGTGTAATGTTTCAGGCATAACTTGCCTTTCATCCAGACAGGATCCCAAAATGACTTTCTGTAGGTAAAGATAATACCACTTATGTTCTGGGCCGAGTTATGGGAACTGTTCCGAGATGCAACAGAATAACTTAAGACAGGAAGGGGAAAATAAGATTCTATCTGAAATTGCAAGGGTAGTTTTTGCAAGGCAGAATATAATAGCTTAATTTGGACTATTCACTTGAATGAATGTGCCAAATAAGCATTGAGCGATCAGGCCTCCATTTTACTTCTGATGCAGGTGGGGGGGATGCGGTGGGGCTATTAGTTTTGATGGGGCATGGCTTGATATGGACTTTTGCCCTGATTCAACAAAACTTAAAAGCATATTTGTGTTTTAAGACCTGATTTTACTGGTCTTTCAGGTGGTCAGTACCACTTACCACTTGAGTGTGTGAAAGCTTGAGGTGGTGAGGTTACATACTAGAGGTCTTTTCCCAGGAAAGAAATTGCAGGAAAAAATAACAAAACTGTGATATGTATGTTTCCCGCTGCCACCCCCCCCCCCCCACACACTTTTTCTTTTCTCTCATCAGAGCTGTTACAGTGATCGGAAGAAGACCCGTAACCTGGAAGCCTATGTGGAATGGTTTAACAGACTCAGTTATTTGGTTGCTACAGAAATCTGCATGGTGAGTTGGTCCTTTTTCCCTGGCACATGGTCCTGTTTTTAAGTTGTGAAGCCTCTTTAGCTGTAGTCCTGGAGCTCCACTCCTGTCCCTTCAGTGTTCCCTTTGTCAGCTGCATCTCCTGTTAGCTCACCCTTTGCACCTGGAAGGATATTTCCCTTTTTGTCTGTTAATCATATTGTCTGTTAAATAGTGACATGCCACATGCTCAAATTAAAGCTTGATAGAAATCGGCTACAAAAATGTAGCTGCCTTCATTCATGCATCTCCCCCCTTCTTCCCCCCCCCCCCCCCACAACAGCAACTTTGTGCCTCATTGGCCATCTCTATTGTGTGATAATTACTTTGCACATGAGGCATGTGTAAATGTATTGTGCAGTTAACCAGTTTAATTGCACAATAGATGTAATGTGTCAGACTAAGAACTGCCACTGTCACTTAATGGGTCAGACCATAAGTCCATCTAGCCCAGTATCCTGTCCCAAATGGATAGTGGCAGAAGACGGATTCTAAATCTAAATAGATCATGTCCAGACTTTTTTTCCACCCTTTTTACTTTTCTTCATAACCCTCTGAAGCTGCAGTGGAAGTTCTGATTCAGAAGCTGTACCCCTGTCTGTCATATTCAGTATTTACTGATGGGCTTTCTTAATATTTGTCTATGAATCCTTCATAGGTGCTCCTCACCAGTCATCCTCCATGTGCTCCCTTTCCGTGGTTCCTTAACTTGTTAAGCCCACCTGTTTCTTATCACAAATTTCCTGGATTTAGGCTCGTAGCTTGGTCTGCTTGTAAAGTATAGTATAAAATGGCAAAAACTATAGAGGAGATATATTTTACAATATCATGATACAAAACATGATCATTCTTCCTCCTGCTAAAGAATAGCCCTCCACTCTGATCTCTTACAGCCAGTGAAGAAAAAACACAGAGCAAGAATGATAGAATATTTCATTGATGTGGCCCGAGAGTGTTTTAACATCGGCAACTTCAACTCCTTAATGGCAATTATTTGTGAGTATCTGGGTGGTTTGAAGGAAACTTTCTCCTCCTTAGTCCCCTTCCTTTATTTTAATCTCTAAAAATAGCTTTGTTTGCTTAAATATGGAATGCTTTCACTATTTAAGTACTCAGCTGGATAGGAAGGGAAAGAAATAGTGAGGAGAGTTGCTAAATATCTCTTAGTAATAGATACTTAAATAAGACTATTCAGTACTGTAGTTTGGACTACTGTCTAATTTAGTAGGTAATTGCAAGTCAAGAGAGAGAAAAAGATACGCGACTTAACATATACCTTTACAGCACAATGCAGTGTTGTGTAGCTTGGGTACCGGAGGTTATAGCTGAATTTAATACGGCATTTTATCTGGGATAATTTACCAAGCTAATGTGTGTACACTGCTTCCAGTATCCTTGCTAGCTAGGGTTTCTCTGCAGGACAGTGGACTGTGACCATGGAGATGTACCTTTAGTCTGCTAGTGTTTGTACACTTCAAGAAAGCTCGGTGCCCCAATGCTATTCCTTGGAACACACTCGTTTCACAGTTGTGGTCCTGACCATGATTATTTATGAGTAAAATTTAATCAAATGCCAGTTCATTTCTCCTTTTTTCTGATATAATCTTTGGGCACTTGTACACAAGCGCAGAGGCTGCTCTGATGTGCTGGAATTCCAGCATGTCATAGCAGACTTGATAAATCAAGTCTGTTTACTTTGATTAAATTGAGTCTGCTGGAGCATGACAATCGCTGTGCTTCAGCAGCCTCCTGTCCCGTGTATCAGTGTCCCTGTGCTTTAAAAATGGTGGTGGAGTGCTTGAACTAAAGCTTCTTTGAGCTGTAGTTCTAGCGCCCTGCCACCATTTTTTTAAGTGTGGGGATGCTGATACAGGAGATGCAGCGGCACTTTAGAGTGGCTCTGAGTCGCTCTAATTAAAGTGCACACTCCCCCCCCCCCCCCGCCTGCCCCCACAACCCTGGAGCATGTGTAAAAGTGCCCTTTAAGATCCCACTGTTCACTCTTTGTAGACTCCCATAGTATAGAATCAGATGGGTTAGAAAACCTAGCAATAACATGTAATACCAATGGCTGCTGCTGGTTTTTTTTGTCATGCCTGGTGCACGTTGGGAGTGTAAAAAAAAAAAAAAAAAAAAAAAAAAAGGAGAAATTCTTCCATTTATTTATTTATTTATTTTTAAAGAAAACGTTTCTCAATGAAACAAGCGTTTCTGGGAAATGTTTATTTGGATAAAATTCTTAATGGAAGATGTTGAAATAGTTAGTTAGTTTCAACTTTCTGTCACTACTCGTTGACTCTTCACAATATGTAACCAATTTAACACTACTGAAATAAAACTCTTCAAGATATCCTCTTGAGGAATTCTCCCAATATTCTAAATCAGTTCAAAACTAAATTTGGAAACACCAATTTCCAATAGAATGGAATTTTTGTTTCCTGACTAGCTCTGGGAAGTCTTTGTCTTGTTAACAGCTCCTTTGTTTTTACTTTGGAGACTTTTGGTTCTTTTATTTTAAGCTAGTTAAGTTCTATTTAATTTTGTTTTTTCCCCTTTGTTGCAAAGCTGGTATGAACATGAGTCCTGTGTCTCGACTAAAGAAAACCTGGACAAAAGTCAAGACGGCTAAATTTGACATTCTGGAGGTATGTTAGATTGATATTTAGACATACGTGAAAATTTCAATAGATAAAATCAGTCCTTGAGTAAATTTTCTTGTGTGTAGCTTTTATTCCAAAACCTAGTCAGTAACTAGAAGCAGACAATGTTCATAGAATCATAGGAAAATTAGGGTTGGAAGGGCCCTTAGGAGGTTATCTAGTCCAACCCCTTGCTCAAAGCAGAACCATCCCCAACTAGAACATCCCAGCCAAGGTTTTGTTGAGCCAGGCCTTAAAAACCTCCAAGGATGGAGAGTCTACCACCACTCTAGGTAATCTGTTCCAGTGCTTCACCAACCTCCTAGCGACAGGTTTGTTTGTTTGTTTGTTTGTTTGTTTGTTTTTTCTCTTAATAGCTAACCTAAACTTCCCTTGCTGCAGCTTGAGACCATTGTTCCTTGTTCTATCATCTGCCACCACCACGAACAGTGCTCATCTGCTCCATCCTCTTTACAACCACTTCTTAGGTAGTTCAAGGCTGCTATCAAATCCCCCCTCACTCTTCTCTTCTGTAGACCAGAAGAGAAGCCCAGTTCTATCAGACTTTTCTCAGAAGTCATAAGCCCCAGTTTCATTGCCCTCTGCTGGATTCTGTCCAATTTGTCTACATCCTTAGAGGGCCCCAAAACTGGACACAGTACTCCCAGTGTGGCCTCACCAGTGCAGAATGAAGGAGAATAATTACTTCCCTTGTTCTGCTGGCAACGCTTCTACTAATGCAGCCCCATATGCTGTTAATGTCTGTTATAACTCCCTTGTAACAGCTTATTGTCCACTGTAACAACCCCCCGTTTGTTTTTAAACTGAAATTTTAAAATTGTGAGTAGTATCTTTAGGAGTCTGAGCAATACAGTCAGGATCAAAATAGCATAATAATAATTAGATCTTCCTTTTTTTCATAGTGGACTTCAACCTTTGGTGTACCTATACTAAAGCTTTATCTTTATCTTGTATTAATTGGCAGTAATTGATAAATAATAACATTTCAGCATAATTGAACACTCCAATATAGATTATTGGTTAACTCTAGAGATCCTGTAGCTACTGTGGTTCTCATTTAATTTAACACTTAAACCTCTGTAGCATAAGAAAGTTTTAGTATTCTGCTCTGTGCATGTGGAACATCTGTTAACATCAGTAAGTTAGCTATTGACTTAAGAGCAAAAGACTGGAATAGAGACCCATTTTGTGCATCTTTGAGCAGAATTTTTGCCTTGGATTGTGAATTAATACTGTTATTTGGGGGGAGGGGAAGGTCCAGGTGATATGCATAACTGCTTTTTTGCTGCCTGACTTGACTTTATTCACTGAGTTTCTTCATGAGCAGTTTTAAGTGTGTGGGGTTTTTTTGTTTTGTTTTATGCCTGCTGAAAAGAGAGAACTGCTCTGTTTAAAAAGGGCCATTTGCAACATAAGACCTTTTGAACTCTAAAATTCTCTGTCATGAAAACCATTGTCCAGATCACAGTACTGCATCTCTGCAGCTCATTATTTACGTTTTTCTCCTGTCTACAGCATCAGATGGACCCTTCTAGCAATTTCTACAATTACCGAACTGCTCTTCGTGGAGCTGCTCAGAGGTCCTTGACAGCTCATAGTAGCAGAGAGAAGGTATGGTCATGAATGACCTGGCAAATGGGCAATAGTGAAATGTGCTCAGTAAGCTATGTGGCAAGTCTTTGATTCACTTAAAAAAACTATTGGGAACTAACTTCAGTAGGCTTCCTTAAAAATAATTGGATCCCTGTTCATTCCATGTGTTCTTGAAATTTTGAGTTGGATGCATATATGAACCAGCAAGGAAACAGATGGAAAGGTTCAGAGGGTTAGGTGGATTGGAGAAATAATTCACTTCCTGGCTTCCACTCAATATCAAGCACAGTTTGCCACTGACTGGAAGCTGTTAACACTAAAAAGCTGTCTTAACTGCTTCATTTGCTTCATTCAGGATATTATCTCCAGCTTTTGGTGAGGAGGTATCTACAGTGCAAGCTCTGTCACAAATGGTGCATGTTGTTGACAACCTAGACAGACAGCCAGGGATTGAAAGAGGCTGAACTACTTTGCTATCCTTTGTCCCTGTGTTTTGGAATTGAGGAGCACTGATGGGACAGAATAATGAGCCTTGTGCTGGTACCATTCCTACTGTATGCAGCTTGTGGACAGAGGAGTTCAGTCTTGATGCCTTTTGGTCCGACTCTTGTTATGATCATAATAGTCTGAAGCCAGTGCATAATCCCCCTGGTGATGTGTTTCCTCATCACCCCCACTTCTTCTGTTGCTCATCTTCAGCCTATTTTTCAGTGCTTCTGTGGAGGAGGAGATCTGTGGGAGTGCTTCTTGATACCCACATCTCCATAGGAGACTAGGAGGCATAAATATGGGCATTTTTAAATTGACAAAGTAACTAGTCCGAACCCAGAGATTTCTGAGAAAATGGCTTGAGTATTTCAATGTAGAGAGGTGTCATTCAGGTAGTTCTAACTTTGTGTTTCTCCTATGGAGGACACAATGTACATGTGGGGTTTACACTGAAAGAGACAAATTGATGTTAATGTAATCTTTGAATAGGCAAGAAATGAAGAGCAAGTCTTGACGAACGCCCAAGAGAAACTGTCTTTTCCATAAAGACCGGCAGAATAGCTAAGAGGTTGGAAGAAACACAAAAGCTGCTGCTCCTAATTCTAAGATGTGTTTACCTTTTTATTTAAAAAAAACAACAACTTTGAAATACACTGAGAGAATGCTTAAATTGAAAAAAAAAAAAGCTCAAATGTTAATGGTAAACCTATCTTATGAACCTCTCTTCTGCCTGAAATAGATACAGAATATCAATTTTACATCACTGCTGCTTTGTTTCTTTTGTGAAACTGAAAGCGAATTAAAAATAATGTTGAGAGCAAAATGATGAAAAGAAAGGGAGCTGAATAAACTGTTAGATGTGCTGAAGGGTGTTTTTTTGTTTTGTCTAGTTTTCATTTTTGTTTTTAAATTAAAGACACTGAAAAGAGAAGCTCAATTCACTTCCTAAATATCTGTGATCCAAGACTGTTTGTTTGTTTGTTTATATCAGACTGAAAGTTCATTCTCTACTTAGTGCTACTGTAGTAGGCCCCTCTACACCTTCCAAACATTGCACAATTAACTGGTTAATTGCACAATTACCAGCTACACATGCAAAGTAGCTATTATACAATAAAAAGCTCCAATCAGCTTTGTGTACTAACTTTTTTATAACTGGTTGCTATTGAGTTTTAATTGCACATGTAGCAGGGTCTCCCCTGCATCAGGGAGCCCTGTCAGCTGATGGGGCTTCTAGTCTCAGAGGTGCACCATGCCCTGTGAACACCGCCGTCCCCCCTCCCCCAGCAAGCGCTAAGGATTGGGGCAGCTGTGATCCCTAGGATCTGGGGGTTTCATGAACCCTTAGGGCTCTGGGGTATGGGAAACCCCCAGGAGCAGGTAGATCACTGCAGTGGAAATCCTCCTGCCTCCTGCACCCTCAAATGCTAGGCGATCACTCTGTAGCAGTGATCCTCTAGCCCCAGAGGTGCATGGGGTTCTCCTGTGGCCAGGAGACCCTCAACTGAGTGGGAAACTCCCAGCCATGGGAGCTTGCTTACTGGCAGTTCAAGGGGACCCTGGTAATAAGGCACAATGAAATCTAATGTGCAATCCCACACTTATACCTCCTGTCATGTATGTGTGGCACTAACTTATTGGCTTTTTTTTAATTCATGTATTTATTTTTGCTGTAGCAGTCTGTTAAGATTATTGTTCCAGGGCTTGACTCTGCCAAAGTTAACCACCAACATTGCAGAGCAGTTAAACTAGTGTTTATGGTTGATAAACCGTTATTAACTATAGAGGCACATCCAGATTTAGGAAAGAGAGGTCCCTTCTGTCTATAGTCTTTACTATTTCAACTTGAAGAGGCCTTAATTGCCTGAATTTTTATTAGTATGAGTAGCCACAAATTAATCCAGGTATCTTTGTGGGGTGCTGGTTAAGTTGTGGGGTTTTCTTGTTCTTCTTATATTTAAAGGGGTGGGGGGCATTTAAATTGAATCACTGAAAAATTATTCAGAAATGGTGGCAAAGAAAGATGCGACCATCTTAAAATAAACCAGGTTTTGAGAAATAATAGAGGCTGGGATATGTATTAATGCAGGCTTTCTTGTAGCATCTATTTCATTCACTTTGGATAGGAGCCAAATAGCTTGCTAGCCTACATCCACTCAGAGGCGAGCTACTAAATAATTTATCTACTTCCAATAACATTGGCTCTGCATGTCAGGTTTAATAAACCCAGTCTTGCTGCTCATAGAATAACTTAAATTACAAGGCAGGATAAAGATAATCCATAAACTGTGCTCATTTATGCATGTGTTCTACACCTAAAAATAAAATATGAATTTTTAGACCCAAGAGCCTGTTGGATATCATTTGAGGTATGAGATGTTAAGGTATAAAATGCTGCATTTGTTATAGAGACGAATGAGTTTCAGGAATCAGAAGAGTTTAGTTACCCATCTGTAGAGCTGTGCAGAAAGCCGCAAGTAATTCTGACATTCCAGCATGACTTCTGTCTCAAGGTGGTACAACCTTGAATTTTTAAACTTCCTTATTTGAGTAAAAGTTTCAACGACTGAATCTGGAACTTGGAAATGCTTCAAAACTCCCAAAATCAAATTCGGGCAGTTCAGTTCCAGAGATTCAATCCCTCCTACCTCCCCAACTCATAGCACACTGCCTGGGGAAGCTCTAGTTGAAGACCCAGATACCTTCCTTAGCACCATCAGGTCATATTCCCATGATGCAAGTGGTTGTTCTCCAAGATGTCCCATGGAAAGATTGTACAGATTCCTCTGGCTTGTTGCACTGCTGCTGTGCTTGTAACCAATACAAGGCAACTTGGTACATCTGAGCTTTGAGGGCACACGCAGCTCATCAAAGAGGGGAAAAAAAGAGACACTGGGTCCATCTACAAGTGCAATTAATGTGGCTAAATAAACTCCAGTGCAGTTTACACCAGAGTTTATTGTTCCCAGGCACTGCATTTGCATGTGTGCCTGGGACTGCAGCATGTTGAGCTGGGGCGGAGCAGCCCCAGCTAGCGGGAGGCCCCAGGGTTCAGCCTGCCCCCCTGGGGCTGCTCCAGCCCAGTTCAGTGTGTTGCATAGGGGTTGGCTGGGGCACAAGGGTGCTTCAGTGCAGGGCTAGCTGGCAGGCAGCTCCCACACTGAAGCATCTTTTGTGGCCCAGCCAGCCTCATTGGTGCCAACACGTGCGTTGCAGCAGAGTTTAATTAGTTTACCTCATTCTAATAGTCCAGCATATGTAGATGGTGATGTTTTACTTTACAGCTAATTGGCTTTGTAGTAAATGTCTTGTGTAGATATGTCCACTGTCTTTTAATGAGGAAGCAAGAGCTACATGTAGGTGTGGAACTGGAGGTTGTGAGAGAGAAGATCTGTTTAGGAAAAGTAAGGAGGGAAATAACTTATCTGAGAGCTGAGGCTGCCCTGGAACAGTAATCTTAACAACAGATTGCTCTAGAGAGATTGTTCCGTTTCAGTGGGACACGGGCTTCTAAATTATTGTTGAAATCTCCTTCTTTCTTTCTTTTTTTCTTTTTTAAAGAAGATTGAAGTGGAGTCTTCGGCAAACTCACTTCCAGAAGGCAACCCCCCAAGGATAGCAATACTGTCAGCCCTTGGCTTTTGGGCTTTATTGCTGTCAGTTGGTGTTTTGGGTTTTTTTCCTCAGCTCACCACCAGAGCGCCCCAAGGGATGACGAGGTCGAACGGTCACAAACTACTGCAAGACTGTTTCAGGCTGGACATAAGGAAGAATTTCTTTACTGTCCGAGCCCCCAAGGTCTGGAACAGTCTGCCAACGGAGGTGGTTCAAGCGCCTACATTGAACACCTTCAAGAGTAAATTGGATGCTTATCTTGCTGGGATCCTATGACCCCAGCTGACTTCCTGCCCTTTGGGCAGGGGGCTGGACTCGATGATCTCCCGAGGTCTCTTCCAGCCCTAATGTCTATGAAATCTCTGTGGGCCTGCTGTTACTGAATGTCTTCATGTGTTCAGGCATCGCTCAGATAAAATAAGACCTAGTCTTGGAACGTATGCCAGTTATGTGTAAATAAATGACTTGGATTGAAAAAAAACCCAGGAGGGAATAAGTCTCCTCATAGTAGTTGTCTTTAGCTTTAATATCCAAACACCTGATGATAACAGACACACAAGAAGAAACCCCTGTATTGTCTTCTTGTGGAAACTGCAAGACTGTGATATGTGGTCATGACACTGAGGAACTCTATAGATAAAGTAAATGGGTTAGGCAGGCTTTGGTCACACCACAAGTAGCAGGAGAAAGCCACCTTGTTTTAGAAAGTAATATGACAGGGATTCTGAAAGAGTTTACAAAACTGAGAAGGTGGAAGAAGTCAGAGGCACAGCTGAGAGCTGGAGCTGAAGTGAAATTAAGAGGATTCAGCTAGATTGCATGATGTCTTGCTCAAAAGAAAGCCATTACACATTGTGAGAATAGAGTGATAATAAATTGTGAAGTGTTATGGCTGGAGGGTGAAAGGAATACAGTAGGCTTGGGCTCTTCGGCTCAGTGCTTAATTTCTTCACTGGGTGCATCTACACAAGACGCGAACTGCGCAGTAGCCTAATTCTACTGAGCAGTAGTGTGCAGGGCAAACCCATACTTGTACAGTACTGTGCAATAGTACTAGGCTACTGCAAAGTTAGTGTCACTAAAGCTGGTGCTACTGCACGGTGGTGTCAGTTACTGCTCATTGATTTAGTACTTGGTTATGCAAACACTAAACTTAATGCGCTGTAGCTATGGCATATTAATGAATGTGTAAACGCACCCTGTGTGACTTAAATCTCAACACATATGGTGCTAGGACTATCACCTTGCTTTTGTGCAGTATTATAGATGGAATATTTTAATTATTCTTTTTTTATTCCCCCTCAGATTGTGATACCTTTCTTCAGTCTCTTAATCAAAGACATTTACTTCTTCAATGAGGGCTGTGCCAATCGCTTACCGAATGGCCATGTCAATTTTGAGGTAAGTAGAACATTTTAGAATATAATGATTCTTTTCATTACCACCATGTTAAGTCAGTAAGCAGAAGACTTTTAACCCAGGTATTGATTTGGCTTCCATTGAATTAACTGAGAGCAAAATTAAGCTCCAGAATAAATGTATTTACTGATTGCCAGGGATCTGGGTTTTCCATTTCCCACAGAAAAATGGAGAAAACCATGGATTTCCCTCTTTTTTTTTTTTATCAGAGAAAACACAGATTTTTACTTTTTAGCAGAGAAACCTGCAGACTCTCCACTTTTATAAAAAGCTGTGCATGTGGCACAGTCCCAGCCTGCAAGAGTTGATTGCAAAAAGGGCGGGAAACCCCCAACCCTGTCCTGGAATGGCTACTTGCCTGCCGTGCCCCATGCTGCTTGCCTGTGGGACTGTGCAGCTGGCCATGGGAAGGAACCACAGGGCACGGCAGCGTTTGGGGGGGTTGTAAAATGACACCTCGCATGTGTCAGCCACTGCTGTTGCTACTGCACCCCCTGCTACCTTCTTGTAGCTGGCTCCATGGGCACAGCTCTGCGGCCGCACGGCTCTATAGGCAAGTGGTGTGGGGCAGTGGTGCCTCTCTGTGAGCTGTGCACAAGCTGGCCGATTGGGGTGGGGGAGGGAAAGGGCTTGCACGTGGCAGCTGCCACTACTGTCATGCCTCACACCACTTGTCTGCAGAGCCGTGTGGCTGTAGAGCTGTGCCTGTGGAGCCTGGCTGTGGTGGTGGTGGTGGCAGCTGCTGTGTGTAAGGTGCCCCCCCCCCCGGGCAGCTTGTGTGTGTGTGGCCCATAGAGGGGCCCTGCTGCCCTCAGCCCTGCTCCTAGGAGCAGGCACAGACCCCCACCCATTTTCAATCTGCCCTTCCCTCCCCTCCTCACACACTTACCTTTTTGGGAGGGGGGCTGCTGTGGGGGGAGTGAGGGGCACCAGCAGGGCCCAGGGGGACTGTTGGGGTGGGGGGGGCTTTAATTTTAATCATGGGTTTTTAGGGTTTTATCAGAGACTTCTCAATTTTTTTTATCAGGGAAAAACCAGGATCTCTGCTGATTTGCTACTAGAGTTGATTTGCATTTTTCTGTTTTGTTAAAACTGAGTCATGTCTTAGGAATATGTCAGATAAATCCAGAGAAGAGCCACGCGCATGATCAGAGGTCAGGAAAATGGACCTTATGATGACAGGCCTTACGATGACAGGCTGAGAGCCATGGGGCTCTTCAGTCTGGAAAAGCGCAGGCTCAGGGGTGATCTGATGGCCACCTATAAGTTTATCAGGGGTGACCACCAGGATCTGGGGGAACGTTTGTTCACCAGAGCGCCCCAAGGGATGACAAGGTCAAACGGTCACAAACTCCTGTGAGACCATTTCAGGCTGGACACAAGGAAGAACTTGTTTACTGTCCGAGCCCCCAAGGTCTGGAACAGTCTGCCTGCGGAGGTGGTTCAAGCACCTACATTGAACACCTTCAAGAGCAAATTGGATGCTTATCTTGCTGGGATCCTATGACCCCAACTGACTTCCTGCCCTTTGGGCAGGGGGCTGGACTCGATGATCTTCCGAGGTCCCTTCCAGCCCTAATGTCTATGAAATCAGAACGCTTGGATTCAGAATGTTAAAACATTGTTGATTAAATATTGACATGGAAAATTTAGGCCATTCAGAAAATATTTCAATTCATAACTTACCCTGCAAATATGTCAGTAATTTTTGGAAGTAATTCAGTTTGTCTTAAAAAGACAATGCAGATTGGAAATCCTTGAAAGATGTTTTTTGTTTTTTTTTTTTTCTGTTGGCTGTATTCAGTTACAGAATGAAAGCTGTGGGAGGATTTTCATCGTCTTAATACTAGATTCAATTTCTCTGTAATGCAACTATCTTATCTTGGCATCTTGAATTTATTTCACCTGTACATGTACAGAAATTCTGGGAGCTGGCTAAACAAGTGAGTGAATTCATGACCTGGAAGCAGGTGGAGTGCCCGTTTGAGAGGGATCGGAAAATTCTCCAGTATTTGCTCACTGTCCCAATATTCAGCGAGGATGGTAAGAAAATGACTGTAGGCCTGCTGTTATTGAATGTCTCCCTGTGTTCAGGCATTGCTTAGACACATTCCAAGACTAGGTCTTATTTTATCCCAAATTAGCGTAAATAAATGACTTGGATTAAAAAAACAAAAACAGGAGGGCATACGTTTGCTTAGCAAACCGTTTCAAAAGTGACATTTTGGCCCAATTTCTGAAGAAAAGCTGCATCTGAGAAATGAAAATTGAAATCCAGAAAGTAGTCCATAAAAACATTGCAAAGTGTATTGGTTTTGCCTGTAAAACTGCTTTAACTCAGGTGATGCTTCCAGAAAGTAAAATTGGGACTTTACTGCTTGGTCACACAGCACTATTGCTCTGAACTCAAACCTTTTCTCTTGCAAGTGTTTTGCTTCTGCCCTCATGTATTTTCAGTTTTACTAGCCCCTATTTATTCCCTGAGGGAAGGCTTTGCCCTCATTTTTTGTTGTTGTGTTTTTGTTTAGTATAGGTTAGATATAATTATGAGCAACTCTACTTTTTCATGGAACTGTGGAGCCATAATCTGATGAATGGGCAATATGAAGAGTTTATTTTGCCATGGGGCACTTCAGGGAAGCAAACAATTTGAAAATGCCCATAACACTAAGACATTGTTTTCTTTCCAATTGCAGCACTTTACTTGGCTTCCTATGAGAGCGAAGGGCCTGAGAATCACATTGAAAAGGACAGATGGAAGACTCTAAGGTTTGTGTCAAAGGTCACTGGCATCAATAAATCAAGAATGAGCTGTAGTTCTAGCCTGAGACTGTTTTTAAAAACCAAATGGCATGCTACATGCTTCAACAGATGGGACACAGCATCAGATTTAAACCCAATTCAGCTCCTGGGTTTCATGGAAGAATTAGCACAGCCATTTCTTGTCTATCTTGGCCCTCAGGGTTTCAGAACTAATGCAGAATTCTTCAATTCGGTAGCTTCCTTTCTTGCTCTCATCCTAGAATAAAAATTTTCCAAATCCTCATTCTCTTTTAACAAATGGTGAATGCCCCTTAATGTCCATGCCCCTCCCCCACCCCAACATGTCACCTGAACAAGTTGGCCCTATTTCTGCATCTCGGCAACAACCTCAGGAGAGATTTGGGGGGAGTGGAATGGGGCAGACTATTTGTGAAACCAGGTAACCTTACTTTGGCATCTTACTTTGGCATCCAGGTTTGAAAAATAAAATTGAGCATCTCATATACCTCCTACTGCTGATTTTGTGACAAGTGTACTGAATACAGCACTTGAGGATATGCAGAGCCCCAGGACCTTCGTGTCTGCTAAGCTTGTCATCCTATAAAGGTTATTGCTAAATTCAGGTCCACGCTTAAGCCACAGGGGCTGCTTGGCAGCTTCCTTCACTCTTCCTGGCAGTGAAAGCAAAGAGGAAAAGTTGCTAGGCATGTTTTTTAAACTCTTAGTCTGTCCCTTTGTCCATCCATACTCTTTCCAGGTGTGATAACTGAAGAGCGAATGCACATTAGATCCTGTTTTCTTCACATTCTCTGTGTCAGTTCCCTGCTTGGTGCATAATGTTATCCCTGGATGTAATATCCTAACCAGTGTGATTACATGCTGCAGCATCCTCCTGGTGGACACACTAACAAGCATATTGCAGCTTTGCGTTCATAAGAGTTTTGTTCATAAACAGATGTTCCTGTTTGTAGGCACTATTACCTTTTCTTGTGTATCATGGAAGGCGTAACAGTTCAGCCTGACAGGAAACTGAAGCCATTTGTAAAGACAATTTATTTTCTTTGCAAACCAGTGGCCACTGCACAGGCTGTGCTGATTTATGTACAGAAACAAACATTAGAGAGAGATTGGTCTTGCAAATCTTTCAAACCTCACATGATAAGAATCCAGCAAGCTGTGGGTAGCATTATCCAGGGCTGCCTATCTGAAATCATCTATGTCATTTTAATGAATGTCTCTATTTATTTTCCCCTTTCTCTCGTTTTCAGGTCAGCGCTTTTGGGCAGAGTATAATATGCGAGTTTGGATGCTGCTCCTGCTGCTGCTGTGTTACACAGATGATTATTAAGGGCATGTTTGGTTTGGGTGTGTGTGGTTCTTTTTGTTTGCGGGGGGGAGGGTGTGCATTAAGTGGCATTTAAATAATGGAAACTGTGCAGCGAGTTGAGATGGACATAATGTCAGCAAATATAAAGCAAGCTAACTCAAGAAAAAATGGGCAACTTCTCAAATCTGACAGATCAGATTTAAATTGCAACTTGCTAGGCCTAGGTATCGATTGAGGACAAAGAGTGACAGAATCCTTCGAAGATACTAGACTCTTCATATAAATCACTTCACAACACCTGGATGGATTGCTTCGTTTTGCTGTTTCTCCTTGATTTGTTGGAGCTTGCTGCTACTTAAGATGCTCCAGATTTGGTACTGGATTATGGAAGGAAAATGCTATTCCTCCATATGGAACCCAAATCTGTGTTGGAAGAATATCCATTCCTAATATGCTGAACATATAGCCAGGAACGCTTCCTAATTCAGCATTTCTAAGAAGGCAAAGGACTGGACAAATGGGGTGTGAGGGAGAGGACGGGTGGTTATAAGGGGAAATTTAAAATGCAACTGGCTGCTGTGTTTTGTTTTTTCCTGACCATGTTAATGGTGAAGCTATTTTGTTTGTTTATTCATAATATTTCTGAGTGTGCTGCTGGTTGGCAAACTCATTATCATTCTAAGTTATATTTAAAAAAATAATAAAATCAGTGCTGTGGTAGGAAATGCAGCTACTACAAAAATGCAGTAACTATGTAGCTGGGACTGTCTTATAGTAAGATTTTTTTTCAGTTGTTTAAAACTAACTAATTTTACAGACATTCTTGTATTATATTATTTTTACTACAGCCTTTTTTGTTACTCTGACTTTCCATAGTTGACTTTCTGTATTAGGTTGAACAATGTGACTGTATTTTCTAGACCTCTATTTTGAGAAACCACTGCACAGAGTATGTTGAAATAATAATATCATAAAGTATGTTTTTTATTTTGTCATTTCTACACTTTTTTTTTTTTGTTAGCAACTGGAGTACATAATCCAGTTTGACTGAAATTGTAAGATGTCAAGAACAAAAAAGAAAAGGTTTCTCTTTGACTACAGCTGTGAACAAAAACCATCTCTTTCTTGTGTTTTGCTTCATGGGTTATTATTGTTATGACTGTGAAATAGTTCACTTTGTTACACATCTAATAAGTCTGTAGTAGCTCTGAATACTTAGCCACTGTATTTATCCTAGCAAAATCCCAGTGAATAAAAACTGTAGATATAGCCCACCCTGGATGGAAAATCACATGCTTAATTAAGGGACATGTTTGTAAACACCATGCCACTGCTCTAAAACAAAGAGAATTAAATAAAAATATGACTTTTTGTTGCACTGCATCTCTAAATTTGCAGATGTCTACAGGCTGCCCATTTGAAACTGATAAGATAGGCCCTGATTTAGGACAGCATTTAAGCATGTGCATTGGTCTTATTCGGGGAAATACTTAGGCACTTGTTTTATCTTTTAAGCCTGGGCTGAAACCAGTTTTCCTGAATTGGTATGCTTTACTGAATTTAACACTCACTACTAAGGGGAGGTATTCTGGAAGGATTAGATGGTGTATTTCACTGGTGACAGCTCTTAAAATGCTGAAAATAAAGGGGCAAAAAGGAGGAGTGGGATTTGTGGAAGGCAGGGAATATTGGCTCTTTCCTATTTAGTCTGTCTTGGTGTGTTTTGGATGGTTGGTTTGGTTTTGTTCTTTTCTTTTTGTTTTTCTTTTGCTCATTCCTTCAACTTGTCTGAAATTTGCAAATCTAGTTTCCAGCAATAATCAGTGGAATTTCCCCATCCCTTCTTCCAGTATTGTCAGGGCTTCTGGGGAACCTTAAAATGTCTGAGGCATTTTATATGACTAATATCAAAGTACTATGTGAGGTCTTGTGGAAGAAGAGAGACTGGATGTCTCCTGTGATACGATGGGTTGGTACTCAATGAAGGCCATTTCTATGGCAAATTGCTTCCTACCTTCCTACCTGCACTATTGTCTTTTTGTTTCAGTTTTGAGAGAAAGCCAGAGGGTGAAATGGCAGGATAACTTATCTGTGAAAATAGCTTACAATCTTCCCTTTGTGCCTTGTGTGATATAGTTTGACTGCAGGGCTGGTTTAGAAATGCATCTCTCATTTATGTAGTTGGAATGAAGCCTTTGTAAATAAAAGAGGCAATAGCATTAAGCAAGCCTTGTCTGAGCTCTGTGTTGTGCTGTGTGTGTGGTGCTCCTGTTGGATAGGCTGTGCATACCAGAGCAGATCTTCTTAATGAGGTGGCTGTGATGCACGGGCTAGATAGCATGGCAGCAGGTGCAGCCATGTGGGACTCCTGCTTGAAAGTGGATGCAAATTCCATAGCCCCAGGCAAGCTGGAGGCTGCTCACTGTGGATGTTAATGAGCTGAGCCCCTGACGGGGAGGAGTCTTGTCACTTCCTCCCTGTTCCCCCTCCACCTTTGCCTACATTACTGTAGTGTTGATGTAATCAGAAGGGGGCACCATGGTAAAGGTCACAGCTTAAAAATCCTAATACAAGAAGGCAATTGGAGGTAGGTTTTAAATCCACCTGGATGACAGCTCTTAAAATGCTGAAAATGAAAATGCAAATCCAGCTAGTATCAGCTTCATGAGATCTATACTTGTGTTGAATTTACCAGCTGAATTTGTCTCCTCTATTACCTTCATGATAATTCTACTGGTCTTGAGAATGGCACATTCCTTCTCTGAAATGCTCTTCAACTGGATTCATTCAGCCCTGGCATACCATGCTGAGGCTGGCTGTCTCAGAAAATATTTAAGCTTTTTAAAAAAGTACACCAGTAGAATGCTAGCCAGTTGGCCAAGTACATTGCGTAGCTATATGTATCTGTTTCCTCCTTCTCCTGCAAGTACAGTACAAAAAGGGTTGAGAACCACTGACTTAAAGTACTACTTCCGGGCTACAGACGGCATTGCTGATGCAAAATGTGACCCTCCCACTCCACCTGTGCTAAACCACCCCAAACCAGGCAATGTAATTATTTTTATAGTGGACTGGAGCACATGTCCAACACAGCTTATAGAAGCTTTTCCTTGGCCATGCTTATTGGCATATGTTTAGGGCTGCACCATGGTGTTTAACTTGTACTCATTTTTGGGAGGGGGTCTGCATCAGGTGAGATGGTTATGCTTTGTATGTAGAGAAATGTAGACATTCCAAGTCCCCCCTAGTTTGCTTCACTTTCAAAGTCCTTCAACAGCTTTTGAATTGGACCTTAAGCATGTATGTAACTTTAAATATATGAGGTGGTCCTATAGAAGGGTCTAGAAGTACACACTTGATTGCAAACTAGGAAAACATTTCAGTATCCAGTTCAATCAAGGCCTTCCTCCACATCCCTAGAAAAATCAATGGTGATGTACCTTCAAATGAGCTTTGGAGGACTTCAGTACCTGAACCTATCCTAGGGAAGCCATTGAAAGCCTTGCCATAGACTCAGTCATGTACAGGATCAGAACTACTCATGATAATTTTGAAGGTTAGACATGGCTCTAGGCCAGAGGAATTTCTATTTGTGAGTACAAGAGACTCCTTCCCCTGCTCTTTCTTGCTTCTTTTCAAAATGTAGTATACAGGAAAACATGTAAGTACAACACAAAGTCGTATAGATACTACTTTTCTCTTTCAGGCATTGACATAAGCCCACAGGCATTTCTGTTTCATAAGTGCCAATATATTTATTCTCACACCACCTTCAAGAGGGAGGGGTGTCATAGACTCTTCACAGCAGCTCTGCTCCGTCACAGCAAGGCCGGAGCCTCATGGCAGTTGTAAAATGGGTGCTTATTAAAAGAAACACGCCCGCTTAGCTCCTATGCAAGTAGAGTCTTATTTTTAAACCTTCCTTGGATTTGTGCAGGAGTGTTAGGCAAAGGTTTGATAACACTCTTAATCTCTAGGGTAAAACCAGACAGAAAAACTGTGCTTTTCTAGAAGGCATCAGTACACAACAAACTAGGTTGTCTCACTTTTATCAAGCACATAGGCTAAAGCTCACTTTCAGCTAGTCTAATTGATTAGAGCCCTTGCTATTCCTATAGTTACTTTCCAAATGCTTGCCTGCAAATGTTCATGATATAGGCCTTTTTTCCAGGTTGTCCTGTCTGCTTTTGTGAAGGAAATGAAAGCCGAGGCAAAGTCAGAACAGGGTGAATCATGTGGGAAAGCATATGCAAAGAAACGCGCCTTGCCCTCAGTGAGACAGGTAAGGCTAAACTGCACCTGTGTCACCCTGATATTTCTAAAATCATCTCTGACTGTAGAGGCATGTTTCCAAGGGTATGTGGGAGGCACTAAGGTCACCACCTTAACACTTTTTGTCTTGATGTATTTAGCAGTATGAACAGTGTGTTTAAAATTTGTGGGGAATGCCCACACCTAACTCAACCCTGTTTTGTTTGTTTTACCTGTGGTGTGTGAGAGATTTAATATTTTTAAGGAAATGCCAATAAACACTAATCCATCTCTTCTATGAGATTCCAGTAACTAAGCCATATTTTGACCTACTGTCCTCACAGTTCAGTCGAGATGTACCCCAGAGTCTAAAACAAGGCAGAATTTAGTCCAGTAACTAAACAGCTCTTATTTGTTTCAATATTTATGTTAAAACTGTTCAGTGGAAGGCAGGAAATGTGAATTAAAGCTGGTAGCTGATTTGCCTTTTCATGTTGAATTGGGTTTTACCTTAAACCGTCTGTTCCCTACAGCCTTGGCTATCTTTAGAGAATGTTGGAGGTGGAATCAGATGGAGGAGGGAAGAGAAGTGTGGTAGTGGTATAAATAGCCAAGAGGTGGGAAGGGTTGATATGTCATTCACCAATTACTTTACCTTTCAGGGATATTTGCCTCCAGTTTTTCAAACCTACTCAGCACTCCTTGATCTTAGCAGGCAATGTAGTAGGCTGACCCCTTTTGAAAAAACAGGCCCTAACTGCAGTGTTGAGGACTGGGAAAAGGTAGCTTTTAAGTATTCATTTAAGCTCTGAGTACTGATATGTTTCCAATGTGGAAGCCCTTGTGTCCTGTGTGGATCCCTGGAAGCAGCTTAGGTGGGAAGGATGAGACTGACCTCCTCTTCCTCAGCAATTAGAAAAGTAAAGTGGTGATTTGGTAAATGAATGAAGGATACTCTTACTTTTTGTTGGTTGGCTTTCTTTCTTGTCAGTAAAGATGAGGAATGGATTGTTGTAAGGCCATATTTCTTTACATGTAGTTTTAAATCAGAATGTTCTGGGACTATGCTGAAACAACATGATCTTTTTAAGTCAAGGGCTCTGAATGAGAAGTTGGGATTTAGAAGAGAAGTGAAGTGTTTGAATGATTATATTGGAGGAATACATGAGATCTTTTCTACAGATTTTCCTTATGGCTATAGGTATGTCATTCAACCTCCCTGCCTGGCATTTTTTTCATTTGAAAAGTGGTTATTTTAGTTTCACTTTGCGCAACTAGCATGAGACTGAATTAAATCTCTAAAAAGTATTTTGACCTTGGAAACAAGGTGTGTTACCAGTACAATCGCATTTTATTGCTCTGGGTAAGTTCTCAGGGTGGAAAAAAACAAGTCTATGTATTCACCCATATTCTCTCAATTTCAAAATATATGCAGTCTTGCTAATACTAGCCGCTCAAAAATGAGTCTGCTTCCCCCACAAGTAATGAGATTGACTTTAAAACTGTATCTTAAAGAATAGTTAAGGTTTTTTTTTTCTTTTTTTTTTCTATCTAGTTCTTGAATCTGTAGGGCTCAAGTTCTCAATCACTTCTCTGCAACCAAAAGGTTAGACAATTTGAACGGGGTGTTCAAAGAGAGGGCACTTGTGTATCCAAAGTGAAAATGCTCTTTCAACCTTTACAGCTGCCTCTTGGATGGCCACAGTAAAGTGCGAAGTCTTACCTTGGTGGTAGTAATTTAAGTAGGGCATTGCTGATGGGTGATGAAAGTAACCTATAAAAGCTGTTCTTCCCGAATATTGAAGACTTAAAGGTATTCACTACTTCTGTCTGCAATAATCCAGTTTCTGGGGAAGATATTTGGGGAAAGTTTTATTTTGATGAAAATGACTGTTTTTAGTTTAAAGAATTTGGATGAACAATGCTTCCAGTTTAGGTGAAATGTTTTCACATGATATTTAGCTGAAACTTCACTTCTACAAGGAACAATATTTTGATGGGCAGTATCATTTCCATAATGAACCATTAGTGCTAAGTTTCAAAACAAACACACCAAAAACAGATAAAAATGGTCTTGAAAATTATACAAGAAAGTTTGAGCGGAGAAGAGAACCAGGAATTGTATTTACAAGTGGTAGAATCAAATCTTTCTATCTTAATCTTTCTGCTCACGCATGGGGGAAAAAAATGTGTCTCACTATTGGATATTTGCTACTGAATGAGGGTGGCCAGTCACACGCTTTAGAATTAAAACACTGATATAAACAAAAGTGGATTTTGTTGCATTCTTACCTGTTGCTGAACTTTGGAGAACAGGGGGCAGGGTCATTAGGGGGTGTCATTATGGTTCTGAAGGTATGAGTTCAAGCTCCACTCTGCATTTATGCCAAAAGCCAACTCCAGTTGGCTAAGCTGTAAACAGACACCTAGTCTTTTGAACTGGGAAGTTGGAGGCAGCCAAATGTGATACAAGCTACAGTGCTCCTCTGTGTGCCATTGACTACCAGAAAGCAGTGTGCCCTGACCACACTACACCAATGGGCTGTTAGGCTGAGGTGGTCCTTGGACCTTGACCTTTTTCTTCACTTTGCTTTGCTTCTCCAAAGACAAAGCTCTTTTTCTAAAGTGTATTGCAGAATAACACTGACTGTATGCTCATTTGCAAACAATATCAGTTGTCTTTGGCAACTTTTTCGTCAAATGACTAGTTATGAATGCTTATTTGCTTAATCATAAGTATCACATTTGCTTAATCATAAGTATCAAGCTTAATCAATAATGACTTCTTTTTTGGTTTAAAGGACAGCTTGTAGGAAAAAATTGAAAGAGAGAAATAGGCAAAGAGCAAATAAGCAAAGGAGGCAAACGAGAGGAAAACAGAACAACTGACACAAACTAGAAAAGAATAGAAACCATTTTCTGTCACAGAAAACCATAGTTTTGGCTGGGTTATTTTATGAGCAATAGAATTTGTAGCTCCACATAGCACTGCAAAAGTAATCAAACTTCATGTTTCTGAGCATAAAATATACTAGCCAGGTAGAAACGTACCGGCGTACACTCAAAAGGCCGTGTGCATTGTGAATGGGAGAAGAGTGATAATCTTGTTCCAAGTATCAGGCCCTGGCAGATCTCTGAGGGAGACAGACAAATCAGTGTAGGGGAAAGTGCTAGCAGGAATGTTAGCTAAGGTGATCCTTAGTGACAGAATCCATCTCGGCTTCAAACTGAAATTCACAGTGGTGAAGGGAAAGGAGCCTACTGGAAATGAAGGCAGCAGTAAGTGCAAAGAGATGTTTACCTACAATATATTATTGCATTAAAAAGTTTATGCTTTACAGACATCCACATAACATGTGGCCCCTGGTAAATAACTGATAGGGCTGTGTGAAATTTCACCCGGTGTTTCATTTTGAAGTTGTTTCGATGTGTTTTGAGCTCAAAACAGTGAAATCAAAATGAAACAAAAGCCTTCAAAACAGCTTCAAAACAAAACAAGAGCAACTGAAAGGTTTCAAAACGTTTCAAGTTTTGAAGCCAGGTTTACTGGCTTCCATGTTGGTCCTAGCTGGCAGCAGCACCCTCCTGTCATCCAGCAGGCAGATTGGGGCCTGCCTGCACCCCTGGGAGGGCTGTGGGCCTGTGCTGGACTCATCTGGAGGTGCGGGCCCCTGATCTGCCTGCCGGATGACAGGAGACTGGTGCTGCCATCTGGGGCCAATGGCAGCACTGATCTTCTTCCTGGCACAGACTGTGCCCAGCCAGCAGCATCAGTCTCCCATCATCCAGCAAGCACATCGGGGCCCCCACATCCCTGGGAGGAGTCAGCAGAGCCTTGCAGCCCTCCCGGGGATGCGGGGGGCCCTCATCAGCCTGCCAGATCACAGGAGCCTGCTCCTGCCAGTGCTGCCACTGATCACAGGAGGCTGCCGCTGATCCAGCCAGCAGCACTAGCCTCCTGTCATCTGGCAGACAGGTGGGGCCTGCCCGCACCCCCAGGACATCTGGGGTTCTGCCATACTGCTCCCAGGCATGCAGGCCCCTGATCTGCCCCCCAGATCACAGAAGGCTGCTGCTGCCAGCTAGGGCCAGTGGGAGCACCAATCTTCCTGGTGCTCGGTGTGGGCTGTGGGCTGTGCCCACTGACAGTCCCAGCTGGCAGCAGCAGCCTCCTGTCATCCAGCAGGCAGATCTCGGGGGTGCAGGCAGGCCTCGATCTGCCTGCTGTATGACAGGAGGCTGCTGCTGCCAGCTAGGATTGGTGCTGAAGCCAAGTAAACCTGATTTCGAAACGTTTTGAGTGCCCTTGTTTTGTTTCAAAGCTGTTTCAAAGGCTTTTGTTTTGTTTCGATTTCGCTGTTTTGAGTTTGAAATTTGCAGCTCAGCGGGGGGTTTTGACACCAGGAGATCCCTGTGTCCCGGGCATCACCTGGAACTGGAGCCTGGGTAGCTAGTGCCATGCTCCAGCTGCTGGCCAGGCTCTGTGTGCCTGGATTGCCACTGCTGAAGCCCCAGGAGGCCCCCCAGGAACCCAGGTCAGGCTGCTCCCCTACTTGACATAGCGTATTTTTCCCCATACTAACTGCAAGCGCAGGGGCATGCGCCAAGGCAAAAAGCAGCGGCACAAATTAATGATGCTGCTTTTTTTTCTTTGCAGCAACTGCATGCCCCTGCTTGTGGAGATGAGCCAGTGTGTGCAAATTGTTCGTTGCTTAATTATTTTCTGTAATGATTTTTTTATTTTTATCCTGAAGTGTGTGATTTTTTTTTTTCTTGTCTTTTATTCATGAACTGTGCTTAGTGACAGCTGCTTGCTTACTAGCTGATGTTGGTATTGTTCCCTGGGAGATGTGGCAGGTGCTGAATTCAAGTCAGACTTGCTAAAGTCATTGCCATGAATCAGCAGGGGGCTGCAGTTAAAACTTTTTCTTTTGGCCTTAAGGAAAAGGGCAAGGGCCAGTGATAAAGGCAATGGCAAGAAGCTCAGACAGAGTAAGTAGTTTTAGGAGGTGGTTTGGGTTGAGGCTTCAGATCATAAATTCAGTTAGGCACTAGTTTGTTTTGTTACAAGCATTGAAAATCCATTATCTCTAAGCAACCGGGTGCTCAATGCTTAAAAACCAGGCAGGGGGTTAAGTATGGATTTAAACAGCTCTTATTTTCTTTTTAATATCTTGGCTCCTTCTTTCTTTTCTTTCTTTTTCTTTTCTAAATAATTCCAAGAGCAATGTACTCTTTCTTGCAATGGGAAATCTTACAGCAAACCAGAGAATTTGAAGTATAGCAGAACTTAGTGGAAGCTCTAACTGACTATCACTCCAGTTTACAGTAGATAGGCCAGACCCTCTGCTGTTATCAAATTATCATTAGGTTTTTTTATTCTTCTGTTCAGCTGTCAAACTGGGAGGGAAAAAGAAAGATCCAGTAAAAAATAAGTTTGCAGTTTTTTTTAGTTTTAGTGAATTATTTGTTTAAAGGTTTTGTGTGCATGTCAAAATGAAAAACAAAGCAATTGTTTTTCAGTTTGATATGAATACTTCCGTTTGACCCACACCTAAATGCTTTGTTTTTTGAAGTTGTCAGACGAACACAACCAACAGCCATGTTCACAGTGGAAGTAGCGGCACGCTCCTGTCCTGATTGCTTGAGCACTGAATCACTTACCTGTGATGCCAGAGACTCGAATTTAATTCTCTCTGCTTCGAACCCACGTCTTCTGTGACAATACCCTAAGGATTTAACTTAAGTAATCCTCAAGCACCAGTTTTGCTAGACTAGACATTGTGTGCAGATGCCTGACTCTTAACTCTTAAAACAAATGCTCTGCTTCCAGATTGTGACCTGAGATTTCACAGCAGCCAGAGGAAATGCTAGAAGAACAAAATGAAGGCATATCTCAAGAAAACAGATGCCAACATCAGGAGCTGGGAGAAGCTGGCTGCTAACCAATTCCCCTGGTGCTGCAACCTAAACAAAGCAGGAGCCCATTTCAAGGTAAAGTGTCTTGCTGTTGAAGCAGAGGAGACAGAGCAAAGGAAGGAAAAGGAGAGGAATCCTAACCCACAGCTTGCTCTCCCTTGAGGAAAGACCTTCAACTTTTTTGGGTGAGTTTATGGCTTAAAGATTGGTCTCTTAAATCACCTCAAGACCCATCAATGAGCCATTGTAAACATCATCCTCAAATTGAGGGACTTTTGATGTTTTGGAGGTAGGGTGCTCAATTCTTCCTCCTGACACTACTCCCCATGATATGAACAGAAGACCCAGGATCAAGGAGTAGGACCAGGGCATTCTACCCTGGTGAAAAGTCTTGGCTACCAACCCAGAAAGATTCTCACACTCAAGTTCAGTTTCTCAAGTAGGAGAGATTGTGATGGCCCTTCCTCAGAGCATCCCCTGGCACTTGAGAGAGAGAAGCGTTGGGTTGAAATCCATTCTGTGTCTCCCAACAAAAGCAGGGAACTGGACCTATATTTCCCACATCTTGGGTGAGGACTGTAATCACTGATGTCTTGAGTAAAAGGAGATACCAACTGGAGGTGTGTGAAATTTCAGTGGATGTTTAGTTTCAAGGGGTTTTGAGCTCAAAACACTGAAACCAAAACAAAATGCAAGGCTTCCAAACAGCTTCCAAATGAAATGAGGACACTTGAAACGTTTCAAAAATTCAAAGAGTTTTGAGTTTCAAAGCCAGGCTTGCAGGGAAATACAAACTAAGGAGAGGGATGGGGAAGAGAGAGGAAGGACTGCTTTAAGATGGCCATGTATCTGGCCAGTGACTGATAAAAGGCTTGTTTGAAATGAGCTGTGCCGTTGTCAGCTTACTGAGCTGTGTCCTCCAGGAGCATCAGGAAGGCTCTCACTTCTTACCTGCTAGTCTGTTCTACCAGTTGGGGAGCAGGAGCAGAGGGAGCAGGGTGCATGTGTGCCACTCACACAAGTACCCCCTTACCTCGGTGGTGGAGGTAGCAGCAGCAGCAGAGGAGACAGTGGTGGGGGCAGCAACAGCTGATTCCCCCTAAGGTAAGTGAGGCAGAGGGTGCGGCACAGCAGTGGATCCAGAGGGGAAGCCCTTCAGTGCCACCTTAGCTAGCCCGACAGGGAGCTGCACTCCCGAGCCACGCTCCCGAGCCGTGTGCGGGCAGTGCGCGTGGGCAGTGTGCGCAAACAGGCGTGCTCTGTAAGGGCATTTGCGTCAGCGTTCGCTTAAGGTGGGCACAAGGTTGCTGCACAGAGTGGCACCTCCAGGGAGCAAAGCAGCGAGTGCACCTATGCAGGCATGGTGATGCAGATGCGGAGCTGCCGCCTACCGTGGGCTCTTCTGAGACCTCCACCCAGACAAAGCTCATGGTGCGGTGGCCCCTTGCCCCCCTGTCTGTGGAGGGGGCTCGGTGGGGTCCTGGGGGGGGCCTGGAAGTCTCCTTGCCTGTCCCTCCTGGGCATGACTTAGGGCCCTGGAGGAGCAGGTAAGCGAGCTCTAGGCTGCGGTGAGCAGGCTGAGGGGGATCAGGGATGCAGAGGACGAAATTGATGCCTATTTCTATTCTCTGCAGGCCTGGTCGCTCACTGTACAGCCCTCACAGGAGACGCATCCAACGCAGGAGTGGAAGAAGGTGCCCAAATCCAGAGCTGCTAGGCCTAGAGTGGTGGAAGCTCCCCAGGTTCAACTGGGGAACAGGTTTTATGCCCTGGCAGCTGTGACGGAGGAGGACAATGGAATGGCCTCTGGTGGGGACGATGCCACTCCCCACACGACAGAGAATGGGCGGAGAGCAAACAGCAAACACCAGGAGGAAGAAATGCCGGGTCCTCGTCATCGGAGACTCCATCCTACGAGGACTGGAAGGTCCCATCTGCCGGCCCGACCCCTTGACATGACAGGTCTGCTTCATGCCTGGGGCTCGGGTCAGGGACATCACGGAAAGGATCCCGGCCTACATCCGACCTGCAGACCAGTACCCCATGGTTGTCGTCCATGTGGGTACGAACGACGCAGCCAGGGGCAACCCTGACCGCATTATTAAGGATTATGAAGGGCTCTGGGAGACAAGCTGAAGGAGATGGGGGCAAAGGTGGTATTTTCCTCTCTTCTTCCGGTGAGTAGGCGGGGATGGCGACACGAGGCCTGCATTGGCGTGGTCAGCCGGCGCTTATGCAGCTGGTGCCGCCAGGCAGGCTTTGAGTTCCTTGATAATGACCCATGCTTTCGGGCGGGGGACTTGCTGGGGTGGGATGGGCTTCATCTCTCTCCTAAAGGCAAGCGTGTCTTCTCTTCCAGGTTGGCTGATCTCGTATGTGAGCTTTGAACTAGCCTCGCCGGGGGAGGGGGCCGCAGGAAGATGAGGAGACGCCATCCGAGCAAGACAGGTGACAAAGGCAAGGAGTGCTAAGGTAAGGAACGGGGGTCCAGACAGTCTCCCTAAATGGGGGGTGGCACACAGTCTTGCAAGGCCTTAAATGCCTATATACCAATGCTCGCAGTATGGGGAATAAACAGGAGGAACTTGCCCTCAGAATAGCTAGTTCAAACCCAGATATCATAGGGCTAACAGAAACGCGGTGGGATTCATCCCATGACTGGGCAGTTAGCATTAGGGGCTATAGGCTTTACAGGCGGGATAGAGAAGGAAGGAAAGGTGGGCGTGTGGCGCTCTATGTCAAGGAGCAATACACATCCTCTGCCAGTAGAATGGGGTCAGAGGAAGGGCAGGCTGAAGTGCTCTGGGTCAAGATTCAAGGGGGCCGTGGGGAGAGCGATTTGACGGTAGGGGTCTACTACAGACCCCCCAACCTAGGGGAGGAGCTGGACCGGGAATTTTCAGGCCAGCTTGCAGAGGCACTTAAGGCAAGGGAAGTAGTTGTCATGCGTGATTTTAATTACCCAGACATCTGCTGGGAGAAACTGTCAGCCAGGACAGACCGTTCCAGGAGGTTCCTGGCTGAGATACAGGACCTCCATTTAATTCAGGAGGTGCACAGTCCCACCAGAGGAAATGCCCTGTTGGACCTGGTCCTGGCCACAGGCGATGACCTGGTAAGGGGCCTCCAGGTTCTTGACCACCTGGGCGATAGCGATCATCGCTTGCTGGAATTCACCATCCAGTGCAGGGTGTCAAGGGCCTGCAACAAGATGGTAGCCCTAGACTTTAGGAGGGTCAACTTCAAGTTGAGGAGACTAGTGGGTGAGGCGCTGGGGTCCTTGAGGGCAGGGGAACTCAGTGTGCAGGCCGAGTGGTCGTTCCTTAAGGAAACGATACTCAGGGCCCAAGGGGAGTCCATCCCAAAAAGAAGCAAGGGGGGGAAGAGTGCCCGAAAGCCCCCCTGGCTCACCAAAGGCATCCGGGAATGCCAGCTTACCAAAAAGGCGGTGTACGCCCAGTGGAAAGGGGGTGCTATCTCCAAAGAGGAGTATATCTCCTCTGCTCGGGTCTGTAGGGGGCTGTCAGGAAAGCTAAGGCAGACATAGAGCTAGGACTAGCATCCAAGATTAAGGACAATAAAAAGTCCTTTTTCAAATATGTAGGGAGGATGAAGAAGGCACCGGGTAGTGTGTGGCCCCTGCAAAGTACGCTGGGCAATCTGGTGGTTGCGCCAGAGGAGAAAGTGGAACTCTTTAACCAATTCTTCACTTCCGTTTTCTTGGGCAGGGACTGGGACTTCCCCGTTGTGATGCCAGACGGACTTGAGGGGAATGCCTCCAGACCTCAGGTTGGGGAGGACTGAGTTAGAGAGCTTCTGGAGGGGCTGGACATGTTCAAGTCAGTGGGTCCAGATGCTCTCCACCCCAGGGTGTTGAGGGAGCTAGCTGGGGTTATTGCAGGGCTCTTGGCATGGCTCTACGAGCGCTCGTGGTGCTCGGGCCAGGTGCCAGATGACTGGAAGATAGCTAACGTGGTCCCCATCTTCAAAAAAGGGAAGAGAGAGGACCCGAGCAACTATAGGCCCGTCAGTCTTACCTCTATCCTTGGGAAACTCTTTGAGAAGATCCTCAAGGAGCACATCTGTGATAGGCCGGCTTCAGGGATGATCCTCAAGGGCAACCAGCATGGTTTCATTAGGGGCAGGTCATGTCAGACCAACCTGATTGCCTTTTATGATCAGGTCACAAAGGCAATGGATGTAGGTGTCTCCGTGGACATAGTCTTTCTAGACTTCAGCAAGACCTTTGACACCTTCTCCTACCCCATCTTCATTAAAAAACTAGGTGACTGTGGCATTGATGCCTACAGAGTCAGATGGATTGCAGATTGGCTCAAAGGTCGTACTCAGAGGGTGGTGGTGGACGGGTCATATTCAATCTGGGGGGAAGTGGGCAGCAGAGTCCCCCAGGGCTTAGTCCTTGGGCCTGCACTGTTCAATTTCTTCATCAGCGATTTGGACAATGGGGTGACCTATTTAAATTCGCTGATGACACCAAAATTTGGGGTGAGGTGAGCATGCTAGTAGGGAGGGAAAGATTGCAGCAAGATCTGGATAGGTTACAGGAGTGGGCTAACATAAACGGGATGCGTTTCAATACTGACAAGTGCAGGGTGCTGCATTTGGGCAGTAGAAACCAGCAGCACACTTATAGAATGGGAAACTCCCTTCTTGAGAGCACGGAGGCAGAAAGGGATCTTGGAGTCATTGTTGACTCCAAGATGAACATGGGCCAACAATGTGAGGTCACGGTTGGCAGGGCTAACTGGACCTTGTTGTGCATCCACAGGTGCATCTCAAGTAGAGCCAGGGAGGTGATCCTCCCCCTCTGTGACGCTGGTCAGGCCACAGCTGGAGTACTGCGTCCAGTTCTATGCGCCCCATTTCAGGAGGGATGTGGACAACATTGAAAGGGTCCAGAGGAGGGCCACCCACATGATCCAGGGACTACAGGGCAGACCCTACATTGAAAGACTGCGGGACCTGAACCTGTTCAGCCTTCACAAGAGACCTGGTGACTGTCTATAAACTCACTAGGGGGGACCAGAAGGGTTTGGGGGAGACACTGTTTCCTCTAGCACCCCCTGGCATGACAAGGAACAATGGACACAAGTTATTGGACAGTAGGTTTAGATTAGACATCCGCAAGAACTACTTCACAGTTAGGGCGGCTAGGAGCTGAAACCAACTTCCAAGAGAAGTGGTGCTGGCTCCTACCCTGGGGATCGTTAAGAAGAGGCTTGATGCCTACCTGGCTGCACTCATTTGAGTCCAGTTTTTTTCTCCTGGCCAGGCGGGGGGTCAGACTTGAAGATCTACAAGGTCCCTTCCAACCCGACTTCTATGATTCTGTTTTCCTAGCAAGTGGGATCCAGTCCTTTCCGAAATACCCTAATACCCTTTCCTAATCCATTTCTTTCAATGTTTTCCTCCCTCCAAATCCTCTTTTTGTTTTTGTTATTCTCTGTAATTCTTTCTTCACATAAAAAAAGTCTGCATTGACTGTGCAGGAAAGTACAACATATACAGTAGTACAGAACATACATAAATACAGACATTACATTATAGAAACACACACACATTTACCAGCACACCAAACATGAAGTGTGCTGGAAAGGCAGGTGGCCGCTCTTCTGACCAGGGCAGAAGAGGGGGCAGAAGGAGAGCTCCAGGTTCTGTCCTCACCAAAACTTAGACACAGCCTCTTTCCAACAACTAGCAGCAATGCTACTTCTGCTGCTAGTGGTACCAAGGAGATGGGAGCAGTGTCTGTATCCCCTTCAATAACACCTTCCCTAAGAACAACAACCCTGAGCACTACCACCATGACAACAAAAAGCAGCACCAGCATTACAGTCTCCTCCACACCAATTTCAATTCCCAGCCTGAGCCTTCCAGTGCCAGAGGAAGAGCTGGAGCTGGATCTGGATCTGAGTGCAATAGCAAGGGAAATTCTGGGGAAGGAGGGGGAATCATCTGAGTTTGTGCTCCACACCCCTCAAGTTTCCCCCAGAGCCAGGTCTCCTTCCCCAGAAGGCACTTCGGAGAAGGCTGAGGTAGAGGTTGTGGAGGCAAGTGGCTCAGCTGAGTCCACTCCTGTTGCTGTGCCTGCTAAGGGGGAGTGGGGGCCCATACCCCAGAAACGACAGAGTAGTGTGATCTGGGATCATTTTGAGCTGGCAGATGATCCCACATATGCTACCTGCCTGCACTGCTGAGCCCAAACCAGCCGGGGCAAGGGAGCAAAACAACAGCGAAACACATGAGCACCATGGTGATGCTACTGTATCTCAGGAGGCAGCACGCCCTTGCTCTTGCTCCTCCTCAGCCTGGCACCAGTGGGAGCATGCCCAAAAATAAGTCCCCCCTCTCACTCAAAAGCCCCAAGGTGAACCCCACTAGTGGGAGGTTCACCTTGAGGAACACCAGCTACTCTACCAAACCAGGATCCAAAAAGATGTGGTGAGGTGTCACAATATCCCCAGCAATGTTGAACACCCACTTGCTCAGAACACTGTTTGGTGGACAGGACATGTGTTCCCAGGGAACCAGGGCCAGATCTAGCCACATCTGGCTGCAGCTTGCACAGTAGGCCAAGAGATTGCACAGCAGCAGCTCCACATCCTCAGCAAGATAGTGCTCAGGCCTTGACTGCCTGTCTGCCTGATGGTGGGTTCTGATGCCTCTGGACCCCACCATGAAAACTATGCCCTTGGCCCATATTGGCAGCACCTGTGGTGGAGGAGGACACTGGCTGGTGGATGGTGTACTGGCGACTGGAACCCCCTTTTCCATGTCCCTCCATCTGTACCCTTCTGCCTCCTGGACTCTGTTCATCAGCACCTCCACCCAGTGATCCAGGGTTTTGCTGCCACCTATGCTCCCCTTCACCCTTGAGTCGCACACAGCCACCAGCATGTGAACCATACTGGACCACAATGGATCTGGCCATTTCTTGATGCTCTCCTTCAGCCACTTCACCAGCGCCTGCACCTGTGGTGACAGAGGCTTGCCTCAGCCAGAAATATCAATTCCCCTGGAACTTATGCATTTTGTTTTCAAGTTCCCTCCCTATAGGGATACCTGGCTCAGGAGGGCATCACCACTGCTGAGGTGGCCTTGAGGAAGGGCTTGAGAACCACCAAGATCTGGGAGATGGTATCCCACTCAGCTTTGTTAAGTGGGCCACTGATCCCAATCTTTTCCATTCAAGCCCATCTCATGGATGGCCTTCTGTTGCTTGACCAGCCTTTCAAGCATCAGGTATGTGGAGTTCCACTGAATTTCTGCTGCGGGATGCTCAGATTTGCCTGTTTGTCCCATAGCATCTTGCCCCCCTTGATGCTGCAGTGGAAGTAGCCCACCACCTTCCTGCATTTTGAAATCAGGTGGCTGGCTGTGACAGCACCCTCACAAACAGCCCCGTCTCCCTCCAAGGCATCCCTCACTCTGAGGGGCAGCTTGTGTGACACATAGATGCCAAAGTTGGCATCATGGGCGGCCTTGACTGTATTGGCCCCATTGTTGGTGACCATGAACCTGCAGGTGCACTCTCCCTGACCAACGAGCCACCCCTGCACCATGCGGTTCATGGCCCCCATGATCTCTGTTGCCATGTGGGACTTATCCAGCACCTTGGCTTGAAGGAGCACCTACCAACAGCCTGACTGGTCACACCAGTGCACTGTGAGGGAGAGGTAGGCATGATCTCCACCCCAGCTGCTCCAGATGTCTGAGGTAAAGTGTAAGGCCACCTGCAGACCTGCTTTGTGCAGCTGCTCCTTCAAGTACTCACTGCATGGCTCATACAGGGAGGGCACCACTGTCCTGCTGTGCATGCGGGCACTTTATACAATGGGACCATGAGCACCATGAGCTGCCTGAACCCTGACTGCTCAACTAAGGAGAATGGCTGGCCATCCACAGCAAGCATCTCCCCAATGCTCTAGATGATTTTGCTTGCCCTTGCATGAGTGACTGGTGCCTCCTGAATGTGAGGCGACACCTGCAGAAGCCGCCAACAGCAGTGGCCCTGTCAGGGGGGGCATCAACCCTGCTAACAGCAGTGTTGGCCATTGGGGGGGCACTGGCCATGGTGGGGGGGCATGTGCCCCCCCTTACGAATCATTTATGTTTCCTTGCAACACCCCGCCCCCTTTGCAGCTTTCTCCCACCGCTCTAGGATGAACAAATCTGATATCTTTTTGTAGGCCAACTGAATAGTTGGAAAAATATATTTTAGCAAGCTTTTGGGTTGAAAAACCCTTCATTAGGCTTAAGCAGGTATAGTTGGTGTGTGTGCTCTTCCTGGATGGAAGGAATAGTAAAGAAGGCAGAGGCTGGCATGCAATGCAGGCAAGAAAGCCAATCAGAGAAAATGGTAATGGAAGCATTGGGGTGTGAGGGACAAGCTGTAAGGTAGGGAGGGAAAGCAGGATGTAGCAGGCAAAAGTGGTGTGGTATCTGGGGAATCAGATGTCTGGCAGCTTGTAGTAATTTCAATGTCTATATTGAGTCTATGAGTTTTTGTATCCGGGAGGTTGATAAAGTGAAGTTCATAGGCCTGTCTGTGAAAAGTGGTTTGTAAATTCCCTTTGAGGATCAGGCCTGAGAGACTGGAGACGGGTGGTGTTCTTGTCCTTGATAGATTCTTGGTGTGCATTCATTCTGGTGCGCAGTTGTTGCTTGCTGCTTCCTACATATTTTTCATCAGGGCAGTTGTATTATATTGTGAAGGTATCTGAACTGCACTTCATCAACCTTCTAGGTACAAAAACTCATGGACTTAATATATTGACACTGGAATTCTGACACACTACAACCTGCCGAACATCTTATTCCCCAGGTACCTCTCCACATTTATCTGCGCTACTATATCCCCCCCCGCCTGTCCCTCACCCCCTGATGTCTGCATTGCATGCCAGCCTCTGGCTTGTTTACTGTTCCTTCCATCCAGGAACAGTACACACACGCCAACTGCAGGTGCTTCCTCAACATGACAAAGGGTTTTCAAGCTGAAAGCTTGCTAAGATATATTTCTCCAACTATTCAGCTGGTCTACTAAAGGGATATCAGATTGACCCAAAGAACCTTGTCTGCCATGTCCTTAGATCAACACAGCTACAACCTACACCCCTACCACCTATCCCTGGTCAGCTGACTGGTAGGAGCCAGGACCCTGAGCACACCTAAGCCCCAGGGCTGGGGCAGGCAGGGAGAGTTCTCTGGCAGCTACTGGAGAAGATGCTCCTGCAGGAAGGGAAATAAAGGTTCTGTGACAGTCTGGCTGCCTGAGATGCTGGTGCTACTGTGCTGCTTACCTGTTATTTAAAGTGGTGGACCAGACTGAGGCTGTAAGGGAGGAGAAAACCTCACTGGGGCATGCTACCGTATCATGTAGAGGCCCCAGCACCAGTGAGGGTGCAGTGAGGGGGACATAGAAAGCCCATTGACAATAGAAGGTAGAGTGAGCCTGAGACCTCATTACTGGGATGATATCAATTATACTGTCTGCAAGGCATGGGGTATTTTAAGGGATGGTTGGAGCCATGCATCTAGCCCATAAGGTTTAGGGTGTCCCCTTGAGACACCTACTTAGAGCAGATCCCAGCAAGGTGTCCAAGAACCTTCTGGGGTGCATTAGTACTGTGACTAAGCTGAAGCTTGAGGGCTGATTCCCTATCTATTATCTTTTCCAACAAGATGTGGTGGCAGGTGAGAAGGGAAGGTTGCCCGCAGGTTAGAGCTGGCATGGTCATAGGATCCTAGGGGTATCATGGCCATCTCTAGGGACCCTACTCTGTGACATAGTGCTGTTTCCTAGAAACCCCTGCACCTACCTCCTTGAAAGCTAGCAGGCTTCATGGCCTCAGAAGCGGCTAGCAACCTTGTTTTTACGCTGTTCTGCCTCACACACCCATACCCACGCACAGTTACACATCATTAGTTTTGCTCTGAACAGTTTGGGGTACAGTTTCCCAGAAACCCCTTCACCTATCTCCTTGAAACTTGACAGACTTTGTAGCCTCAGAAGGGGCTACCATTCCAGGTACTTTCATCCAAATCAGGCAAGAAATGACAAACTTATAGGCATTTTTGTGATTCCCCATTATAGCCTTTGGGCGAAACGCTGAAATGTGTTGAAATGGTTTCGGCAAAATGAAACGGAACAGTACTTTGAAACAGCAAAATGAAACACTTTCCCTTTGAAACAACATATCTGAAATCGAAACAAAATGGTGCTATTTTGCACAGCCCTAATACCAACCCCACTGCCACTTTTGTGGATCTGCAACCCCAAAACCTTTGTGCCAGTCAAAACTGTGCCAGTTAAGTTCAGTGAGTTTGACCTGACTTGGCAAAAAATGCCTTGTGAATGCTGAAATCTTTTCTTTCTCTTTAGCAAAGCACTAATAAAACCTTGTCTAAAACTAATTGTCATAGATCCCATGGAAGTCAACAGAGAGAACTTGTACCCACTGGAAGTCCTTAATGTCTTAGTGTTGCTTTTCAATAGGTACACTTCTGTTATGGGTAAGCCTTCACATCCCAAAGATTCAGTACAGCCCACAGCTTGTACTTGGCTATGAGAAGAGCTGTATTAGTGGAAGGAGTGTGCTGTTAAGCTGAAAACCTACACAATGTGACTTTTGGCAAGAAAGTGACAAGTTTCTGCTCTGAATGACTTTACTTTTGGAGAAGTACTTCTGCAGGTTCCTAGAAACTTATATAATAATGTCCAACAGTGAGCAACCTTTCCAGCTAAGAGCTGGAATGATCCAGCAGAGTTGGAGGCAGGTGAGTGCTAGGACCTGGCCACTATCGCCACTCATCTCCCTACAATGGCATGGGAAGACTGCCTGCAGCTGAAGCTGCTGAATGCTGCCAGAGCCACACAGCTGTGGGCTGGAGCCAAAGATTCTGTGGATTACCAACCCATGATTAATGCTTGCAGTCATAACTGTTGCTCAGTGTTTCCCACAAAGCGAAAATCTGTAACTCATGTAGCCTCTCAACTCCATGTGTCCATTCAGGAAACGTGCCATCCCACAGCTTCATGAACGGCACAAGCCCAAAGGACTAAGCTTTAAAATTAAACATTTACCTTTCATTTAAAAAGGTGCAGAAAAGAAGGAAAGCAAAGGGCTGCTAATAACATTCCCAACTGTATTGCTGTTTCATTTCCATGTTTTACTGCACCATTGTTCTCTTTTGGCTGATTCAGCAGATGTGACAACATAAACTAAACAATTTTACAAGTGTTCCCAGGGACCTGCAAATCGTGCAGTAAACACAGTCTGCAGGAGAGAAAGTCTGAGAAATGATGCAAAGGCAGTCTCATTTGCTCAGAAAGGGGCATTAGGGCCACCTAGTGGCTGTAAAGGGAATAAGGAGAACAGTTCTATAAGAAGATTATCAAACAAAATACAGACCATTCTGGGTCCCACCACATGTTACACGTAAGGCATGATTAACCAGGCAATCATGCCTTAAGTTGTGACCCAGCTACATGTTCAACCAGTTAATGGTGAGATAAAACAAGCAATAAGTTGCAATAACTTTAGCTTGTTCTAATCACGCCATTCATTGTACATGTGCCAAGTGCTCCCCTGTGGTTAGGAGCCCCATCAACTGAGGGGCTTCCAGCCCCACAGCTGACAAGGCTTGCAGTGGTGGCAGCAGTTGCAGCTGTAGCACATGCATCAGGAAGAACACTGCCCCCTGTGAGCCTCATAAGATGCAGGGCTTACAGCAGGGGCAGCATGGGGAACACTGCCACCTCTGCAAGCCTCACACCTCATGAGGCTTGTAGTTGCGACAGTGTTTTCCCTGAAGCTGATAGGACTCACAGCAGGGGGAGTGTTCCTAGCACAGGCCCCGCTCTCAGCTGTGGGGCTCACAGCCAGGATCCCAGGCTCCCTCCGCATCGGCAATAAGGTATGATGGGATCCAATGTGTGCTTGTGTGACCGATGCATTAGATCCCATTGTGTCTTTAGCTGCACATGTAGCAGGGGCCTGCTGTTCACGAAAGCCAAGCAGTTGGTATTAAAACAAAATGCTTTGTCAGGTTGAATATAGCACTGCATGGAAAAAGTGTACCCAAGAAAGTTGCTGTATTGGGGGGTCCATACTATTAGATTTTTGCTTACAAGAAGTATTGCATTTTCCTAAGCTTCTCCACAAATTCAGTGGCAGTTGAAAGACAGAATGACTTTTACTGAAGTTTAAAGGTTGCCCTTGAGTATTTGAAGCAGAGGTCTTTCTGCTGGCCCCTCTAAATTGGCACCCAGACTTCTTGCTGTCTCCCCGCCCCCCATTACACTACTACTCTGGCCCTATTTTAGTTTAAAATAGACTTTAGTGCATATGCCCATTTAGTACATATGGGGTGTGTCTACATGAGACTTTTGTGGCAGAAATTACTAATTGGCTCTGCAGTAAAGCATCAGCGTCTATATGTACAGTGTTGTTAGGTCAGAATAAATTAATTAATTTTGCTATATGATATTACTATCCAACACAAGTCCTATCCTATGGCACTCTGCTGCAGTGCATATGTAGCTGCTCAGTGGGCCTGGGTGGGGCATGAGAATGCTACAGTGAAGGGCTACCTGCTTGGCTAGGCCTGCACTGGAGCACCCTTATGCCCCAGACAGTCCCTCTGCAGCATGTTGAGTGGGGTCAGAGCAGCCCCAGGCTGGCAGGATGACCCCCCCAGGGCCCACTGCCAGCTGGGGCTGCACCACCCCAGCTCAACATGCTGCAGTTCTGGGCATATGTGTAAACACTGTGAGCTGCGCTAAAGTTTGAGTCAAATTAATTTCATGTGTAGCCATACCCACAGTATTCCTTCCCTATAAGCTGTTGCCCTGCGTAATGTGAATTTCACCATCAAAATGTTGGAAAGTAATGTCTTCTATTTACTCTAACAAACTATCAGGTATCTTATTACAAGGCGCTCTCTCTTGTCATTGGTATTCTTGGAGCAAGGGAGTGGTAGTCCTGGATACTGTTACTTATTTTTCTCAGAAAGATATTGATTTTTTTTTTTAATACGTATATAAATGTTCTTACAGAGCACTGAAATTATGAAAAGTGAGATGAATTGCAGTATACAGTACATTAATTGCACTGATTCTGGGTTGGGATCTACCTAGCCTGGAATATGCTTCTCTTCAAAGATTAAAGGAAATTGGTGTCTGTCCAAGCTTTCTGTTTTGGTCCTAGAGACAGGACATTCTTCTTTGTCCTCTGACCTCTTGCCTAACCCTGCAAATCAATTTAGTTGGCTGCTGTTTCATTTTTCCCATGAAGTTGTTGATGCAGATATGACAGTAACTAGACAAATGGTGCCCTCTAGTGCTGAAAATGAGAAATAAATGAAGAGTTGGGGAGTAAACAAAATAGGGATAAAGGCTGATAGTAGGCTGTAGGGCTCATTCTACAGGCTGGGAGAGACTACATGAGGAGCAGCTCTTAGCACAGATCACTACCAGACAGTGATATCTTCCTTATACAGACCATCCTGCATGTCACCCAAAGGCCATTATTTTCCCTGTAGACCAGTGGCACTCAATGCTTTTGGCCTGTGGGCCAGATAAATGGCATAAGGCTGGTTTGTAGGCTGATTCAGACATCATGTATTCAGACTGGGCCCCATGACACCCCCCCCCCCAAACACCAGGATCAGGCCCCAGGGTCCTGTGCCACCTCTGCTCAGCTCCTCATGCTATAGTTGGGGCCTCAGGGACCTGTGCCGCCTTCACTTGGCCCCATATGCTGGGACTGGGCTCCTGGGCTTTACAACAAGAGCCCTTGAAGGGTGAGACAGGGACTGGAGCCTAGAAGCCAGGTCCAGTGCAGTGGACCTAGGCTAAGAAGGACGCAGCCAGATAACAGGGGCCAAAGCCAGGAAGGCTGAAGCCCCAACTGCAGGCCTGAGGAAGTCTGAAGTGGTAACTGGTAATTTCTGTGCGGCATGGGTCTGGCTGTAGGGGTGGAAGGAGGCCACAAATAACCCTTAAGGTAATAGGTGCTCTGGGGCATGGATGGGCCAGGAGGGCCCACTTCGTGATTGAGGGGCAGGACTGGATTCTGCAGGGTCTGGGAGGGACCTGCTGGCAAGAGTGCAAGTGAGGGCTCACTCTGGGATCCTAGGGCAGCCTCCCTTTTCAAAGCAATGAAATACATCCACGTATGGCAGGTGAGATAAGAGTGAGGGTACCCAGGGAACCTGAGTCAGGGGTTGGAGGGCTTGAACTTGCTACACATACACATGTGTGTAGGCCTAAATGAGCTAAATAGCTGGGGAGGGGGGCGGGGGTAAGGGAGCATTTTCTACTACTTGGAAAGGGTGGGGAGGGGAGTGGGATGGATTTGGGGGTAGCTGGTTGCTGCCAAATATTTTTCTCAGCTTGCTGTGTCAGCAGGGCTAAGTACAGATAGTCAAAAAGCCCCAGGCTAAATCGATTCAATCTTCTCAGGTTAGTCTAATTGGTATAGACTGAACCAATAAGCAAGAGAACAGACATTCACTTTTGATTCCAGAAATGCAGTCACATGCCTATAGTGACCCAGGCCAGAAGCTGGGGAGCACTATAGCATATCCCTGCTTGGCTGGAGCAGGTAGCTAGGGCCAAGGTTAGCTTGCCTATCCTGTAAAGGAGGGCTTTGCAGGGGAGGTGCAAAGCATCCTGGGATGTTGGAGGACTATGAGTAAACTTAAATTGGGAGAGGATTGCAGACAGAAATTCAATAAATTTTTTTAACCTAAATCAGTTAAGTCTGATACTACAGCCATCCAGGTTTGTATTAAACCTGTTTTGGCCATTCTGAAAGTGGCTTATGTGCACTGAACTTCTGTTGTATTACAGATTTGAATCAATTTCTGATCACTTATAGCAGTTTATGTGTAATTTCTGTCCCTAGCCCAGGGTCCTTAGCAAAACAATGTTTATGTTTGTAGATGTTCTGCATCTGCTTTGGGAGACATGGCTTCCATCAATAGCCCTTGGGGTTGTCTTTGACACCAGAGGTGTTTCACTGGAAAACGTAATGCATTTTTGCTGCGGTAGAGGGTCATAAGGTCTCCGTAAATGGCATTATGATTGGTAGGAATAGCATACTTGAGACAAAAGTTAGCATGGCAAGGTTCAGAGAGAGTGCACAGTGAGGAGGCCACATGGACCAAGGAGCAATACAAAGATTTCTTTGACTGGTGAAGTTGTCAGACACAAAAATGTATTAATTGACTTTGGTTAACTCATAGTTACTTTGCTCACCCCTAGACTAGGGTAAGAGGGGTAAGTAGGAACCAGCCCCAGGTGCCAACTTCCGGGGGGAGGGGGAAGGGAGGTGAAAAAATACCAGCCCAGCCACAGCCCCTGCCCAGTGTGTCACTGTTGCCAAGGGCAGAAACCTTAAGTTACACCTCTGGCTTCAGGAATGTGTATGAAAAGGACAGGTGTGGAATAACCCACCATGTTCCAGCATGTAATTCCTCCTGTGGGCTGGTTTAAAATTCACCCAGATGTGAGCACTAACATTTGAGATCCTAAACAGTGCCAATTCTTGTGCCTTAATAATCACAGAAAGCCAGGACCTCATCAGGGGCATGATGAGAGTCAACACACCTTCCTTTCAGGGGAATTGTTCTTTGGCTAGAGTATTTGCCAGTTCTGGGAAAAAACATTCTCTGTGGGATGGCTTAGCTCATCACCTTCTGCAAATAATATTGAATAGGAGGGCAGTAATTGCATTATCCTGGAGAGGAGGGAGAGGGAAAGAGGCCTGGCTTCTGCATGAGAAAGAAAGCACTGGAGTTAACAGCAGGAGATAATATTACACAGATTTCTTCTGGGACCATAGTGCTACAGCCCTGCAGAGGAAATGGTGTGTTAGACCATAAGCTCCCCAGGGCTGCTTCTTTACAGATTAGTGTGTTATGCGCAGTGATGCAGATAACCACAGACCCAGTTGCCAGTCTGTTGTGATTGAATTAAAGAAGTTCTGGCCAGGGATTGTCAACTTTCCCAAACAACTGAAAAATCCAGTTCTTAAGTCCCTTCCCCCACCACACCCCACATTCATTTTGCAGCCTACATTGCTTCTGGCTACTTGAAAATATTCCAGTCAGATGCATTTCATGTGAATAGATGGCAGAGTCACAATATGAAACATTTTTGAGAGTTAAAAAAAATCTATGTTGGAAGTTGCCTGCCCTGAAAAATATCTTTCCCCACCTCATTGTGTCACATTGTATTACTGCATGATACTTCACATTAGCACAGCAGATATGGTTACAGTGAACCATATCCTATATCAAAGAAGTGAGTGAATTGATAGGGGGAAGGAATAGAGTTAGAATGGGCCACACAGCCTTTGCTTCTATATCATTAATTGAAATCTTGCCTAGGTTAGTTGCATATGTAAGTCACTGTTGTTGGATGGTTTGTCCATGGGAGATTTTAATTTTAACAGCTGTCATTTATTTCCCAGTATCCTGCCTTCCCCCTGCCCCATGCAGCTGGCCTCCATGTTTAGCCTCTCAGCTTTCCAGGTGACAAGTCCAGTTGTATTTGTTCACCATAACACAGCCTGAGAGAGCAAAGTTTATTGGGATATGCCTAATTGCAGCTCCATCAAATCCATTTCAGGATGAAACATGTTCAGTGGCACAACTTACTGCAGTCCTGAGGCAGGGCAGATATACCCTTATTATCAGGCTATGAAGGCCCACTTATCCAACAAACTCATTTCTTGAACCTAATTTGTCTTGTTTAAACCATTGCTGCAAATGTAGGGGCTTAGTACACATTTGTTTTTTTCCTCGGGGACTAGACTTCCAGATAGTGATGGTCCTGAACCACACTGGGCCGCTTTCACAGTCTGACTCCTCTCTCTGAAACCAGGTTGATCAAAAGTAACTCCCGCAAAGTGAATCATTTTACTAGTGTGAAGTGAGAGTCAAAGCCCTACTGTCCCATATAAAACAGATGCATTCACATAGACAGAAGAGTACAATCTATGTGTGGGTGCTGGTAACACACTAAACTGTACATCCCTTCAATTTCTATGGATTCTGACTTTCAATTAAACCCCTTTGGCTGGCTCAGCAGTTCCCAACCCTGGGTCGCAACCCAAATGAGGGTCACGGGGGTAATGCTAGCAGTATTGCACGTAAAAGATGAGCCATGCCACGGGCCGGGAGCAATCCTGCCCCCACGCCCAGGTCACTGCCACAGCCGCAAGTCACTTGTTCCATCTGTTATTTAGCTCTGCTCTGTCTGCTTCTCTCTGAAACCTGAGAAAGGGTACAGTGGTGCCTGAAAGCTTGCCTAATTCCCACCCAGCTATAGAGTTGGTCCAATGAAAGATTCTTGCCTCTCAGTCATTATTTGACAGAATTTCTTGCCTGGACTGAGCAGAACTCTGCAAGGCTGGTTTAAATTTTGGAGACTCCTTGTGGCTGTGTTAATCTGGCTGAACACTTCCAGAGAAGCATTCTGGAAAGCATCAGAAAGTGGAGGGGGTGTGGTATGTGTTGGGACTGAGGATAAGGCAGTGATCTAGGAATGAGGAGACCAGCATTCTTTTGTTAGTAATTGACCTGCTGTGTGACCACAGGCAAGCTGTCTTTCTTTTCCCACTCTTTCACCTATTTAGCCAGTGTAAGCCCTCTGAGTCGGAAACATCTCTCCCAGTGTGTTTCTCCACCATGCCCATCACAATGGATTTTGCCTCTGATCTGAGGCAGGGCCTCAAAGCCTTTATTGCATAATAAAGGGAGTATAAAGCATGGTAGATATGCATGACTGCAGAACTCCATCAGACGCCACTATGGCTACCAGCAGAATTTGAGCGTTTCATTAGCAGTAGTAGTAATATGGACTTTTGTAGCACCTTTTCTCTGAGGATTTTGAAGAACTTTGACTAGTGAAATGCCTTGTGTCCAGGGCATATTTAATCCAAGGTTTAATCCTAATGCTGACTACCAGCTACCAGTATTAATCTGCCATTGATTACAAAAATAAGCATTAATAGCTAGTATGATGGAGTAGCAGGAGACAACTGATGGGGATTCTTGGGTTACTCTGGAGTGAAAGATATAGACAACTAGATGGGGACTCAGGAGAACTGAATGAAATAAATGCCTAAAAAGAAAGAGACAGAATAAGGATTAAAGGGAAGGATGAAGTGCCAACCTGTTGCAGGATGTACCTCAGTTTCTTGGGAAATGATCAGATGCTCTGCTTGACTGAGGGAACTACATATTTCAGTGTAGATGGTTCTGCTTCAGGGCTTGAAATGCTTGAACTGCAATTACACTTACAGGGAAGTTCCCCTGAGCAAGGAAGCCACTGATACATTTATTTGATACAAATGTTGCCTATATAAGTCTGATGGTAGACCGTTTTTAAATTGTAATGGTCTTATAAATCATCGGTTAAGGCTGTGCTCCTGCTGTACATGCACCTGCTGAGAGTTAATAGGGGATGAAAAGGGAATGCTGTTCTGTGTTTGTAGCACTTTTACTCACTGATGAGACAGGAGCTACTTAGCTATTGGGTTGAACACATGCACAGGAAGCCAACTGTCAGGAAGATATGAGTGGCATTGGCCACATGGGGGTAGGACAAACAAAGGTAGAAGCAGAACAGTTAACTAGCAGGAGGGGGGAGAGAGAGAGAGAAATGCATATAGGTATGTATTGAAGGAGAATTCCCTATTTGTTGGTTGCAAATATGAGCTTGCAATATTTTATTACTCACTGCTCTGTTTTCAACAGGCTTAGAAGGAACTCCTGGTTTATCTCTTGGTTCAGTATTGCCTGGAACTGTGGCTGTTATCTGATGCAGAGGATTCTTCCTGGGAGCTGTGATCCATGCTGGTCAAACAGATTAGCAGCTTGTCATACAAACTGAATGCCAGGCACAACTGGAATGTGGACCCTGAAGGATCTCAGCCCGTGCGGTCAGGAACAGACAAGGTCTGGGAAGGAAGAGTCCAGACCGAAGGCAGAGGATCAGGAACAGGAGCTAGGGGCAGAAGTTATACACAAAGCAGTGTAAGTGGTTGGAAACCAGTTTAAATCTGTAACACAACAGAAGTTCATTGCACATAAACTGCTTTCAAAAGGCCACGACCAATTTAAAATAAACTAGAATGGATGTAGTGTCAGGCTTAACTGTTTAGGGAAAATCAGTTTATTGAACTTCTGTCCCAGATCCCCTCCGGATTCAAGTTAACTCATGGTTTCCCAGCATCCCAGGATGCTTTTCATCTTCCCACAAACCTCCTGTGATGGTATCACTTATGTCTAAGGTTTTATTTTAGCCTTTATTTCTCAGATTGCCCAGTCTTGGGACTCCTGCTATATATTCCAACTCTTTCCTGCCATGTCTTGATTAATTTGGAAATTTGGATGTTGTTAGTCAGGTGTTACTTAAATTTCTTTTCTGCAGTTGGACGCTGCCAATCTACATAGAGATTTATCTGGGTTATAACCTCTCCTAAATTTCTCAGGTGACACCCAAAAATCACATCATCGATTGAATCAGTCTTATTTGCGTTATATAATTTTCTTTATTGTTTATTGATTTATTTATTTTTTTACATCTCTAACTGGCTCACAGTCAAACAAATGGTGGTTATTTCCCACCATTGCATGTAACTCTTAATTTTTACCTTAGAATTATTTAGTTGGATCTAGTCTCAGATAATATACAATTTAGGGTAAAGGTAACTGAACCATTCAAACGTGACCAGGATACTTTTTCTGTTTCATATCTGTCTTTTTCTTGAAATTCCCTCTATCTCCAGATGAGACCTGGTCTCACTAGATTCCTTGGGATACTCCCATTTTTGTTTTGTTTTGTTTTTAAGAGTGAGGGAGTAGCTGTCACTCAGGCTCCTTCTCTTCTCAAACCCCCTAGAGCCCGATTGGTTCAGCTCAATGTACACCCCCCCAGTAAACTCAACTTTTGTTGGGACCTGAAGAACAGCCACTGTTCTGTCTTTTTCGTTAGCTTCGGCCGGTGATCCTTTCCCCTGCGGAGTATATGTTTCTTTTTAAAGACCAACTTACTTCACCAGCTTAATGGTATCTGGTTGAGTCTTATCTTCCACTGGGGTCTGGTTCTAGGGATACTCCAATCCCAGCAGTCTTTTCCAGTTTTTTTTTCTTCAGAGTTGTATCTCACTTTTGTTTCTCTCCGCATGCTGCACTGCCCCTCCTGGGGATTTTTTCTATCTTAAAGGAGCAACTGCTCCAGAAGCGTCGTTTGCCTGCTATCTTCTCCTCTTTGTTCTGCTTGGTCTTTTTTCCTATGATAAGTATTTGATTTATGACCAGCCCCTCATCACACCTCCCCTTCCAGGTTTGGGAGGCTAGACTTAGCCCAAGCTGTCTGCTTCAACTGAGTAGGGAGGCATGTGTTAGCACTGCCCGGCTTCTGACCTGGGTCACTGCAGGCATCCACCTGCATTTTGACAATCAAAAATGAATGTCAGTTCACTTTCTTATTAGTTCAATCTACGCAGCTTAAACTAACCTTTAAAGATTGAATCAGTTCAGCCTTGGGTTTTTTGACTGTCTATACTTAGCCAGGCAGGTCAGGAGACCAAGTTCAGTAAAGAACCAGGATTTAGGCCCTCACCCTGGATAGAGCCATCAGCCAAGTTTAGGAGGCAGAAGTCCAGGCTAGGGTCGCTAGCTAGGGGGTCTTGAGCAGGCTTCTGTAGCTGTATGGGATCAGGACATGGGTCAAGGCTAAGCCATGAGGCAGGAGCTGGCAATCAGAGGACTGGACTAGAGTCTGGAGCACAATGGGCCAATGGGGAGAAATGAGGAATAAGGATGATCCCAGGAAGCAAACAGGCCAGATCCGGGAAACAGGAAACCAAAAACAAACAAGCAGGGGCTAGGACACTAGGAACAATCAGGCAAAACCCTGTGATTGGGGAACTAGGAATCAAAGGTAAGAGCTAGGAAACTAAGAACAAGGGGTGAGAAGCCCAAGGTGAAACAGAGAATTACCCTTCCTGTTGTGTAATTTGTTGGGCTCTGAAGAGCTGCAGTTGCCTGCCCATGCAGGCAACTGGGGCCACCTGAGAGTAGTTAGGCTACTGGCAGCCAGGCCCAAAGAAATTAGGTAAACTCTAAAGGAAAAATATACTCATTTGTCCTTCCTGATTCCAGAAAGATGCAAGGGCTCAAATAGACGCAAGAACTTCAGTGGTACTTGCAATGTGCTGCACATTTTTCTTGCAAATCAGTTTGCCGGATAAAACAGCTTTGGAGGGTGAAATGAAAACTTCAGATTAGGAGCTGAATTTCTGAACACTTTTATGTTCATCCATCACTGGTTAAGGGGGCCATGTTTTTTGTTAGCTTTGCACATGTTAATTCTGAGGAGTCCTATAATGTGGCCATCTCTTGATTTGATCCTTTTTTCACAGTGTGCTCACATGACTTCACAGTTCAACAGAGAATGGTTTGTTTTGCTTTCAGTAACATCTGTGGAATTTAACTGTAAAGTTGTGAGTGTGGAGCTCTTGGCCAATTTTTCTCATGTTACAGGCATGAAAGTGCTTCTGGCCTTTGATCAAGTAGATTGGAAGATTCCCATGTTTATGACAGGTTTGCATGTAATAGTGTCCACTACTTATAGGGAATGGAGAGAGGTGCCAAAGTGCTACATCATTCCTGAGTCTCTTCTTAAGTGCTGCTTTGCTTTGGCAAGCAGAGGTGTAAACAGATCACACCCTCTAGCTGACCTACCTGTGCCAACCAGCCCCTCCCCTGCTTCCCCTCAGGGTGGATACATAATTCTGGCAGCAGAGCTTCTGCCATTCCAGGAAATTGATGCAATTCTGGCAGTGAGAAAATTTCTTCTGCTAGTAGAGGTACATTGACTTAAGGGGCTTTACCACCACATCACTGCCACCATTGCTATAGCCACAGAAGGCCTACGGTGTAGACTAAACCTTGGAAATACCTCCAATCTCTTTAGCTGTTTAAAAACCATATAATCGTTCTTAAAGGGCATTTTATTTATTTATAAATGATGGGACAACATGAAAGAAACAGCCTTTTCCGTCCTACTTGCAGAACACACTGCTATGTGTACCAACTGCTACTGATGGGCTTGTAGGCATCTAGAATACATGCTGCCCATGTCAGTAACATGATTATGATGTCTTATACTGTGTATTAATTCTTGCTTGAACCCTCACTGTAACTCTCACTGTAACTTGAACTGACCGTATTTTTGTTCATGCTAGTTTTAGCTCAAGAGTTAGCAACATATTGTCTACAGAGCCACTGGATCCAGCCCACAGAGCTGGGGAGGGCTTTGGTGGCAAAAGTTTGGTATCAGTCTAGCAGTGGGGGGGCCGGGGAGGGCTTTTCCCACACCCACACTGGGGCCACACAGCAAGAAGCTGCACCCATGCCCCAGCTGAGGAGGGGGAAGAAATGGCAATGGGAAAAGAACAAAGCAGAAGCCAGGTTGAAACACTGCCCTAGCATGGACACAAGCCAGGTTCTTTCAGCCCATGGCTCCAGAAGGTTGCTAGCATCTAGTCTAGCTAATGCATGAAGTTGATACAATAAAACTTTACCACACAACATGACATGTGGCCAGAGCAGGAGAGAGTCTCTGCCTCTGACTAAGACTGACCTTTGGTAATTCACCTTGGACCACATGCTGCAAAGGCTTGCCCATGCCCTTATCTTCATGTATTGTGGTTAGTTCCCACTGATTATTGTGGGGATCCTGGAGTGTATCTTTGTAGAATCTCTGCCTCAACTTACCTATGTGTAAAAATGGAGTCAGTAATAATCTCCGAAAGGTACTTATTATCTTGAACTAATTAATTATAAAACACATTGAGAGTCTGAAATTTCATTCACTGGTAATACTAATTAATAAGATCACAATAAGATAACAAAGAAAAATACTAATGGAAAAATTCATACCCTTAAAAAAGAATGAATATTAAAAGATTGTTAAGGTTTACAAATTAGGGGGTCATGTATTCCCCAGCCCCTTTACTATGTAGTTTTTTTTCCTGGGATTTGAACTAAATGCATCTATAGCATTTTCTCTCTCCAACTTCCAGGTGCAAGAGACTAAACAAATCTTCCCCCATTAGATTCTTCCCCTTGGGCTTCCCCAATTGAGGATGGAGACTGAACTCCAGCTAGTAAAGACCAGTTTGCCATGTTAGCAGTTTTAAAGCCTTATCTTTGCAATGCATGCAGTACAGGCAGACTCCTCTGCCTATGCAGATCCCCAGTGAAGTCACAGAGGTTCCAGAGCCTCACTTACACAAAGCTCAATTCAGGATCAGGGCCATAGCTAGCAAGTTGGTTGTTTTTTTTTTTTTTTCCTTAGATGGGTTCAAGGGATGATGATGTATAACTGGGTGGACTGCACTGTTCTCTCTCCTTGGTAAAATCATCTGAGCAATCAGTGCAGCTGCACTTGTAAGTGTACAATAGTGACAGATCTGTAAAGCTCTTTTCATCAGTGACCAATTAAGCAAAAGCCATGATTTTCCTAGTACATGTTTTGGGTGAGAAGGGAGCCCCTTAAACTCATCAGACAAAGCCTTTTTTTTAAAGCTCGGGTGAGCTTTGCTTTGTCCCTTGCCTCTGCCTCCGTTCCCTTGTCTCCTCTATAGTTCATTCCCAATTGTACCTGCCAGGAGCACTGAGTCTCTCCCCAAAGTGTTTATATTGCACCTGCACATGAGAATTTGATAAGAAATTTCTGCAGTGATAAAAAGTGCTCTCAGGTCAAAGCTGCAGCGGTAAAATTAATTGTTCAGAGACCATGCGTCTCAAGCCATCTATAAAAGCAGTATAATTTACTGCCTGGAGTACCACCTGTGTGATGCAGCTGTCTCAACCACTTTCCTGATGCAGAAAAAATGATATTCAGGAGAGGTTTTATTTGGGTTAAAGCCATGCTCTCTGGAGGTTTTGTTTTTCACCTAATTGAAAACATTTACAGACCTCCTGCCAAAGAAATGCTAGTGTGAGCCAACCTGACGAAGAGGGCCCCTCGCCTCAAAACCATGAATCGCTGAAGATCACTTCTCAAATCTAGACCTGAATATAAGAATCTGCTTATCAAATAAAAATAGTAGCAAACAGGATCACTGGGGGGCTGACATCTTCTTGAGATTTATCCAAAGAATTGTCATTAGATTCTTGTTCCAAAAAATATTTTCTGCAACAAGAAGAACCTTGGCTGATACCAAATTCAAGAGACGTCCAGAAATGCATCCTTTTGCATAGATGTGGTATTGATCTTCTCTCAGTCCTTGTGTGTAGCCTTGTGGCCTGTTCACGTGAGTGAGGAGTATGAGCCTGTACTCCCATGCAGGCCTAAGCAGGGATGTGGTGATATCTGAGAATTTCTTTCTCAGAGCTAGTAACTATATAATACTTCTATTTTAAGAGGAGGGATGTTCTCGTGGCTAAAACACTGGCCTGGTGTTCTGAACAGTTGGGTCTAATTCATGATTCTGTCATAGATATCCTGGTTTACCCGAGGCTTACTTCCTCAGAGCCTTACTTACTCATTTGTAAAAAGGAGATTTCCTCTGTCCCACCTTTTGTCCTGTCTGTACAAGGTAGAGACTTTTTAATTCTGTGAACAGAACCTGGTAGAAAAGTGCCTGATGCAGTCTTGGATAGGCATTGGAAAAACTAAAAGATTATTTTAAAAAACCTGGCAATTGAAACAGCCTAAAAACCAAACATAGAACCAATAATGAAAAACCAAAACAAAAATCAAAAAGTCAAAGTGAATACAGCTTTAGGGTTGCAGTTTGCAGCATTTTCTGGGTATCTGTGCTCTTTTTTTCCACCACATTTCTAATCCAATCGCCCTTTTGTCTATGGAAAACAAAATAAACCCTTCACATAAATCCACTAACCAAAAAGCAGCTTTGTTTTCTTCTTGCAAAATTCACATCCAAGATACTAACAATGACAGGGCTCTGAGGTGGGGTAGAGTATGAGGGGGTGCAGGGGGATGGAAGAGCAGGTATGATTTCAGACTTCCTTTTGGACAGGGAAAAAAAATCAAAATTGCCTAAGGAAAGACCAGTTTTACAAAGGTATTTGGGCAGCTAAAGATGCAGATACATTGCTGGTCAGGTTTAGAAAAGAGTCGCAGCAGGCTCAACAGCTAGGTCCCATTGACTCTCAGTTAGACACCTATACCTTTCAAAGAACCATGCTCCAGAGTACCGCAGTGAATCCTGCCAGGCCTGAGCAAAATATACGGTGTCCTAAAATAGATGTATTACACCTATTTTAGTCTAGTGCCAGGCCATACCAACAAACACTGCTGAGAAAGCAAGCTTATTGGCATGTGCTGAGTGGCATGTTAAGGGGGGCAATATTATATCTATTTTAGGATCTAGTGCCTCATGATGGTACACCCTTTAACAAGGTAGGCATAACCTTAGATGCTTCCTGGCCTTTTAAACAAGCACCTTCCTGCATCTTTAGGTGCCTAAATCCTTTAGGTCTGTAAGTGCTGTCTTCTGAAAATGTTACTCTTGCTTTAATAATATTGTTATATAAATTAACAATTACAATTTTTTAAAAATATTCCTACTCTGTAGTGTGGTGACATTTTGTACCATCAGGCTCAGGGATGGTGGGCCATTGTGATATAATTTTTAATGATACATTTTAAAAAAAATGCTGCAAAGGGAATTCAGCTATTGAATCTGTTTGGCATAAAGCTCGCTGTATTCTTTAGAGCCTTTTGGTTAATTCAGCAAGGGAATTGCATATGTGTATTATTAGACCCTGACTCCATGGGGCGCCCAATGACTAGGGAGATGACAGTCCAATTACCTGTGGATCCTGTTACTCATTAGCCAGAGCAGAGCAGGGAGCAAACACCAGCACACATTGTTCGCCACAGCTTTACTTGGAATAGAGCCCGCTTCAGACCAGCTCCCTCACTGACAGAATACGGGGAACCGCCCTGAGCAATAGCTTCTTCCTACACTTTGGTTTATACTCATTAACATTCACTTCACTTTCGTCCCGCCTTCTGTTTCATCTGTTTTTTCCTCCTATCTCAAGCTCTGCCTGTGTTTATTGTTTGCTTCATTAGCATGGAATTGCCTATGCATTTCATTCATTTACATGCCTTTTTGCTATGAGCGCATGTCTAAGACCTTGACTCCTGCTCTTTAGTCAATGGGTGGACTTTGACCAAAACCTGGAAGCTTCTGGAGGCTTCTTCACCAGTCACCATTCACCTTTTGGCATACGTTCATATCAGATTCTCTTACCAATTACGTGTTGTTTTCCACATTCTGGTCTGTTTTTCTGTCTCAGATTGTACCATCTTCCACCCTTTTTGGGCTCCTGTATCTTATCTCCTTTCCAGTAGCTGGTTCACAGCACACAGACTCACACAGATTCACTTGCTGCTTTTTCCTCAGAAAATGGTTGACACAGTTAAGATGGTTTCTTAGTATAAGCAAATGGCGGGCTTAGCATAAGTATTCATAAGCAAAATCTGGTTGCCTAAGCATCTTGCAATATATTTTTATTATATAATTTATTTCTGCCTTGTGGTTAGCAGCATTGCTAGGCCACAGGTCATGCCTTTTATTCAACTGCAAATCCAGTGCTCCCTACTAATCCACCATAACCTAACCCAATCACCCTAACATGTATGACTAAAAAAGACATGTGCAGGCTCAACTGCTTGATTTTTCCTAATATTTACTGCCTAGTGTAGCTTGTTCTGCTGGCTTTTCTATTCAGACTTGCATACAGTTACTACATGGCCAAAGAACTGTAATGGATTCCTTGAGATGTTTGTAGGTCATGAAGCCACAGAACTAAACAGACATGGCATGTATCTGGTGCAAAGCTTTTTCAAACATTGTAGAAAGATGAGGCAAATAACTGATGGCCTAGAACCATCTCCCTTTTGGGTGTATGTGAGTGATTTGTTCATCAAGTGCTTTCAATCTTGAGGTAGAAAGTGTTTTATATAAATACTATGGATCATTCTGCTAAGCTTCTCACATAGTATGAAATAGAATGGCTTCTCTGAGGTACATGGAGCTACGCAGTTCACACTAGTTGAGAATCTGGCCCAGAGTATCTGTAGGCTACTGTGAATGGTAACATTTTGATGGTGAAGCAGAACTATTAATAGAGCTGTTTCTCCTTTCTACAATGAATAATGCAGTATTATCAACCCCAAGGAATAATAATAATAGTAAAAAATCATGAAGTGAAGCTAGAACTCCTGACATTAATCCAGACTTCATGTTTTTTGTTTTTAATTTTATTTCCCTTCATTTTTTGAACACTTAGGGCCATCTTTTCAAGGTTTTTCTCTGCAAGTATAAAGGCTGAAAATGTATTGTTTTTAATGAAAGCTAAAGAAACTGAAGGACTCCGGGAATGGGTATAAGGAAAACCACCGAATACCATGAAACTTGAAATAATATCACAAGGATTGGCAGCACTGATAATGGTAACATATTAGCTCTTTTTTTTTTAAATTAGTGGATTGTTCACAAACCGATCATTGTGGTTATAACAGCATTCTGACCTCACAGCACAAACTGGTCCTAATTTTCTTTGAAGGTTGCTTATCGAATAGTTTAGTGAATGTTTTTCCCCCTCCCACTCTCCCTCTACAGTTTGTTTGAAAGTCATCCTTTTTTGACTTCTTGGTATTTAATATTTCAATCATGTCATTTGTCTCTTCAGCTACATTTTGTTTCTTTATTCTTCCTGATTGAACAAAGGAAAATTTTAACAAGAAAATGATGAATAATGAGTAACAAAAAAAGTAATTCTCAAAGAAAATGCCACACATTGGTGCTACAGATCAGGAAACAGTGAAGTTTTTAAATATTGTTATGAATTTTTTCTTCCTGGGCATCAAATCTTATGTTTGGTAGTATACAAACAAGTTGTAGGCTGCAGTCTTACTAGTAAAATAAATATGATTATTTTCTTCATACTGTGATACTGCCTGGAAGAACTCGAGGAACTAGGGGCCAAGGCATGTAGATTTCCTTCGATTTATGTGGCTTCGATTTATGCGAATTTGATCTTATGCAATTAGCCTTTTTATAATTAAAATGTGTATATGTGAGGTAAATTTGCAATTGGCAGAGGTGCGGTCCTCCCTTCCCCAAGCAGGTGAGTTTGTGAGGGGAGGGGAAAGGGCCGTGGGGTGGGGGCCCCACTCACTGCAGCCCCTGCTGCATCTGCTCTGGGAGCTGCATCTGCAGCTACTGGGCTGCGCCATGCTCCGAACCTGCCAGGGCTCCACTTCCCCTGGGGTACCGTGCCCTGAACCCCGCCATGTAGCATAGCCCAGCGGCTGGAAGCAGGTGGTGTCTGTTGCTCTCAGAGCTGCAGCAGGGGTGGGCAGCTATCTGCAGCGGGACAAGCAGGCTGGAGCCGGCATTGGCACCAAGCTTTTCCCAGCGCACAGGGTGGGCTGCAGTGATGGGAGGGAGGCTGCTGCCACCCCAAAATTCGCCATAGCTCCCTGCAACCTGCCCTCCCAGCACTGCTGCCTAGCACTGGGAAGAGCCTGGTGCCGCTGCTGACCCCAGTCTGCAGAGGCTGCCAGCCCCAACCTGCTCTAATCCCACTGCAGGCTGCTGCCCACCCCTGCTGCAGCTCTGGGAGCGGCGGATGCTGCCTGCTTGCAGCTGCTGGGCTGCACCGTGCTGTGGGGCTTGGGGCACAGTGCAGCCCAGTGGTTGCAGGCAGCTGGTGTTGGCCGCTCCTGGGGCTGCTGTAGCAGGAGCTGCAGCAATTGAAGAGAAGTGGAGCAGTGGGGTGAGTGGGGCTGCTGCCCACCCTGAGCACCGCTAAGAGCCCAGTGCAGTCTCTGCTGCAGGCCCAGGAGCGGCAGACACCACCTGCTTGCAACCACTGGGTTGTGCCACACCCCTCTCCCCGCCCCTTCCCTAGCTCCAGCCTCCCTCCCTCCCTCCCTCCCTCACCACCCTGGGAATTCATCCCTATCTGTTTCATTGTAAACTGGGCTCGCTTTATGCAAATTTGAGTTATGTACCATTCCCCGGGAATGTATATACCGCATAAATCAAGGGAAATCTACACAGACACGTAGAGAAAAAAAATGGATTCAGATGCAAATAACTTGGAATCTGGAAGGTGGACTGTTTCTTTTAATCCCAGCCTAGCTATAATACATCTTTGAAATTTTTCTGTGTGAAATGACACAACAAGAGCGTGTGCCATGCTTATGCCCTTTAAAAAGCAAATGTTGAACTTGAAATTTGTGAAGGGTGGATATTTATTGCTGCAACTAATTGCCGTGCAGCATGAAAAACTGCTCTGAAATTGTTACTGTCTGGCTGACGTTTAAAAGGAAAAAAAAATGAGTTAGGTTTTAATTGTACACTGAAATCCAGTCACAACTCCACTCATGCACAGACATTGCTCAAAAGGAATGAGGGAGCCTCCATCTAATGACTGCAGCTTAACAGGTTTGAGCACTTGTCTATGGATGGTATTAAATTGTGTCTCCATGGCTTGTTTTAAAATGGTTGAGAAGACTGCTGGCATTGTTTATAAAATAAATAAATAAATAACCTGCATGGGGCAGATCTTTTTATCTTGAGTTTGTCCTATACAGTTGCCTCCATCCTTCTGCCATGTGCCCCTTTCTGCTTGACACCAGCTTCCTTGAGTTCATCCAACCACACTGTTTCCCTGATGTGTTCAGAGGCTTTTGCATTACTACTGTGCACAGCTTTTAACTGCTACAGAACAGTGGCGTAGACTATGAGCCATATTCTGTTTTACCTTTCTATATCTTAGCAGCCCTTATATAGCCATGCAGCTACAGTTTGTGGCACTTAAACACCATCTGGATTTAATTTTCACTGTGGCAGATCACTGTGTATTTCTACCTTTTCCCCAATAGCTTAGTGGCTAGACCATTTTCCTAGGGAACAGGAAAAACAATCCCCCACCACAGCCACTTATAAAGGGTTTGAGTTTGTCTTCCACTTCCCAGTAAAGTGCTCTAACCACCAGGCCACTGGCCAGACATTGCCCAGAGCACTCTCCAGCAATTCTGTTCTGTTTCTGTCAGAGTGGGAAAAATGCTTGATGACAAGGGGGATTAATTGAGTGCTCAGTGTGGAAGCACAGGATGAGTTGGCTCTGTGGAATTCAAACATTGTGAAGGTACCCAAAAATGACAGTTACAAGAATATTTAAATGTCACTTAAGTGCACAAAGATAAAATAGAATTTAGGCCTCTATGTACTAAGACAACTAATAGTGCAAGCAGAGGCAAATCAGAAATGGGGGGTGCACTTGCACCTCCCCTTGATTCCTGATCCACCTGCTTTGCTCCCCAACCCCAGGTAGAGGCAGGGACAGGAACCACAGCACCTGCCCGCCATCCACTTCCTCATACTCAAATCCAAGATGCAAATCACTTTTCCACATGTTAAAAGGAGAAAAGAACCTTAGCTTGGATTCAGGTAAATATGGTACTTTCAGACCTTTTTGTAATGCTGTGAAATGGCCATAGGTGGAGGAAGAAAATATTATTGTGTGTGTGTGGGGAGATCACACGCGCACACACACATGTGTGCACACCCCCATGCCCAGCAGGTAAGTCTGTGGAGGGGTGGGGTGGGGGGAGAGGAAAGTGGCATGGGGGCCAGATCAAGGCCCGCACAATGAGGGAGGAAGTGGTGCAGAGGCAGATGCTGGGGTGAATGGGGCCCCAGGGCAGTCATGGGACAATCAGAGCCCAGGCAGCTTGTCCAGAGGCATGGAGGGGTTCCTGCTGCTGTGCACACCACACAGGGGGCACATGCCCCCCAGAACTGTGCACAGATTTGTGCCTTGGGAGCCATGCAACACTATGTGCCTGTACAGCAGGGTGCAGAGCCCCAGCCCACAATGGCAGCCCACCTCCACCCCACACACAAATCTAGGTGGCACATGCCCCTGTTCCTCCCCTGGGGTGTCTGCAGCAGCAGGAGCCCCTCTGCACCCCAGGACCCCATTCACCCCTGACCCTGCTTATACTCCACTCCCTCCCTCATTGTGGGGGCCTTGATCTGCCCTCCACACATACCTTTCCCCTTCACAGATTTGCCTGCTGTGATGGGAAGTGCTCCACACACCGCTGGGCTACAATCCTGACTGTGTGCAGGATGCAGCTGTGTGTCTGTGTCTGTGTGCATCCACTGCTGCAGCTGCCCAGAACCTGTGACTGGGCTGCTTTGGAGCCCTCTGTGCTGCCGTCACTCCCTCATGTTTGTGGGAGCTAAGCCCCATTAACCCCGGCTTTCTGCTGTCTATGCAAGCTGCCCACTCACTGAAATTTTCCCCCTTCTTTTTCTAGTGGCTTTCAATAACATTATCCTTCACTGTATGAACAGTGTTCATTTTGTTTGTTTTTTTGTTCATTCATGTATGTATGTATTTTTGTGCCAGTGGCAGTTTATAAAAAGGAGAAATGAAATGTAAAATGAGTTGTTAAAAGTGGGCATTTGAACTCTGCTTTGGAAAGACTTCATTATTTTCACTAGCATTGCACCACATAACCAGCGTACCCTTGACCTGCGAGCCTGGGTCGGCACGACCAGCTTGGCGCAGAAGGGATAGATGTCCAGACAGGTGGGGAGTAGTGGCGAGTAGGAGTCAGGGGGCTTGAAGCGTATCGGTTGTATGAAAGGTTTATTGTACTTACACTACCGCTGGTCGCAGTGTAGGCAGGATAGTTGGCTTTGTTCAGTTACAGTGCATAAAACAGAATGGTCTAAAGGGGTCTGTTGGTTTACAGGGTTCCTGAGCCGAGCCCTTGCTTTCTAACCCGGAGGCTAGGTGCAGCTGCCCGAGTCAATAGTCCCAGAACTGGTCAACAGCTCATGCACAGGGAAAAACTATAATGCACTTTCGATCAGTAAATTTCCGACAGCTCTTTGACGAGAAGGACAGACGAACCGGTGAGAAACGAATACGCCAAAATGAAGGTCGGTGGCGGGGAGATGTCTACAGGTGGCCAATCTGCTGACTCTGTCTCCTTGGTGTGCTTGAAGTTCTCCACTTAATTGCGGGAATCTGCTCTTAGTTATAGTCAGCAGTGACCAATTACTTCATGCCAATTGTGAATATTTACTGACTGCCAATTACGTTCTTACACAGTGACCTAGATACCTATTCATTTGACCTAGATACATTATTCATCTGGCTGCCCTCAGCGGGTTCAAAAAGTCAACCTTATGATTGGCACCTGCAATACTTATCATTGCAGACAAGCTCCTTAAGTATGGAGAACAAACTTTTAACAAACTCCAACTGCAATGCTTCTTTTAGCAAAGAAATAAAGGCTACTAGTGCTGAGGGGTCTTTATGGCCTGCGTCCTTACTAAGTTATTATGGTCTTTTGCTTTGCTGGCATCGGCACTCTAACCGACAGGTAAAACTCAGACATGACAACTAGTTCTACAACAAAAATATGTTTGAATTAAGCTTTTTCCCTTTTCCCATTTCTAAGAATTAAACTTCAACTTTATCAAATACTTTGATAGAAAAAGAAAGAAAATAAATCTAATATAGCTTTCTTTTATTACAGACCTATAGAGTTGTTTTTAGCTCCCATTTTTACCGATTTCTCCTTCACAGCTTTGATAATTAGTGAAAGATATATTATCAAACTCCCCCAAGTCCCTGTGGTAACACAGACCTTCAATAAATCTACAGCTTCCCCAAGAGATCACAAACCCAAACCAAACCACTTCTTGTATGGTAATATATGAGGGTCATATGCAGAGATGTTCCCACCATTCTCGAAATTAAAAACCATTGGACCAAATACATTATAAGTAACAGATTTACAATGAGTTCCCAATGAAACAAAGGTATCCTGCACAGCTGTGAGGCATCTGCAACCAATTTTCCCTTACCCAAAGTATAGTGAAGGTAAATATTAGCCTCTCTCATCACAGTGCACACAGAAATACACAAAACACTCTGGGCTTGACTTCTGGCTTACTGAAGTCAAAAGCAAAACTCCCTTGATCTTGCAAGATCAGGGCTTGTATCTGAAAACAACCATTACATTCAAAAGGTACACTATATAACAAATTCTACTGCATTTATACCATTCTTCTTTTTCTAGTAGCTCAAATCTGCTTAATCCTACTGGTGCAGTTTATCCATGCAGATTACACAGCACTGTTTTAAGTGAATATATATGAGTTAACTGTAGGCTAATGAGGTAGCACACTGACAGCAGAAAGCAGCTGCTATTTACTACAATGATTACATAATGAGCACAAGAGAGAAGAATAATATGATTTATTGAGACTGTATACAATGCAATAATTAACTTCCATAACAGCATTGTGATATGCAGCATAGTTAAGTCTGACTATGTGGTTTCTGTCTAGAGATGGGCTGAAACTAAAACAGTAGGGCAGAATATCCCCAAATCTTGCAGTGAGAAGGATGGGTTTAAATCCAATCTTAGATTTGGGGTTATAAATTTCATAGTTTAATCTTGTCTTGGATGGGCCAAACCAAAACCAAGAAGTGCAACACTCCTGAATGGATGGAGATAAACAGAAGGAGGTTCAAGAACCAGATCGGAATTTTATGGACAGGGATCACCTTCTAGCTATAGCATAACATGTAATATTTTAAGAACTTAGTTCATTACACTACAGTGAGTGTGGGCAGAGGAAGGGAAAGGAGGAAGAATATATTTTTTACATACCATTTTCCATAGTATGCCATCGAACTAGAGTAAAGGTTGGCATGATATATTACTAAAAGAAAACTAGAAAGGCAGTTAGTTCAGATTAGAGCTGCGTGAAGCTTTGGTCCCTGATTTGATTTGGTGGAGATTTGGCCCGATTCAGTGGCTGAATCTCTAAATCCGAATCAACACAGAGAACACTTTAATTTCTCCAGATCGGACTGGAACCTTCCAAATTGATTCAGAGACATTTGGAAAGATTTGGAGATTCAGACATAGAGACAGCTTTAAAAGTTTTGTCTACATACTTGTAGGTAGCAGGTGGTTCATGAGTGCTGCAATACTGGGGCACATGGAGTGGCTCACAGAATGGGGGGGGACTCTCCAGTGCGCTCGGCAGCAGACGCGGAAGTGGACCAGAAGTACTTCCAGTCCACTTCTGGGTCCACTGGGGAACATGCCAGGGGGCCCCCCACACCACCCTAGCTCGGCGACTGGTGCCTCCTGGGTCTGGGGAGGGCACCTGGGGTCCCCCTGCAGCCAATCGCTAGTCCAGGGAGGCATGGGGGGGGGGGCCCAGTGTGCACCCGGCAGACCTAGAAGTGGACTGGAACTACTTCCAGTCCACTTCTGGGTTTGCCACTGAGCATGTAGAGGGCCCCCCCATCCCCACACTCCTGAGGGAAGCTCCATGCACCCCAGAATCACAGTGATCACAAGTTGTGCTGGTACTTCAAGGTATGTAGAAAAAACATTTAAAGACATGTCTATGTCCAAATTGCTGATTCACCAAAATAGCATTGAATCTTCAGATTCAGCTGAATCGAATCAGGGACAGTGACTTGAATCAACGAATTGAATCACTGTCCCTGATTCAGGCCGAATCCAAATCCAAATCCAATAGGCCCTGCTTCACGCACCCCTAGTTCAGATCATCATAACATAGCCTGCCTTTCTGACTCCCAACTGAAGAATCTCGTCATTTATAATTGGCAACTGTAAATGTTAGGTTCTGTACACTGTCTTAGAATTTGGGCTAGGCAATCACCATGCCAGGGTTGTTTGACCCCAGTACTCTTTCCTGCCATGGCAGGGGGTCGGATTCGATGATCTGCTCAGGTCCTTCTGACCCTACCAACTATGAAACTATGAGCGGGTTTGATTTTAGAAGTTAAGCGATACAGTAGCTTTCCTCTTACAAATAGCATTAACAGTCAAAGTATGTAACTAATAAAGTAATTACTGATATTTTTCCTTGTCTTGCTATCCTCTGGGCTGTGAAGTTGCTCGTTTCCAGTTGTGTTTCTCTGATGATGTTAATTTTGGAGGGTTTATTTGTCTTGCATCATCTTGACATAGAACTCCGTACAATCCACATCAAAAGTAACTTGGACAGACAATATAGCCTTCATGATGGAGACATTCAGATGTGAATTTTCAGGAGACCACACATCATTTGTTATTGAAAAGACACATTCATCAGGGGCTGCAGTGCCTGGCAAACATAACAAATTTCACAGTCTTAGCTATATCTGCCTTGTTGTCCATATCTTAAAAAACATTCACCTATCTTTCAGCAATGGGTGTTATTTGATGGTTTCAGTCAGAAGGGTGATGAGAAATGATCGATTTTTGCATTGGCCCACTCATCAAAGAGTCGATTCTCATCCAACATACTTAAAGTGGGCATTCTAGTGTGACATGTAGCGAGGTTATCTTGTATCTAGTCCCACAGTGGTATTTTTCTCAGCAGGGCCAACTTAAGTGTTTGCTGTGCTCAAAGACAGGCTTTCAGTGCTTTAGGTAAGACAGGCATGTTGTCTAAAAATTGTTGACTTTATTGTAAAATTCTTCTTCCTTTATTTGTCCACAATTTGCAAGAGACTGCAGTAGGTTCTTCTTTTCTGTGACAAATCTTTCTCTAAGCCTTTCTGTTAAATTATCTTGCACAGAATGTATCTACAGCATGACTTCAGTCACCAGCAAATCGTTTTTCCTCATTTGCCTCTACAGTATTCTGAAATGTGGCTGTTTGTTTACTGGCAAAAGTAAGCTGCAGTTTAGTGCTAGGATCACTGAAGACTTTTTTTAGCAGTGTCGGGCATTTGTCTTGAGAAAGGAAATATGCTTTAAGCCCATCAAAAATCAACAAAATTCTTTCTGGTGCTGGTCCCGGTGACAAGAACTGTTTACTTCCATGCACTAGAAATTTTAAATACTTGAGATTGACAAATCAGCAGAAGTCTTTAAACTCTTGAATACGTACAGTGTAGATGTGGAAGTATATATAAACCTTTACAGCAAAATTCTCCAAGTCCCTGGGAAGACAGTTGACTGCTGTTTGGGGGCAGTTATGTACAATATCACAGCCAGTACCAAAAATCTCTTTTCCTAATTTAGCTCGGAGTTTTCACCACAAATTGTTTTTCCACACACATCTGGCACCACCAAAATTAGTGTAGGTATTGTCTGCACAAATTGCAGAAAGCTTAGCTCTAAGAGAGTACTTCTCAATCACTTGCTGGAGACATGCACATTGCACATCAGATGTTTCACCCAGTAGAGAAGAAAACTGAGTCATTTTTGTGTTAATTCCCCTAATTGCAGAACTAAGGTTTTCACATTCCAAAGCATAGACTTTCACAACAACACCAAAAATCATGAGAGTTGGCAATACTGTAATTGGAAGAAAATAGTGTACAAGAACAGGAAATAGCCTTTACTCCTTTTCATTTATTTGTAATAAATGAGCAATTCTTCAAATCACAATACACTTCTGTTGATAAAGAAGCTAATGTTTTGCAAACTATTATTTTGGATTTTGTATGAGCAGATGAAAACTTAGGTTAGTAGAGTTTATAAGTTAATTGTGATGTATAATCACTTGACCTGAAACTGTTTCCAAGACTCACAGAATGGTAACTAGACTAGTGAAAATTTGATTGGCTTTTGTGTTTTGCTTAACAAAAAATTCTGAAATGCTTGGAATGCACACTTACTTCTTTTGGCCTCTTTGTGGTTTTTTTGTCCAAAGGTGCTGAGTAATGTTACAACAGCTGCTATGAGCATTTGGAAAATGTGCTCCAAAAGTCTTCTGGCATATAACTTAGCTGTTGTCAGCTGCTGATGTGTCTTTCTGAAAACACTTACATTATTTTCATAGAATCATAGAAGTAGGGTAGGAAGGGACCTTGTAGATCTTCAAGTCTGACCGCCCACCTGGGCTGGAGAAAAAACTGGACTCAAATGCATCCAGCCAGGTAGGCATCAAGCCTTTTCTTAAAGATCCCCAGGGTAGGAGCCAGCACCACTTCCCTTGGAAGTTGGTTCCAGCTCCTAGCCGCCCTGACTGTGAAGTAGTTCTTGCGGATGTCTAATCTAAACCTACTCTCCAATAACTTGTGTCCATTGTTCCTTGTCATGCCAGGGGGCGCTAGGGAAACAGTGTCTCCCCCAAACCCTTCTGGTCCCCCCCTCAGCCTTCTCCTGTGAAGGCTGAACAGGTTTAGGTCCCGCAGTCTTTCAGTGTAGGGTCTGCCCTGTTGTCCCCGGATCATGCGGGTGGCCCTCCTCTGGACCCTCTCAATGTTGTCCACATCCCTCCTGAAATGGGGGGCACAGAACTGGACACAGTACTCCAGCTGTGGCCTGACCAGCGTTGCATAGAGGGGGAGGATCACCTCCCTGGCTCTACTTGAGATGCACCTGTGGATGCACGACAAGGTCCAGTTAGCCCTGCCAACCGTGACCTCGCATTGTCGGCCATGTTCATCTTGGAGTCAATAATGACTCCAAGATCCCTTTCTGAAGGGTAAATTTTGTATATAGGGTATATTTTGTAGGTCTTCATTAAAGGAACAGGTGAATTTTTATAATATTTTATAGCAAACATGACTGATAACTTCAGTTACCTCACATGAAGGAGTTAACAACGCATTGCATGTGCACCTGATGTGGGTAGGTAGTTCCCCAAGCTGCTACCATATGCTGTCACTGCCTATTGTAAATGAAAGCAAGTCATAAAATGTTGGGATGTTATTGTGAAATGGAGGGAAAGAAAAAAATGCAATTACATTTATTTTTATGTAATAAGATACAATAAATATTTTATTACAAGTATTGAAAATCAACTGGCAAAAGAAAACAGGACAAATAGCCTATATTGCAAAAAAAAATAAAAAAAAGGCAGGTATCTGTGATAGAGCTTAAATATTGGACTATCACAACAAAATGGGACATATGGTCATCCTTATGCAGAGGCACAACTCTGGACAACTTAGGCCTTGGATAAGTGTAAATGGATCCTGTATGCCTGCTCAGTCTTTCTGGGGGAAGAAAGTAATGAAGCCCTTTGTTCTATGTTACCTAAAGCCCCCCGCCCCCTCTCCCAAATAATTGAACCCCTCATACTCTTTAGTAGCTTCTCTCCTACCTGCCGTCTACCTCCCCATCCCCATTCAGTAAGGGCATGATCTCCATTTTACATGTAGGGAAATGAAGAAGAGATAATATTTTACCAATCACGTGCCTAAGCGTGATCCTATTCTACTCTGCTCTACTCCCTGAAAAGCAGTGAATTTGAAAGTTGGCTGGGTGCTTCTCCTGCTTGATGATTTTTTGTGACCAAGTCTGAAGGCTAAGGTGATAGTGTATTATAAAAGTACGTGTCTTCATGATCTTTCAGAGAGGTGAACTTTAGGAGCCTAATGGCTGGAACAGGGTCTAGCCCTAAAAGTTTGTCTATAGTAGTCAGAGGCATGGTTGTAGCAAATGTAGACATTAGGGATGTGTGAAGCTTTGGACAGAGCTTTGGATCTGGAGAAGCTTCGGATGCTTTGGGGTCCAAAGCACCATGTCTGGGTCAAAGTGCTGGCCTCATTAGGTGGTTCGGAGCTTCCGAAGACCTTCAGAGCCGACTCTGAGCCGCCTCGGAGATCTGGCCATAGGGTATAATGGAGAAACAATAAAATATCTATAACTTTGTTGTTTGTTGTCTGATTTGGATGAAATGAAAAGGGTGGTAGAATCTGCAGAGAAGATGAAGGCAAAGTTTTGGTGCAGGGGTTTGGGGGGAACATCACCCCAAATTCTTGAAAGCAAAACTGATGTCATGTCTAGGCATTACAACATAGCAGGGTGAAAACTGCAGGGATGGTAGCTCTTACTGAGGCCACAAATCCTGCCAAGTTTCAAGAAGATCAGTGCAGGGGTTTGGGGGGAACTGCCCCTCAGGCTGCGGACAAGCAAAACTTGTGCCATGGGTGCTTGTGGGACCGACTGTGTCTGTCTTGGGGTGGGGAGGGGAGACACTGCTGCAGGCCTGGCTGCAAAGCTACTGTGTTACTAGTAACCAATCAATCTATCATAATTCACTCAGGGGCCAGGGACTCGGGGACCAGCTCAATACACAGAACCTAGCTACTACATAATGACTTAACCAGCATCAATTAGCACCTACAAAACCAGGCTAAGGAGAGGAAAGAATCAATACAGACAATCAACTGCCCGAAGATGGAGAGAGTCTTGGCACGAGTTTTGCCTGTCAGCAGCTAGGGGTGCAGGGCCCCAGAACTGCCCTCCACCAATCTCCTCAACAGCTGGCAGGCATCATGGCTGCAGCAGGGGCCACCATCCCTGCAGCTGTCACCCTGCTGCACCTTAACACATGCAGTGTCACCCATGGCATGAGTTTTGCTTGTCCACAGCATGAGGTGCAGTTCCTTCAAAACCCTGCACCGATCTCCTTGAAACTTGGCAGGCTTCATGGCCTCAGTAAGAGCTACCAGCTCTGCAGTTCTAGTCCCCCTGTGTTGTAGCACACAGACGTGATGGAGTTTGGCTTTCAAAAATTTGGGGTACAGTTCTCCCCAAACCCCTTCACCGATCTTTTTGAAGGTTGACAGGTTTCATGCTCTCAGCAGAGGCTACCATCTGTGCAAGTTTCATCCAAATTGGACAAAAACCAACAAAGCTATAGCTATTTCATTGATTCCCCATTACACCCTATGGCCAGATCTCCAAGGCAGCTCCAAAGCTTCGGAGCCACTTTGGCCAGATCAAGGCAGAAACCCAGTCTGGAGCTCTGGATCAGATCGTGGCCATCTGAAGCAGCTGGATCGAAAGCCGAATTGAATTGCTGCTGACTCGCGTAGGCCTAGTAGATATGCCAAACTACTTATAAACCTGTCTGGGCTGAAAACTGCCTTGAGGGGCAAGGTAAATATTTAAGCAGCTAACCTGCCCACACTGAGCTTTATTGCTACCAGCTCCATGCTATCAGTACCTGGGCAGGAGTTTCAGAGCTGGCTCAGGTATGTCTACACAAGCTGCTCTCAGAGCCTGAATGCCCAGCTCAAGATTACAGGAGAAGGCTGTACCAGAGTAGGGAACAGAATGTGGCTTTCCTGATTTCCACTTTATGTACTTAAATCACTCAACTAGTGATGTGCAAAGCTTCAGTAGCTGACTTGATTCGGAGGAGATTCGGCCTGATTTGGCAGTTGAATCTCTTAATTTGAATTGAATTGGGAGACCAGTTAAACGCTCCAAATCAGTTTGGAGGCTTCCAGTTTGATTTGAAAAAGGTTCGGTGCCAATTTGGAGATTCGGCCGTAGACTAAACAGGCAGCAGTCCTCACCACACTGGACACAACTGCCTCCAGCTGTTAAGTCTGTTGCGGTGGGCAGAGGGGGAGGGAGGCAGATCAACACCCCCACAGGAAAGGAGGGATTGGGGTTGGGGCTGGGGCTAGGACAAGCTGCCCAGCCGAGGCAGGGGGCACGGGACTCAGGGAGAGGGGCTCCCGCCACTGCCAGCTGCCGCGTGCTTCTGGTCCAGGAGGGCATGGGTGCGGGCGCAGGCATGGGGGCACAGTTAGGCCGAGCTGTGCTCTGGGAGGCTAGTTCCAACTGACCACTGCCAGGCTGTGCTCCATGGGGCGGGTGGAGCCAGGGCTGTGCTCTGGGCGGCTAGGCCCAGCCACAGCCTGGAGTGCAGCCCTGGCTCTGCTCACCATGCAGAGCTCAGTGGAGCACTCCTGCCTGGCCCCTCCCTGATCTGGGTGCATGTGCCCAGCCCCATGCCCTGACACTGCTTGCCCAGCCGAGATGAAGCCACAGTTTGTCCGAGAGGTGTGGTGAGGGTGGGCGAGTGGTGGGAGGGCACTCCCAGCGCCTTTTGGAGCCCAGCCCAGCCCACCCTGCACAGATCTGGGGGCATACGTCCACTTCCATGCCCCCCTGAACTGGTGGCGTGCAGTGGCGGGAGCCCCTCTCACTGAGTCCTGTGCCCCCCCGCCCCAACTTGGCAGCTTGTCCCAGCCCCAATCCCTTCCTTGCTGTGGGGGCACTGATCTCCCCTACACACCTCTTCTCTCCCCTCTCCGCCCACCACAACAGACTTACCAGCTGGAGGCACTGTGTCCAGCGCGGTGAGGACTGCTGCCTGTTTAGTCTATGGCCGAATCTCCAAATTGGCACCAAATCTTTGGGGCCAGATCAAATCGGGACAGTGATTCGAATCACCAAATTGAATCATTCTCCCTCTGAATCAGCTGAACCCAAATCTGAAGTGAATACTACTTGCTGCTTCACACAGTGAATACTTGCCACTTTGCTGCCTACACTCAACCAGCCTTGCTTGGCATTATGCTTCCTCAAATATTGCAAATAATTGTTGCAAGCCAGTGAAATGCATCCAGAATAAAAGATGTAATTATTTTCTGATTATATAAGGCAGCAACATATTAACACCAAACCACCTCAGGGGAATCAAGGAAGGAGCTGTCACTCAAAGAGGTGTCTCACTCGCTCTCAGTCACAGCGGTTTCTGGTGGTATTCCCAGGATGGAGCTCTGGCAGAGACTAACAGGCACAGAGTATCTGCCTGGCTTCCCCCTGATAAACAGAGATTATTCCCCCTCCCCTCTGCCTTTCTGTGAGGTGTTTGTGTATTATCTAGCAGACCACATGCTGGCTATAGCCCAGGCTGTGGGAGACGAAAGGCAGACAAGCTTTTTGGAGGTAGCTTAATGTCCTTCCTTGGAAGACCTGTTTAAGAAGAGCTCCATTAGTTAATGGAGAGAGGCTTTGTTTTCTTAATGGGTTGATAAACACTGAGTTAGGGATGATACATATTCCCTGCAGGGCTGCTTAGGAGGGGAAGAATATTCAGAGTCCTGTCAGGGCCTGGCCACATTGCCCTCAGCTCAGCGTGTGCAAGGGAAGGGAGGGCTGCTCTAGTCCCTCCCAGCTTCTAGCCTGAGCCACTGCAGGCATGTGCCTGAATTTCTGGGATGTCTGTCCAGTTACAAAACTGATTTAGCCTAGCCAGGTTAGCCAGGTTAGACTAACCTGCAAAGATTGAATCAATTCAAGCTCAGGCTTTTTGAATGTCTGTCCCTAGCCAAAAAGACTATTGAACTCTAAGGACCACAGGGATTTATTCACAGTGCATGTTGTTTTAAAGAGGACCGCTTGGTTGTACAATATTTCTTGGTTAAACTTGCATGTTTTGGTTTCTGTGAGAAATATAAAATATTTACATATATATTGTATATGTAAATGGAGGCCAGTCACATAAATACAGCTAACTAAAAAGCCTGGTTTAAAAGGTAGCTCAGTTACAAAAGCACCATAAAGTTTAGACTTTTATTGGTGATTATGAATTTAAAGTAAAGTAGGTGAAATTATAGAGAATGCAGTGAAATAATCTCTTCTCATAGAATCTGCCCTAGTTTTTTCTCAGTGTTAGTATAGGCTTACCTCATTCTGTGTATTCTATTTTTTCCTTTCCTTTTTAATAGCCCCAGTCTAGATGTTAATGTCAAGGTGTTATCTGTTCCATTTAGATAGCAGGCTCCTTTGAGGAGGGCTCCTCTCTGCTTGCTGGCCTGTAAAACAACAAGAACATTGATGTCACTCATTATATATATCAATACTAAAAATAATCCAAGCTATTACCTCATAGGATGATAATGCAACAGATAATGATATACAGTGTGTGTGTGTGTATATATATATAAAAAAACTCCAGAGCAACAAACTGAGACAGACCCTTAAAAGTGTCAATGGTCTATGGAGGTATAGGGAAATTAAAAAAAGTAGGCACTGGTTTTGCCAACCCCTGGAGAGAGCATGAGAGGGAAAAAAAAAATCTTGCTTCCAGCTTAGTGGTGTATAAAATTTGCTGAAGGTGAAAATGTTATTTCAAAGAATGAAGTAGATGAAACAGGTAAGTCCCAAAGAATAGAGAGCATGAGCAGTGAATTAAGGGGATCAAAAGGGCAAAACATTTTGGAGGGTTGAGATAGTTCTGTGACCTTCTTTTAGTTTGTTACTATCCGGTTACTGTCTTTCATCATGTGGAGAGGGAAGACTTTATGGCCTAAATAACTGTGGTAATGGTGTCCTCTATATTCAGTGTAAATGTGTAATTCTTGATGCATTGGGAGAGAGAGCCTCTTCTCTTCCTGGCAGAAGACCCCTGTGTAACTCCTTCCACCCTCCTGCAGTTTTCTGCTGGCAGGACTACTCAGGCACATCCAGATGAGGATGGACATGTAGTAGTATGTGGTGCCATAGACCTGTTTGTGGTGCTGCACACAAAACATGCAAGTCTTCCCTGCACTGCTACTTTTCAGTGTGGGGAGAGGTTTGAACCTGGCAGATCCCAAGGTCAAAAAAACCCATACAGAAAAAAACCAGGGCGGTGCATGTGGTTGCAGCATGCACCGCCTAAAACCGGGGGTTGGCCAGCTGGAACCAAATTTCAGCTGCCGGCCAGGCTTCCTGCTGCAGGAGTGCTTCAGCTGCAGCTCCCAGAGGCCACCCACAACCTCAGATAAGGCTGCTAGGGACAGTACGTTGCACTTGGAAAGGGTGTATGTTTGGAAAGACTACTATTGTATGCACTGGCCATTTTTGTCTAAGGAGAAGCAAAGTGTAGTTTTTTAGCAGGCAGGATTGATCCAGCCCTTAGCAGATTTTTTTGTCTTGCACTTACATTGCAGGGCTGTGTGAAACTTCGGTTCCTGATTCGATTCAGCCTGATTCGGTGGCCGAATCTCTGAATCTGAATTGAATCAGAGGACCCTTTAATCTCTCCGAATCAAATCAGAACCCTCCAAATTGATTCAGAGAAATTCTGAAAGATTCAGAGATTCGGACATACAGACACCTTTAAATGTTTTTTCTACAGACCTCTAGATAGCAGGTGGCTCGTGAGTGCTGTGATGCTGGGGTGCATGAAGTGTCCCACGGAAGTGCAGGGGGGCTCCCCAGTGCGCTCGGCAGCAGACCCAGAAGTGGACCAGAAGTGCTTCCGGTCCACTTCCAGGTCCACTGAGGAGCATGTCAGGGGGCCCCCCGACGCCTTCCTAGATCAGTGACTGGTGCCTCCTGGGTCTGAGGAGGGCACCTGGGGTCCCCCTGCAGCCAATCGTTAAGCCGGGGAGGCACAGAGGGCCCCTAGTGCACTCCCTGGCAGACCTGGAGGTGGAGCAGAATGGAAATGAACTGGAAGTATTTCCAGTCCACTTCCGAGTTCACCACCAAGCATGTGGAGGGCCCTCCTGCACTCCTGTGAGAAGCTCCATGTGCCCCAGTATCACAGCGATCACAACCTGCACTGGTACCTCAAGGTATGTAGAAAAAACATTTAAAGCTGTGTCTATGTCTGAATTGCTGATTCACTGAATCAGCATCAAATCTTCAGATTTGGATTTGGTCAGTTTGGTCAGATTTGAATCAGGGACAGTGATCTGAATCAATGCATCAAATCACTGTCCCTGATCTGGGCCGAATCCAAATCAAATAGGGCCTGCTATGCATATCCCTATTATGTTAATATACAATGAGGATGTGATTAATATTTACCATCTAGATTAGGTCCACAGATATACAGCACCTGACTCTTCTCTGCCTTGTGCCACAAATGGTTATTTTCTTCTGTTCAGATTTAGTTTAAAATGTTCATGAAACACATTTTACAACCATGTTGTGAAGAAGCAATGGACTATGCATGACACTAGACAGCAGACCATCAGGGCCATATTACAAAAGTAGTAGTAATAATAAAGTCATTTCTTAAATAGAGCTGAGGGGATCCTTGTCTGCAGCCCTTAATGATTATTAGTTATGATTATAAGGGGATCCCTCTCAGAGTACCTAAATGATAGATTATTTGTGATGCCATCCACAATGCAGTGTAACTCTTCTGTGCAAAATGAGCAGGTCCCTAACCTGAGTTCAGAGAAGGCAAGAGACTGGCAGGATGATGTTCCAGAATGGGAACACAAAGGGGTATGTACCTCCAATCTGCACATCACAATTGCTTTTTTACTTCCTGGCCAGGAAAAAAGATAAATTAGCATAAACAGGCATTTTAGAATGGTCAATGCGTATCCTTTCAACTCAGCTCTGTGCTTCTCTTTATTTTATTTTACTTTGCTCTGGCCAGCATCCCAGATATTCTGTGGAGGAGAGTTATACTAGAAAATTAGGCAACAGTTGGCCAGTTCTATGTGCCAACCGCTGTTAGGCACTCCCAGGCGGTTGTTATTGTGCCCTCAGCCACCAGATGTCAGCACTGAACAAAAAAATGAAAATGTAATGCTGTGAAGAACAGACCCATTCTGAAATGGAAAGTGAACAGGGTGCAACAGGCAAAACATTAAACAAATTTGCAAGGTCTGAACCCTGTGCCAAGCTTCATTTGAGCTGGGAGTACTCAAGCTGTCTCCGGTTCAGCTGTAGTTTCATGTTTGTTTCCAATGCCTGGAAGACCTGGACCAAAGAAGATAATCCCTGTCACTGGACCTACTCTCCTATGAATGTGGTTAGGGCCTCAGATGGTGAATGGTCTCTGCACATGTGTATAAGGGGTTGGAAAGATACAAGTAGCTTTCCTTTCCACCCTTTCCAGGGCCATGTTGCACTGCAGTCTTTGAACCCAGGGGAGCACAAGAATTACAAGATTGTCCTAATCACATCATTTTGTTGTGCATGTACCACTTTCATACATAAGACTTAAAGCATTTCTTGCTACCTTCATCTTTCAGATGGGCACAAGGAGAGGAAGTGACTGGGTATGAGGTCACCTGACAGGCCCGTGGCACAGTCAAGAACAACACCCACATTTTCATCCAGTGCTCTATCCTTTTGATGATGGCTCTCCAGGTAGGAAAAGGAGAAGGGATATGGTCCTAGAAAATTCCATGATCTTTAAAGAGACTTTGTACTTTAGGAAAGTCCAGAAGGCATGAATCTATGACACCAAATCCATCTTAAAGGAGAATAGTGCAACTACTACCAGCTTGTATAATGATCTATGAGCAAATTCTCTGAAACTGCCAGTACTGCTATTATGCCCTGATACTATTGAGGACATATGTGTGGGGAGAAAAATATTGTTGTCTTGTGCTGGTGTACAACCTAATTCCTCTTCTTTCATGACTCTGCAAAGTAATCATGGTAAAGTGATTTGGATGTTAGTCTGTCGCCAGGGAAATAATTGTTGTATCAGTAATTCAGCACTTTTATCGTCACTGTGGGAAGGAACAGGAGAAGATGGGTTGTTAAAAAGCAAGGCTATACGCAAACCTTTGGTCTAAGCCAGACCTGTCCCTCACTGAATTCTAAGGAAGGATTAGTTTTAAATGCCTGGCTCCCAACTTGCCTTTGTTATCTGATTCAGGGAGGAATTAAAAACTTGAAAGGAATGATTTCCTGATCCAGTTTGGATAAGGCCAGAAATTAAAGGAGAGGCAGAGTAGGCTGAAGTGTACTTTTGTGTGTGTGTGTATATATATATATATATATATCTTTTTTGGCAAAGTCAGTGGAATTAATTGAGATTTTCACTGGTGTGTTACTGAGAGGAACCTGGGCCCTGTGCCTAGGAAGTAAATGTAATTTGGTACTGTTTGCCAAGAGAAAGCAGCATTGTGCTGGGATGGCTGTATTCAACCTACTCAGCTAGTTGTGCCTCCTTCCTAAAACAGTTTAGCTGGAATCTAGGCTGATGTGATACTTCAGGACTGTGGAGCAGATGTTTTGTCCCCCAGTCTATTGCTCACTGGAGGGAGGGACTGTCAACTAGCCAGGTTATATATGTCGGCTTGGCTAATACCTGCCTCCCAATTGTGAACTACTTTTAAAGGCACTGGGATCTGTAGTACAGACCTGGGAGAGGGGATGATCTAGTGAAGAGGGTACTAACATGGGGTTGGGAGATACTGGTTTTCTTCCTAGCTCTGCCACAGGCTTCCTGTATGACTTTGGCCAAGTCACGTAGGGCCTGCAATTTAGAGATATTTAGGTCAGGCCCCTAATGTCCCTTTATTCATGACTTGGACTCCCTGTGTCTCAGTTTCCCAAACTGTAAAATGGAGATAATATCCCTGTTCTGCATTGCAGGGATGCTGTGAGGAAGAACGCACCACAGACCATGAGGTGCTCAGACATTACCATGACAGGGGCCATGTAAATATCTCGGTATGCCTAATTCACCACTCCATTAAACCACTTTGATGCTAGTATGACCCTACTGACTTAACGGTGTGCACAAAGTTAGGCTATACAACAACCCAGTATTCTCATGACAGGCTGTCACCCTCCTGACTTCAGCAGACTAATGCTGATGACAAACTGGGACATGTGAGTGTCTCATAGTCAGACTCTATTCTCCAGCCACTGCATAAAACCAGCTCTGCTTTAAATCATAGTGAGGTGTCTGTCGGCTTCGTACTGGCACAGACCCATTGGTCCTTTCTGCTTAAGATACAAAAGAAAAGGGCAGACAGATGCACTTGGGGCTCTTCATTGCATTTGGAGCCCTTTGGCAGTAGGCATTATTTTTCTCTAGGGAGACCCAAAACTGTTTCACCCTTGTTCTCTCAACTTTGTGCACACTTTTTAAATTTACCTTTCCTTTTTATAGTCTTGTGGAAAGGAAACACACCTGCTAAAACACCTCCAGCATTTCAAATAAAATAGAATGTCTCTCACAGATGCGCAGGTGGTTGGTGAAATGGCTGTGTTGAGCAGCAAAGCCCTTCTCATCTCAGTTTGTTTAACCTGCTCTTGTGCTAGACACCTGTATCATGTTGGCAATGTACCTGTCTGAAGCCTGGAAAGGAGAAAGGCAGGTTCACATCCAGCCAGGTGACATGCATTTATTTGATGTCAGCAGGAGAAAAAGTAATATTTTTTTTTCTGAATGCAGCTGGAGAAAAACTTTCCAAGAAAGAGGCACAGAAGTATAAGAGGACACAGGAGGGGAAACTTTTATGATTCTGGAGTCAGTAAGGGTGTGTTACATGCTTTCTAGCTCTAAGTGAACACAGTACACAGAGTACCAGTGGAAAAAACTGCAGCCATTTGATTTGGGTTTTCCTGGCTTTGACAATTGTGACAATGCCCAAGATCCATATAGCTGTATATCAGACAAGCTGCAAGTTTTCATTTACAAGTGACCTGAGGAAGAATAAATTGTGGCTAAAAACTTGTCTTAAGATCATCTCTCCCAGATATGTAGTTAGTCCAATAAAAGAAGTCCCTCCCACCCCACTTCCTACTTGACCTCTCTGATTCATGCCTCGGACTGGCCTGTGATGTCAGCCCCCTGTTGCTCATTTTTAAAAAATCCTCAAACAGGCACCCCAGTGCTTTCTTCAGCACTGCCCTTTGCACTTGGGAAGAAACACAGTATCCTTATGTTCTTCTTTTTCTGGAAGCCTATGGAAAGCTTAACAACTGTCTGCTACACTGGGCACGAAACAGTTTTTCAGAAAAAAACTTTGCAAGATTTCCAAAGCATTGCTGTTCCACATCAGGATGAAACTAGAACACTTGTGTGTGTGTGGGGGGGGGGGCGGGGGGGAGTGTTTTTTTCCCTGTATTTCTTTGGGTGGGGGGTGGGGAGAACTGACCTGTGACATAGGAAATGCAGATGCTCTAATGAATAATTAATGGTTTCCATAAAAAGGAAAACCTTCAGCAGAAAAGCTTCAGCAGGATGTCATCCCTGAATGGCATCCTAGAGTGGCCAGAGCCTGGTGACAAGGCTGTTCAGTTTGGAACTAGGAGAAAGGCAACCTTGTCGCTGGGTCTCCCATTTCCCTGATGAGTGTCCTAAAAACTAGACTCTGGACTAGTCTGAGGTGTTTCTCTCTCTACAGCGATGACCTTGGATTTGAAGTCTTTCCTAACAAAGATTTGATCAAAGTTGATGTGTCCAGGGCAAAGTTTCTGTTTTGATGACTTGACATTTTCTGATGAGGGGTAAAAATGTTTTGTCTAAAAATTCCTCCTCAATTCTATTGCTGAGACTGCTGTCTGTCATGCTGACTAATATTAACTCATTGTTTTCGTGTACTTGTTTCTATATCCAGTATTTCTTGTCTTGTATGTAAATGTTATGCTCTTAGGTATAGGACCATGACTTTGGTTTACATTTATACAGTGTCTTCTACTAGGCAGTTCTGGTTCATTTTTGTGTCCTACAGTAATACAAATAATCAGTAATAATAACAATATAGTCTGAAAATAAATCCACAGGGCCAGATCCTCAATGGAGGTAAACTGGAGTGGCTCTAAATTAGCTGTGCTGAATTACATTAGCTGAAGATCTGGCTTACCAGGCAAAATAGAAGCCTGGCTGTGTAAATACTTATTCCTATGAGTAAAGGATCACTCACAGTGAAGATTAGCAGGAGGGGACCTGAATCCTTAAAATGCACCACTTCTGAATTAGGCCAAGTAGTTCATTAAGTTATGATATTGAATACAGTAGCAACTCAGGTGTCTGAGCTAGTCAAAAAACAGATTTGTAGGAAACTTTGAACCTGTTTGCATTTTTCCAGGTTCAAAATAGACCCATTTTCTGGGCGTTGATTTTTTGATTTTTAGGTTATTTTTCCCCCTAGAAAAGTTTGTGACATTTTAATTCCATTTAATTTTAATCAGAATTACATTCTAGATCATAACAAACATTTTCTTTTACTAAAAATACAAAGCAGCCCCCTTTCCCCCCTCCAAACCACATATCCTTTTTTAGAAGTTCTCAATAGAAATTTTCACCAATGTTCACAGTGTTTTATGAAAAGTTTCTATATTTTTGGAAATACAATTTTGTAACAACTTTTTATAACCTACTGGTGATATCATCTTGATTGTCTGAACTCTCCACTAGTCACATATAAGTGTAACACACTTTTAGGTTCTTCCTCATCTGACACCATCCTAATTGGCTCAGTGTATGTGATGTTGTCGAACCAATTGTGGTAATAAACATTAACTGTGTATTAGAGCATGCACTGAGACTCTCTGGACCCTGTCTCTAAGGGATGCATATATTTTTGTTTCTTTATGAGCAGTAGATATAGTGGATTTTAAAGGGGAGTAAAAGACTTCATCGCATAATTTTATATTCCATATTTCATACCAAAGGTGGGTGGAATACAGTTCTCGTATCAATTTTACACCAGTGTAACTTCATACTTCCACTTCAGGTTTATACAGAAAAATATAAGACTTCATTCTGGACATATATTTTTTTAATTCTATCAGACAAAATTGCACACATCACAACTTTCTATTGCTTATACTCCACATTGCCTGTGTACTGACTAAGTCTGAGCATTCCATCTTAAGGCTAGTCACCCAGGGCTGCATGTCTCCACCCTGACTGGCAGAGAATAGTGTGTAACCCTTACCCAGGGAGAAAGGCAGTACACAGTAAAGATGAAGAAGCTAGAAACTTTGCAAGGATGCGGGTAAAAAAACTGAATAAAGGCTTCAGAATTTAGCCCTTATTTCTCCTGCCTTTAAAATAACAAAGGCAATGAATTCATTGTGCTAAATTCTGCAATATGAAAATACCTAATGACTGTGTGACACTGAGACCATACAGGCAACTTGATCTTGAGATCCCCGGGAATGGCGAAATCTGCCTCCAGTGGCTGGGGGGGCTGGAGGGGGTACAGCTGTGTTGGTCATGATGGGAGCCCACCGGTGGTGGTGGCGGTGGTGGTGGCAGGAGCCCAGCGGGGGTAAGCATGGAGCTCCCGAGGAGCTCCTGTAAGTGTAGTTAAAATATTTGTGCTAGTGGGAAGGGGAAATGTATATTTAAGATGCGGGTTTGGCATTCGCGAATAGTGAGGGTTTCCTCTATATGCAGCTCAACACAAGTCATACAAGAGTCCTGGGTCCTAGGCCCTCTTCAGCTTCAGGGGATTCCAACCCACATCACCTGCTTTTCAGGAGACTGTCACAACCAGCAGGATATGCTGTAGGCAAAATGGTGGTACTTTCCACCTCTCCTGTTGAAGTTGCCCTGTTGGTCCAAGAGGACAAGACTCATGGCCAGGGTGGGGGGGGAGGAAGGGGTGGCAGGAGAACTGAGCTCAGAACTCAGGGCTTCCATGTCCCGCATGAATAATCTCAGCATTAGGTACTGAGCAAAAAGAGTGACACCATGAGCATGGTGTGTGCTTGGTACCAAAAATCCCCCACACAGTAAGTGAGGGGCTATGAGGTTTAAGGGCTCCCGGCCAGCCTGACAGGAGCTTCTCGATCCCAGATTGACTGCAGCTATTTGTGATTGTCCTGTTGGCTGCAGGGGTCTGGACAGGAACTGTTAGCCTGGTCCCTTCCTCAAGCAGTTCTTTGGCTATTCAGAGCTCTTCAGCTTGTAGTTCCTCCTGAGTTTCTGCTTCCCAGTCTGGTCTCCCTGTTTGAGCCCTGTTTCCTTCTTTACTCTCAATTCCACCCCCAGCCCTAGTCCCCTGTACTGCTGAGCCTCATCTTATTCTTGGCTTCTGATTCCTAGCTTCATCTCTGGATGTCTGGCTCTGACCTTGCCTCATGGCTCTTGGTTCTTGACTGCAGTTCCTAACCTGGGTCTTCATGACAAGAGTAGACTGCTAATGCTTTGGTCCCCAAGAGCAACTGCCTAGAACCAGCCAATAACCCAGCCACAGCTATTGTATGTCTGTACTTCCACCCACCACCAGTGTAGGAGCCTAACTCAGGGTAGCAGGGAGGTGACTACCAAATCTGGATCCAGAGTCCTCATGTGAAGTCCCTTCTTACCTTTTCTTTTGTCTTTATCCTTCCTTTTATCTCTATGCCATCTCTATTCTGTCCCCTAGGCCTGGAATATTTTCCCTTTTGTGTAGGAATCAACCCTACATGGTACTGGGCAACATGGTATAGATTATTAATACACTCATTGCCTGTTAATTCAAGACCATCTTCCATTTTTTTCTGTGAGGCACAGAAATCACAGAATCATAGAAAAATAGGTCTGAGAGGGACCTCGGATCATCAATTTCAACATCACCTGCTCAAGACAGGAACATCCCTGTCTAAACCATCCCAGACAACTGTTTGTCTGATTTGCTCTTGATGCTTTTAGTGAAAGAGATTCTACAGTTTCTCCCCTGTTAATCCTACCATCTATTATATAAACTAGGTTTCTCAGTTCATTTTAATGCTCATAAGTGTCTAGAGGGGCGCTACATTTTGTTGGTCAGTACTAGATACAGCACTGGTACTTAACAAATTGACTTAATGTATGTGTGTATTTTGATATCAAACAGAATAAGTACAAGCCCCCTCCCCATCTGTTTCTCTACAGCCTCAGGCTTGGGGTAAAATAAATCATAATAATTATTAAAAAGGATAATATGGCATATTTCATGGGCAGCTTGGATAGTGAAGAAAAAGATTTTATTAAATGAGATCATGAGCTTAATTGAAAACATTATGAGATGAATCTTGTGGTACGTATGTATTGACAGTGGAGGTAAACATGGATTAATATTTTACAGGTTAATGACACATAAGTGGCAAATATAGCCCGTGTTATCATGCAGGACATTGTTCCTATTTAAGCAGTAGACTGTAACTCAGATCCAGGCTCACATGATTAAAATGAGGTGGGTACCTACATATTTGTGTGACTTGAGGCTTAAAGGCTATATTAGCTAGTTATGATTCATGTAGTTCTCTACCCAAATGTTCTCTTGTTTTAAATGTTCCTATTTAAAGTCATACAATCCTTTTAGTATGAACACAATTTTTAATAGTTTATAGAGGTTTCTGTGGGAGAAGGGAATAAGCTATTCAGATATAAGCATGTTTAAACACATATAATATCAGGGGTTTCCCAGTTTTTGCTTAAAAATGAGACCTGTAACTGAAAGAGCACTGACCATATGAATATTGTGTGACTTGGCCTTTGAATGCTAATGTAAGGTGCTGTCCTGATCTCATTAACATGTATAGCAGTTTTTCCATTTACTTTACTGGGGACAAGATTTCATCAATAATGTTTATAGCCAGCTTATCTCTTCATTATTTTGACTAACTTTATTCCTGGTGCCAAATAAAATATAACTTAAAAAAATAAAGCATTCATTAAATCATTTAAAAAACCAACCTGAAAACGTACACTTTTATCTTGATGTCCCTAGACTTGGCTTTTGAAGCATCTTTTTTCACTTGCTGAAGGACAGTAAGAATGATTGTGGAGTTATTAGTCTAATAGCTAGTCGTCAATGGTCAATGGCAGATGCTTCACAGGAAGGCATAAAACACGTGTAATATGCCTGAAAAGTGTTTTATGATACCATAACAGGAAACATCACCCTTCCTGATCCCAGCTGAGCACTCAAATTATGCATTAAATACCAGAATTTAGAGCCTTTGTAATGTTTAACTTGGAAAATATAGCTGCTGTCATCTGTATAAATGGGACATTTTCCCCAGAAACTTAGCAGGTTTGTCTCAACAATGACATGGGCAGTTGTTGCACAAGAGAATACAACTTTATGTAACTTGACCACTGGCGGCGTCTACACAAAACACTGACTGCGCAGTTGTTACTGTGTAGTCATTTAGTATTTGGATATACAAGTAGCTGGCATTACTGCACAGTAGTGTCCCTGCATGACTTCTTGGTGATGCTGACTGCACAGTAGCTCATTACTAATGTACAATAGTTTGCACAGTTTCGTAGCTTCATGCTTCATGCTGCATGACAATATTGCACAGTAGTAATGAGCTATTGCACAGTAGTAACAAGCTACTGTCCAGTAGCAATCAGCTATTGCACAGTGTCTCGTGTAGATGCAGCCACTGTGTGGAAAAGTGAATAAATAAATATGAAAAATATTGTAATTTCCTCATAACCATTTCTTAAAAATGCTTTCAAATGCCTGAACTAGGTGTTGAAAAAATATATTTCATTTCATCCGTGTTGTCTTAACTGCTCCTAATTATTCTTCTTTATCGGATCACTCTTTCAGATGGCTACTGCATCTCCTTTCCATTTAAACATATATTCAAAAGGTTCGGTTTGCCATTGATGCTATAGAGATATGCAAATTCCCTCCCTTTTTATAGACCATTTTATACAGGAAAGAATTGCTCTCAGGTACAAGCAGGTAGAAAAGATGTTCATGATTTGCATCTTTCTGTGGGTTCAGATTGTGCCTGGGGTCTCAGCCGCAATGCTGTATTTCTATTTACTTTAATGGCTCTTCAGTGAGTTTTGGTGTAATAAGGTGCACAGAATCAGTTCAATTCAGAGCACTATGCTCTAAGCACTGCTCCTTCTCAGCCAATTAAAGCTGTTCAACACTGTGAAAAAATGTTTTCAACAAAATATGGCTTTCTAATCACAGCTAGACCATCCCTAGGACATTTCTCATTTTTAAACCACTTAAGGGGGTTTTCCTCAGGAACCCTGAAACACACAAAAGCCAAAAACATGATTTTTCCAGCAACCTGAAAATATCCTGCCTGAAAGCCTTTTGCAATTGAGGGGGTTTGACAAAAAATTGAAATCTTTCAAGAAAATGGGGAGAAGGGGATTGTAGAAATGTTTCATTGGCAGAAGAGTGAAGTAATCAATCTGTTTCTTAAAAAGAGAAAGGCTCCGTGCAGGTATTATATCAAGTTATTGGCCTCTGATTGTGTTGCAGTTTGCTAATGCCACTGCATTATCACCCAAGGAAAGTGCCACTGGCAAGTGTGTTGGCTTAGTACAAATTAGCTTGATTCATGAACTGACACTGAGAGGCTTTGTTTAAGCAGTCATTTATTTCAGAAACACTAGCAAATAAATATCAGTTACCTTGTGTAATTGTAGGGTGAAGTTTTCTGTTTGGAAATATGGATGCAATTCAATTTCCTTTTTGCACCAAACCCCATAATGTTATAAATTTTTATTATCTTGATTAATAGAACAGACTGCTCAGAACCCTGCAATGCCATTCAACCTGTTGATTATAAATCAAGACAGGCAATAAATCCTGATGAACTTTGCCCAGTGCTCTTATTTGTGGAAAATTAAAAACTGAGGTGTAATAAAAAAAATCCATAATGAGGAGCTGCCTTTGCAGAGAGCTTTTCCCTCAATAATTATTAGCAAGCAAATCGAAGCAATTTCACCTGTCAAACTAATACATCTAGCTGCCTCTCTCAACTGAAATCAGAACAACTACAACTCAAGGCAGTATCAACACAGACACTGCTCTGCTCAGTAAAAGGTGAATCCATGTATCAGTAATTATCTGCTGGCTTAAACCACTGATAGAGCTGAAGTGATTTAATAGCACCAGTATAGTTCAGGATATTGAATGAATATAAAAATAAATTTGAGATGCAGAATGTGACATGAGGTATGAGATGTGGCAAGCATTTGGTGGTGGTCAGAGTGAGGGGTGTGATCTAATAGTGCACAGGGCATTATTCTGGGAGTCCAGAGACATGGATTCTATGTCTGTATCTACTAAGTGTTTTGCTATGCTGATCTTGGGTGAGGAACTTAATTTTTTTGTGCCTGTATGTTTCCATGCCAAACTCTGGTCAATCTTGGCTATTTAAATTGTAAGCTCTTTTACCACACACACACATCATGTGTAGACGAAACAATATTTCCTATTTATGCTGACGCAACAGCGTTTGTGTTTTCATGACTCGGGACCTCCCTCTGCTCTAAAGTCCATTTAACACCTTAAAATAACACTACTCAAAGATGTGTTAATTTATGGCACTGTCCAGTTACACCGCTCCAACTGTGGATTTGTTTGTGCAAACAGCCAGACTCCAAAGACTTCTAAGTAATCCCCTTTGCCACGAGGGGGCGCTGTGTTCCAGCCTTCAGCCAGTAGGTGCTGCTATATATTCTTTTTTACCCTTACCACTCCTCACCCCTCCCTCCTCTCTCACAGCACACAGTGGAGTGGCCATAGGTTCAGGTTGGGATGGGTCCGCTCAGAAAAATTTATTATTATTTTTAAATGGGGAAGGACAATAATTCCTTAATTTTCTTCCCCCCTCTTAATTCTTGCACCCCCCCTGCCACCTATGGTGTATGTCCTTCCCCCTGCCCATGTACCCTCCTGTCCTTGCACCCCCCGCATCCCTCCCGTCATGTGCTGCCACTGCAGTGGACATAGCTTCCGATGATAGCTGCAGCATCACCATAAAGGTAAGTTTTTTGCAAGTAGTTTGAAACTTTGGAGTAAGTGGTTAGATGATTTCTTTCAATATTGCAAACCTTTTGAACTTCATCACATTCCATTGAGAAGCTCATCGAATTTTGTTCAGGATTGCTTTGCCCTCTCTTGCTATCTCTTTCAAAGGACAGGGCAAAGGTGAGAGGGAAATGAGGACCAGCACTCACGAGGTAGCCCGGAGTAATCTGTTCTGCTACCTCTAGGTCTCTCAGAGTCAAGTGTATTCAAGTGTATTCAAAGAAAGCATCATTGTGGGAGAAATTCTTTTCATCCAAATTCAAGAAATGTGTAATACCTCCTTCTCCTACACTAGATATTGGCATGTACTTATCAGATGGGTCTCAACTAAGCAGGGAGCTGCTAATCAGCCAAAGCCAGGGTTTCGAAAAGCACTCTGCTCCCTATAGAGAGGTCAGAAGTATTATGCAGCAGATGGCTAACCCCAGACATATTATTTAGATGTCTGAAGGGGAAGCCAACCAATCTGACAATCTGAAATATGTGCCCTGAACAACTTTGTGTCTAGCTTGGGAAGATACTGCACTCCCGCCCCTGGCCAGCTGCAAACTGCTCCCCCGCTCCCAGGTCCATGCCCTGAAATCAAGCAGGAGCAAATACAAATCAGAATTTTTTGTTCCTCATCTTTATTTTTTTCACAATAAATTGAATTCCAATTAATCCGCTAGTAAGTGAGCAAAATGCTGGCTTGCATCTATAGATGCTGCTCAAGCAGATCCTGGGACGTCATTCTCCCGCTGTACTTGGCCTTGGTGAGGCCACAGCTGGAGTACTGCATCCAATTTTGGGCTCCGCAATTCAAAAAGGATGTGGAGAAGCTTGAGAGGGTGCAGAGGAGAGCCACGTGCATGGTCAGAGGTCAGGAAAACAGACCTTATGATGAGAGGCTGAGAGCAATGGGCCTATTCAGCCTGGAAAAGCGCAGGATCAGGGGTGATCTGGTGGCCACCTGTAAGCTTATCAGGGGTGCTCATCAGGATCTGGGGGAGCGTCTGTTCACCAGAGCACCCCAAGGGATGATAAGAGCGAATGGTCACAAACTCCACTGTGACCAGTTCAGGCTGGACATAAGAAAGAACTTCTTCACTGTCCAAGCCCCCAAGGTTTGGAACAGACTGACACCTGAGGCGGCTCCAGCGCCCACTTTGAACGCCTTCAAAACACATTTGGATGCTTATCTTGCTGGGATCCTATGATCCCTGCTGACTTCCTGCCCCTGGGGCAGGGGGCTGGACTCGATGATACTCTGGGTTCCCTTCCAGCCCAAATGTCTATGAAATCTATGAAATTCAACTGAGAAAACACAAGAAAGCTAAAACAGTATACACATTTTTGTTTTACTTAACAATGCCGTTGGTAGTCAACTGATGAATATACTTTTTTACAGTACAGCTATTGCTGGCAAACACAATACAATAGAGTAAAGCACCCATTCACAATATGCTCCCAAGGTCCCTTGAGTATTCCCTTGATATGATATGGATGGATGGAGGGCTGCATGGTGGGAGGGCGAGAGGGAGGGAGGGAGGCAGGCAGGCAGCCAGACTGGTTATTGGCCCTTCCTCTTTATTGGCTGTGACCCAGCAGTGTTTTATTTTTGGTCTATATGGCATGCATGTCCAATGTGAGGTGGGTGGGGTGCTTTTCAGAGAGATGATGACTGCATGACTTTTATGGAGTCAAGCATTACTGAAAAGTTGCAGAGTGGACTGTTATTGGATGGAGGGAGGTCAAATTCCTGGCTGGTCCTAGTGTGCAGCCAGCATTTGTTGCAAGATAGAAGACTAAACAAACCCATGCACCCCCAGAGGCAAGCATGGACCTCCCAGGGCCTTTAGCCTTTAGCAATTCTATAAAGACTTTAGCAATGCATTACAATGTTCTGCACCAGAACCTGGGTGGGTGAGTGGGCGGGGAAGAGGGAGGGAGAGAGGCAAGCATTCTGTACCCCTTCCTGGTTACTAAACATGTCCTAGCAGGAAGATGGCTGTGTCAAGCGGGGGGCCCTAACCATGGTCTCCTAGGGGCCCCCTCAGATGGAGATGTATGGCTGATTCAGCTGGCTGGCTGAGTCAGGCCATGCTAATTGCTGTTACATTGTAACTTCCAAATTTTTTCTGGCCACAAAGCTTAGGTAGGGAGGTAGGGGTCCCCTCAGGTAGGGGCACCCAGGCACAGTCCTTGTGAAGAGGAACTAGCTAAAAGTAAGATATTTACTTCAGGGAATGAGTCTGAGTGGAGGGGAGCAGAGAAGATGGAGGGAGAAGGCCATTTCCACAGCAGGTTTCCATGAAGATAGAGCAGCCCGGGGAGGGGAGGGGAGGGGACAGGAGGGGCGGTGCGCTGATAGACAGAGGAATGAGAGAACTCAGCAGAAGAAAGCCCGAAAAGGCTGCTGGTGGGGAGAGAACCCTGAGGACTGGTTCTGACTGAAGGAAAGAGCTCGACCACATCCTGTTAACCTGGGAATTGCTGGTGAAGAGTATTCATCTTAAAAAAAAAAAATACTCTGAACGGCTAAGTAACGTCAGCCAAGACAGCGGCAAGGAGAGAAAAGCGTCTGCCTTTCAGGTTATAGTGAAAGCTCGGTTTATTGTTTTCTTTTATTGTGCTTGGACATTTAGTGGAGCCAATCAGGCTCTAGAGGGTTTAAGGGGAGAAAGAGCCTGAGTGACAGCTACTCCCTCACCCTTAAAGAAGCAGGAGTACACAGAGAGATCTGGTGAGATAAGATCTCTCCTGGAGACAGGGTGACCTGTACGATAAAGATAGAAATGGAAAAAAAAAGTAAAAATTCCTTGTTTAGTTCAAACTGTTAAGTTACAATTATGTTAAACTGTATATTATATGAGAGTGGATCCAGATGAATATTTCTGAAATTAAAATTAAGATTTACCTGAATGGCATACAATAAACACAGTCTGTCTAGCTGTGGGTTGATTATAGATGTAAAAATAAATCACAAAAAAAAAAAGAAAATTATTTAACCCAAATAAGACTGTGATTCAATCAATGACTTAAATTTTGGGTGGCATCTGGAAGAATCACAGGAGAAGTTGTGACCCAAGTAAATCCCCACGTAGATTGCCAGTGTCCAACTGTGGCAGAAAATAAGGAACACCTCCTGACTAATAACATCTTAAAATAATCAAGACATGGCAGGAAAGAGTAGAAATATATCACTGGGGGCCCAAGCCTGGGCAATAGCAGAAAGAAGAGGCTAGCGCTGGAACATAAGCATTACCACTACAGTCCCTTAGGGCAGTGGTCTCCAAACTTTTTTTGGATCGCGCACCCCTATCAGTAAAAAATTTTTGAGCATGCACCCCCAATATATGTATATTTATATAAATATAAGTTTTACCATTTTCTTCCCACACACCAATGGATCATCTTGTGCACCCCCTGGGGTGCGTGCACCCCACTTTGGAGACCACTGCCTTAGGGACCCCCTCGGGTGGAGATGTATGGCTGGCTGGCCCGACTCAGCTGGCTGGCTGAGTTGGGCCATGCTAATCTCCATTACATTGTAACTTTGGAATCTTTGCTGGCCACAAAGCTTAGGGATGGAGGGAGGGGCCCCCAGGTGGGCGGGTGGGTGGATGGGGGAGAGGGAGGCAGGAGGCATCCTGCACACCTTCCTGGCTACTGAACATTTCACAGCAGGAAAACAATGGGGTCAAGGCGGGGGGCCCAGGCATGGTCCCAAAGGGGCCTCCTCAGGTGGAGGCCCTCAATCATGGTCCCCTAGGGGTCCCCTCAGGTGGAGATGTATGGCTGGCTGGCCTGACTCAGCTGGCTAGCTGAGTTGGGCCATGGTAATCTCCATTACATTTTAACTTTTGAATCTTTGCTGGCCACAAAACTTAGGGAGGGAGGGAGGGACCCCCTCAGGTTGTGGGGGGGCTTTCTACTTTCTGTTATTCTTATTTATTTAAACTATGTTCTGTTATTTAAACTACTTCCTGATATCCTTATTTATTTAAAATCTTCCTTCTTTCTGCAAGTAAGAGAAGAAACTCAAGGACAGAAGCCTCAAGGAGAAAGAGTTGTGGGTGGGTGTCAGAAGACATGTACCCCAGTCTGAATTTGCTGGGACATGCCCAGTAACCAGGAGAAGGGTGAGAAGACTATGAAATGGGCCTGCAGAACTTGTGCAACTTGAGCTTGTTGAATTAAAAATCGTGGTTCGTTTCTCGGGAGGTGGAAAAAAACTTTCAGCTACAGACACACTTTATTAGCAACACAAAAGGTATATATTTGCAAATAGGGTCAGAGAGAGAGACAAAAGATCAATCACTCTGCCCCCAGGCACAATCATTAGCAGGCTTTTATCCCCTCTCTCCTGACCACGTGTGCAGAAGGAGGAATTTTTACAACTCATTTCCGGTTCATACAAACATATATGTAAACATGTCGCTTCATACGTCCCATGTGCATTATAATTAACTACTTAAGTATGCGGGGCGGGTAGGCTTAATATGCATTAGGTTATCACGCGTGCGTAGATGGGACCCAAGGTTACTCAAGGTTCAATCTGAAGGCAAAAATGGCATTTGCTCTTATCTTAGCCTAGGAATGTGGGGGTCATGAAAGAAAGTGTGATTTAGTGTAACAAAGAGATAGTAAATTTGCAGGACAGAGAGGGAGTGATACCTTAGTACAAAGGGCCTTTGGTGGTTTTTCCCTTCAATTTCCAACCCCCCCCTTCCCTCTCCCATTAAGGAGACAAGGAGGGGTAGCAGCTGTGTTTTTTTTTTTCTAAATCTGCTATTGATAATGCATTTTTAATAATATTTCTAACAATATCCCCCCTCGAGATGCTTTCTGATCTTTACTTCATTCGGGCATATCAAGATAATTACGAGGAATTTTTCTGAGGACCATGACCTTTGCAGCAGTCTGTGCTTTTAGAGGGACTGCTGCGACCTGCATTCCTTCTACTGTGGTGGTTATCAATCTAGTGAGACAAGGAATAAGGCAAGGGATAAAAATCAAACCAGTTAGAGCACACAAAAGCACAAACCCTACCTTTTTCCACCAGGGTCCTCCAAATAATTGAAACCACCAGTCCTTATTCCATGTGGTTTCCCACGTTTGTATTGGTACATGGGCTATTTTTCTAATCTCTTTGGCAATCTCTAAGACTGCTTTCCCGTTGTCATCTATTTGGAGGCAACAATTAGAAAGGTTGAGCTTTCCGCAGACTCCGCCTTCCTCTGCAAGTAAATAGTCTAAGGCCATCCGATTTTGGTATATGGCTGCTCTCATCTGAGAACTTTGTCGGGCCAATAACTCGAGAGCAGTGGCGGTCTGGTTAGTAATTACTTCCAAGACTGCCTGCAACCGGATGATTCTATTCAGCATATATATTGGTGTCCGGTATCCCCAACTCCCATCATTAGCCCATGTAGCTGGTCCATAATACTCAATAATCCTCTGAGGAGGCCACTCATCCTTCTTCCACTTTTGGGAGCTACCCTGTGTCAAACTTACATCAATACTTCTCTTGGCCCTTTTCCAATCATCATACAAAGAGACTCCTAGCTTATTTCCAACCTCAGACGGTAACAAAAAGAAAGCTGGTACAATTACTCCCATATAGCAAGTTCCTGTCCACCCCTGTGGTAGTATTGTATAGGCCCGTCGTCCGCAAATCCAATAGTATCCTCTTAAGGCCCTATTTTCTCTATTGGTGGCATTTGGAGGGGCCCAACCATAGGGCATCTCGGGAAACCCCAAGCCTCCTTCTGGACCCAAAGGACCAGCAACTGCGTGGCCTCCTTTCATGGAACATTCCCATAGCCCATCCTGGTTCTTGTCTGTACAATCTGTCCGATCATCACTTTGATTTGTGGCACTCCAATACTTATTAAACCACACAATTGTTCCATTGGGATGCTGCCACACTAGCCGATTACACCCTGGGCTATTAGGATAATAAAGCCGTTCTAATCTTGTAAGGTTCATCCACCTTACTTTTAAAGTCCATATGCAACGGCTGTGTCCCAACCTTTTTCCTGTACCATTATTACTGATGCAATACTCTCCTAACGCCACTTGGGAAAGTTCCCAACTGTGGTTCTCATCCCATTTTTGACTAGTACTTTTAACATCTGCCTTACTACTTACTAGCCATTTCGGGGCCAAAGGAAAAGCCCTCCAAGGCCACTGGCCTCTGGCCTCCCGAAGCCCCCCACAGGCCCAGCAGTTGGTAAGATTAAAAGTACCTGCAATTCTTTCCATCATATCAACATACAAATTTGTCCCTGGGGGAGCAATTTGGGAAAGTGAGGGTGTGAGCCAGCGGTTAAGGCTGCTCAATTCTGCTTCTTTCATTATGCAGATAACAACAAGGCACATTAAGATTCCCACCATATTTTCCCTTTTACTTTCTTGTCTAATTTTCTGAGCTTTGATTAAGCCGTCTCAGGCGCACTTGGAGATCACCAGTAGGTTCACAGCTCCACTTGCTGGCTTCTTGTTCCGAAGACGACTCAGCTTCCGGAGTGAGTTCGTCTTGGGAGATGTTGTCCTCTGACGCTTGTGGATGTCGTTTCACACGGGTATGGTGTATCCAACGATCATGGCCAGTAATCTTTACAGCGGTGTGGGTTGTTAGAAGTACCTGGAAAGGGCCACTCCACCTCTCAGTCAAAGGCTCCTTTTTCCACCGCTGCACCAAGACCCAGTCTCCCGGGGAGAAGTCATGTACCGGTACATCTAAAGGCAGACGCTGAAAGGAGGCTGCATACCTGTGAAGAGAAAACAAGACAGACTGCAAGGCAATAACATATGTATGAAGTTCACTATTACCTAATTCAAAAGTTACATTCTCTCGCATCCCAGGAGGTAAGACTCGAGGCGGCTTGCCAAACATAATTTCATATGGGGTCAATTTGAGGCCCCGTCGGGGAGTGTTTTGAATGCAAGTAAGAGCTAGCGGCAATGCTTGAGGCCACTTAAGGCGTGTTTCAATACAGATTTTGGTGAGCAAAGTCTTTAAAGTTCTATTCATGCGTTCCACTTGTCCTGAACTCTGTGGTCTCCATGGTGTGTGTAGTTTCCAAGTAACCTTGAGAGCTTGTGCGACTTCTTGAACCACTCTTCCCACAAAGTGTTGTCCTTGATCCGACTCGATGGACTCAGGCAGGGAATACCGGGGAATGATCTCCTGTAACAAATACTTCACTACTGCAGCTGCAGTGGCAGTCCTGGTGGGCCAAGCCTCGACCCAACCAGAGAGCTGGTCTACCATGACAAGTAAAAACCCGTGATGTCGGGATCGTGGGAGCTCGGCAAAATCAATCTGCCATGCCTGTCCAGGGTACGCTGCCCAGGGTCTACCTCCCATTGGCACAGGGGGTTTCCTTCGAGGGTTTACTTTCTGGCATGTAATGCACCTGGTAGCAATGCGCTGAGCTTCTACATATAGCCCTGGGGCTACTGCTTGGTGGATCATTAGATCACCCATGGCCAAACCTCCCATATGGGTTCTTGCATGGAGCTGTTGCAGCACCTCCCGAAGCAATGGCCTGGGTATCATGACTTTCCCTCCTGGTACTATCCACCACCCCTGGGAGTTCTTTTCTGCACAAGCTTTCTGTGCAAATTTATCTTCTTCAGGGGAATACTGTGGGACTAAATCCTGAACGTATGGCCATATGGCATGGGACATAGCCTGCTTGGATACCTCTTCCGCTTCTCCCCCAATAAATGCAGCTTCCTTTGCTGCTGCATCAGCCTTTGCATTTCCAAGCTTATGCTTTTTCTCAGCAGCCTTCCCATGGGCCCGCACATGAATGACTGCTACCTCTTTAGGCTGGTGGAGTGCCTCTAGTAGTTTGATAATCTGGGGGCCATTAGCAATCTTATTCCCAGAGGCAGTAATGAAACCCCATTCTTTCCACAATAGTCCGTGCGCATGGACTGTAGAAAAAGCATAGCGAGAGTCAGTGTATATATTAACTCGCTGGTCTGTCCCCAGCTGTAATGCTCGGGTGAGCGCAGTGAGTTCTGCGGCCTGTGCCGACCATGAGCTCGGCAATGACTCCCTCCATACTACCTTATCCAAGGTTACCACTGCACATCCTGTTCGTCTTTTTCCATCGATGACAGAGCTGGAGCCGTCCACAAAGTATTCAACATCTGGGTCTTCAATTGGGTCCTCAGCAAGATCAGGTCGCACCTGCGTGGTCTGATTCAGGACCTCAAGGCAGTCATGCGTCGGTTGCCCTGGCTCTGGCAGCAAGGTTGCAGGGTTTAAGGCTGTAGTATGTTTGAAAGTAAGTCCTGGATTAGAGAGCAAAAATATCTCATACCGTGATTGTCTGGAGGGGTTAAGAAATTTCCCTCCCTCAGTCCCTAGGATCTGGGGAACTCCATGAAGAGTGAGTATTTCCATATCCACACCCATGACTATCTTCTGGGCTTCTTCAACAACCACTGCTGTGGCTGCCACAGCCCGAAGACAGGCTGGCCACCCGAGTGCAACTGGATCTAGAACCTTTGAATAATATCCCACGGGTCTCCAGGTCGGGCCCGATGGCTGTGTCAGCACCCCTGATGCAACCCCTCGATTCTCATGAACATACAGTCGATATGGCTTTTTACTGTTTGGGATGGCTAAGGCTGGGGGCTGGGTTAATGCTGCCTTCAGCAGATCAAAAGCATGCTGCATTTCTTTATTCCATTTCCATTTAGTGAGACTCTCCTTAGTCAGGGATTCATACAGTGGTCTAGCCTTCCCACCGTAATCTGGTATCCATAGTCGACAGAACCCAGTTAGCCCTAGGAATGCTCGCAGCTCCTTGGGTGACTTAGGTGGGGTTAGACCTTGAATCGCCTGTATGCGATCTGCACTCAGGGCTCTGACTCCTTTTGAGAGCTTATATCCCAAAAATGTGACTTCAGGCTGACATATTTGGGCTTTTTCTCTAGAGACTTTATATCCTTTTTTTCCCAGAGTGTTTAGGAGTGACCTGGTGGCTTCCTCGCAGAGCTGCAAGCTTGGGCTTGCAACTAGCAGGTCATCCACATACTGGAGGAGAGTCACTGCGGGGTGTGATCCCTTCCATTCCCCCAAGTCCTTCTGAAGGGCAAGTCCGAAAATATGGGGGGCTGCTATAAATCCTTGTGGAAGAACTGTCCACATGAGTTGGGCTTTATGGAAAGTATCTGGATCCTCCCATTCAAAAGCAAACAATTTTTGACTCTCTCGGTGAAGAGGAATAGAGAAGAAAGCATCTTTCAAATCTAGCACTGAAAATATTTCAGCTTCCCCCAGTACTTGTGTCAAAATCGTGTGAGGGTTCGGGACTACAGGATGGTCTGAAAGGACCTTCTTATTTACTGCCCGTAAGTCTTGGACCAGTCTGTATGAGACCCCATCTGCCTTTGGCACTCCAAGAATGGGGGTGTTATAGGGTGAAGACCCTTCCACTAGCCATCCGTACCTCTTGTATTTCTCTATTAACGGCTTGAGTCCAGCTCTGGCCGCTCGGCTGAGTGGGTACTGCTTTACCCGAACGGGCCCCTCCCCATCCTTGAGTACAATCCTTACCGGGGAGACGAACTTAGCTCGCGCAGGGGTTCCATCAGCCCATACTGAGGGGTCTACTCCAGTCATGTGATCTTCTGGACTTACTGCAGGGCGTCGGTCCTCCAAGAGAGCCATCTGATAGTTCGAGCTCTGCTTGACAGGTAGCTGGACCACCATCTGATTGTCTCTGAAAAAGATCTCAGCTTGCAATTTTGTGAGTAAGTCCCGCCCAAGGAGTGCAACCGGGCAACTTGGAGAATACACAAAGGAGTGCTCGAGCAAATGGTCTCCCACCTTGGTGAGGAGTGGTTTACAAACAGGGAGTCGAGTTTGCATTCCCTCAATCCCTTCTACAAGTACATGCTGTTCACTAGTTCCTGCACAGGGGGTTTTTTCTGGAATCATTGAAAATGTAGCCCCAGTATCCACCAAGGCTTCAAAGTTTTTGCCACCAACCCTAATGGTTACCATGGGATCTTCTCGGGCTCCAACCCGAAGGGTAGTGGTCTTAGATCCCTGTCCCCTTCATTCTGAATCCTCACCCTTGTCTTCTGACCGCATGAGGTGACCTCTCGGTTCCCCCTCTCTCTTCTCCTTCAACTTCGGGCATTCCCTCTTCCAGTGTTCTTTCTCCTTGCAATAAGCACAAACATCTGCTCCCACTCTTTCTCCCTTCCTCTTCTGTATCCCAGCCTTTCCAGGGTTCCCTCCAGTTATAGCAGCTGCTAGTGCTGCCATCTGTCGCTGAGCCTTTTTATCCTCCTTGCGCTCCTGCACTTGCTCACGATTCCCATACACCTTATATGCAATTTCCACCAGCTCTGAAATCAGTTTCCCAGCACCTCCCTCAGTTTTCTGTAACTTCTTACGGATATCAGCAGCAGATTGACCAATAAACATAAGATTTACCATGCGCTGGTTATCTGGGGCTTCTGGATCCAGATCCGAAAACCTGCGAAATGCCTCATACAGCCTCCCAAGGAAAGCTGAGGGATCCTCCTCTCTTCCCTGTCTCACCTCATACAATTTAGACAGATTGGTAATCCGAGGCACTGCCTTTCCCATTGCTTCCACTATAATTCCCAAATACCGTGCACTCAGCTCTCTGCCCTCTGCAGTATGATTGTCCCATCTCGGCTCTTCTACAGGGTAGGTATCACGCAGAGTACGACCAGCAGCACCCTCTGACTCAACTCTGGCTGCCGCAATACGCTCTGCTGTACCTAACACTAATCTCCTCTCCTCCGGGGTTAGGAGGGTCTGGAGCATCATCTGGACATCAGCCCAAGTGGGTCGATGAGTCTGCCCAATAGATCGAAACAAATCCCTCATCTTTTCAGGGTCTTCACGAAAAGAGGGGCTCTGATTCTTCCAGTTAAATAAATCTGAAGTGCTAAATGGGGTGTAGACAAAAGTTGCAGTGCCTCCTTCCCCAATAACCTCTCGCATCGGACAGTTCAACACCGGCTGTGACTCTACAGGCTTGCGCAAATAATAACCCTTATTTCCTGATTCAGATGAGGCACTTGGCTGAGGCTCACGCTCTAACTCATTAGGTATGCCTTGGTACATCGGTGGTGGTCTCTCTAAGGGAGGGGGCGGTGGTGCAGAAGGACTGGATGCCGAGGAGGCGTCTGACTCATCTTCGCTACCCGACAGGGCAACCGGAGCACGGGTCCGGTACTTAGCCAATTCAGAATCCCCCCCCTCATTAGACTCAGGAAGTACAGGCGGCCCCCCCCGAGCCTTTTTCTTAACAAGCATCACATGAGACTTTGCTAAGTAATTCTTAATCCAAGGTGGCTGATTTTGAACCACCCACAACCAACAATCAATATAAGGAAACTGATTCCAATACCCATTTTGCATAACAATTTCATGGATAGCTATCACTTCTTTTAGCACAAAGGATCCTTTCGGGGTCCAGTGGACCCCAAATGTTGGCCACTCGAGTTGACAAAACTTAGTTAAATCACCTTTTTTCATTTTTATTCCATAATCGGCCGGCCTTGCAAATTTATTAAAATGACGTAATAAGACTTTTAGAGGGGTATCAATATTGTTTTCTACACGAGAGCTATTCGTACCCATTTGCCCACAAAAATGCGCCCAATGCACACCAAATACCAAAAAGATCTCAACAACAGATGATTTACAATGAGAGCTAAGCCTAGAATTTCTCAGCAAACTTACACATCCTTTGTTTTAGATCCGTACACCAGATTGGGCAAAGGGAATTCGTATACTCACTCAGATACCCCAGAGATCTCGATCCAAATTCCAAAGTGTGTCTGCCTCTCCAGAAACTCAGAATTTACATAGGATACTTCCTTTAACTTCCCGGATATTTGGACTTAAACCTCAAATACCAGGGCGAGTCCAAAGTCGGCTCGGTGTGCACAAATCCCTGGTACCGGAGGTGCTCCATCACTGAATTCCGGGGTAGTCCTCGAGAAGCCCCACGTTGGGCGCCAATTGTTGAATTAAAAATCGTGGTTCGTTTCTCGGGAGGTGGAAAAAAACTTTCAGCTACAGACACACTTTATTAGCAACACAAAAGGTATATATTTGCAAATAGGGTCAGAGAGAGAGACAAAAGATCAATCACTCTGCCCCCGGGCACAATCATTAGCAGGCTTTTATCCCCTCTCTCCTGACCACGTGTGCAGAAGGAGGAATTTTTACAACTCATTTCCGGTTCATACAAACATATATGTAAACATGTCGCTTCATACGTCCCATGTGCATTATAATTAACTACTTAAGTATGCGGGGCGGGTAGGCTTAATATGCATTAGGTTATCACGCGTGCGTAGATGGGACCCAAGGTTACTCAAGGTTCAATCTGAAGGCAAAAATGGCATTTGCTCTTATCTTAGCCTAGGAATGTGGGGGTCATGAAAGAAAGTGTGATTTAGTGTAACAAAGAGATAGTAAATTTGCAGGACAGAGAGGGAGTGATACCTTAGTACAAAGGGCCTTTGGTGGTTTTTCCCTTCAATTTCCAACCCCCCCCTTCCCTCTCCCATTAAGGAGACAAGGAGGGGTAGCAGCTGTGTTTTTTTTTTTCTAAATCTGCTATTGATAATGCATTTTTAATAATATTTCTAACAAGCTGATGCTCAGGCTGAAGCCAGTGAAGAAAGCTCAGCTTCCTTTGTATCCAGCAATGAGTCCAAAGTTACAGGGGTGCAACAGAGAGGTGTAAGGCAGAGGTGGGCAAGTGAGGCAAAAAGCCTACTACCCAGATCCAGGAGGTCTTGGCCAGCAACCAAGAAGAAAGCTTCTGCAATTCAGAAAAGAAACTCAGGCCTCAACTTCTGCCACTGCAGTGGTCATAGCACAGCTTGCTTTGTGACCAGCAACAATTTAAAAGTTGCAAGGGTGCAATGGAGAGGTGTAAGGCAGAGGTGTAAGCCCAGAGGCCTGGGCCTACTACCTGGACCCTGGGAGGGAATTTGCTTGAGGTCTTGGCCAGCAACCAAGAAGAAAGCCTCCGTATTTGTGCCCAGCGGCAATCCTCTAATTACAATTCCATAATATGCTCATTAGCAAACAGAGCAAGCAACCAGGAGGAGGGATAGAATAATGTGAAATGGATCTGCAGAACTTGTGCAACTCTTACCATTCTCGAGCTGATGCTTGGGCCAAAGTTTGTGAAGAAAGCCTCTGCATTCAAATAGTACACAGAAGAGAAGCCTCAGCAGTACTGGTGGCCAGCAACCAGGAGGAGGGCAAGAATAATAAGAAATGGATCTGCAGAACTTGTGCAACAATTCAAGTAGACAGAAGAGAAGCCCTAGCAGTACTAGTGGTCATAAACAACTCAAATATTAAAGTGTGTAAAGGCAATTAATAATTTGTAATAATTCGTAATAATGTATATATTTACTTCAGTGTGCATTCATTACGGATTTCTTTACATTCTTGTTTACAGCAACAGTCACTTGATAGTAGGCTAATGAGAGGACTGTCACTCAATGAACATGAGTTCCCTGAATGATATACTTTATACTGCATAGTGTCCTGTTGAAAATAGCCTCAGCTGCATTTGTGGCATGGCCAGCAACCAAGGAGGAGAGCAAGAAGAAAGCCTTGCCCTTCTCCTGGGGCAGAATCAAGCTCAGAATTCAGTACTTTTCCACAAGCCAGAAGGCCCAGGTGTGGGAATAAAGGGGTCTAAGTTGGAGCTTGAACCAGGAGATGGGCATTTCTCCCCCCTCCCCGCCTCCATGGAGAAAGAGGCAGGGAGGGTGCATAATCATTGTAGCAGGGCACTAGGGTGCCTGCTACCTGCATTGGTAATAGGGCTTGGCTGCCAATCAGCAGGGCAGCCAAGCTGAAAGTTGCTTAGGTAACTGATTGGGTCAGCTGACTGAAAGGGGGCAGGGCCTGGCCTTTATAAACAGCCAGGCCCAGGCCAGAGGCAGTTCCCCTCTGACAGGCTGAGAGGCAGGAGCTCTGCAGCAGGGCAGGGCAGGGCAGGGCAGGGCAGGGCAGGGCAGGGCAGGGCAGGGCAGGGCAGGGCAGGGCAGGGCAGGGCAGGGCAGGGCAGGGCAGGGCTGGGCTGGGCTGGGCTGGGCAGGGCTGGGCTGGGCTGGGCTGGGCTGGGCTGGGCTGCCTGCCTGCCTGCCTGAGCGTCTGCGGGTTGATGGGATGGAGAGGCCTCTATCACGGAGGCTTGACGGGGAGCCAGGGTGGCATGGAGTGTTATAGCCGGTAGGCTGATTTTGTGTTACAGCCGGTGGGCTCATGGCTTTATGTTTGTTGTTGTGATGTTTGCATATCACCGGAGGACTGGGTGAGGCTGTAGGGGAAGGAGGAGGCCTCAGGGGAGCACCCCAGCAGACCGGAGGGAGGGTTCCTGGTGGCGCAGAGGGTGCTGTGTTTTGGGGTGTGCCCAGGGAGGGCACAGTGATTGGTGCCAGAGCTGGCACTGTGGATGAGGCACGGCGTTTTGGGGTGTCCCAACCCCAGCCCCAGTGGGGTGACCTTGGGAGGAATTAGGGGGTGTCCCAACCCAGTGGGGGCACTATTGGGAGTAAAGCCCAGTTGGGTATATGACCCAGAAGAAGGGTCAGGGGGCTAGCCACAGCTACAGGCCACCTGAGCCCCAAGTGCGGGAAGTGCGTGAGCGAGGCCCAGAGCGGGTGAGAGCGCGAAAGGGTGTGGGAAACGTGAGAATTGTGGGCATGGGCCCCAGTGAGGGCGAGAGTGCGGAAGGCGCGAGGCATAGGCCCCAGTGAGGGCAGGGGAGCGCGAGAAGCACAAGGCAGGCCACAGAGCGGCTGTGAATATGGGAATAGGGAGCCCAGGTAGGGCAGACTAGGTTCAAAGGCCCCAGAAGGGCGGGCTCGCACATTGGAGAAGCCCGGAGAAGGGCGGGCTCGCACATTGGAGAAGTCCGGAGAAGGGCGGGCATGTGATTAGAAGCCCAGAGGGGGCACGTATATTGGGGAGGCCCCGGAGAGGGCGCGTATACAGGAGAGGCCCTGTAAATGGCAAGCATAAGATCAGAGCGTCTGGTGAGGACGAGGATACAGGAGAAGCCCCAAACAAAGGCGAGTCGATTGGGAAGCCCCTGAAAGGGGTGAGGGCAAGTCTAAAGAGCCCGGAAGGGCAGGGCACGCGAGCAAGAGCCCAGAGAGGGCAGGGCGCATGGGTAAAGGCCCGGAGAGGGCACGTATATCAGAGAGGCCCCGGAGAGGCAGCGTATACCGGACAAGCCCTGGGGAGGGCACGTACATAGAGACATGAGAACGTCCGGAACACCGGCGAGGCTTGGGCGTGGTATTGGGGGCGGAAGGAGCCACGCGACGCCCTAGGGTGGGTGCACCAAGAGATATCCGTATAGGGCAAGAGCACTGGGTCCGAGAAGCCCAGGAAAGGCAGCCTCCCATTAATATTACATAAACCGCAAAGACATGGTGGGCGAGACAAGGGTGCTGGAAGGGCAACTTGGCACGGTAGGGGTGCAGGAGAGATCACGGCCACTCCTGGGCCCCACCCTGTGACAATCATCTGCCTTATACTCACTTTCTGGTTTCTCATCATAAGGAATCAAAGTACAATTATAAGTCTAAATAACATAAGTCTATAGCATATATATATATATGGAGGATGTATTCAAGTCAGCTAAGTTTGGACGATCTCCACCCTAGAGTACTGAGGGAATTGGCTGAGGTCATTGCAGGACCCCTGGCACGGCTTTACAAGCACTTGTGGTGCTCTGGTGTGGTGCCAGAGGACTGGAAGAGGGCCAATGTGGTTCCCATCTCCAAAAAAGGGGAGGAAGGAGGACCTGGGAAACTATAGGCCAGTTAGTCTTACCTCGATCCTGGCCAAGCTTTTTGAGAGAATCATTCTGGCGCATATCTATGAGGGGCCAGCAGAGGAGATCATGCTTAGGGGCGACCAACACAAGTTCATTAGTGGCATGTCCTGTCAGACCAACCTGGTGGCCTTCTATGATCAGATCAGCAAATCCTTAGATGCAGGGGTAGCAGTGGACATAGTCTTTCTGGACTTTTGGAAGGCCTTCGACACTGTCTCTTACCCTGTTTTCATTAAGAAACTGGGGGACTGTGGTGTCGATGCCCACACAGTCAATTGGGTCACCAACTGGCTGGAGGGCTGCACCCAGAGAGTGGTAGTGGATGGGTCATTTTCGACCTGGAGGGATGTGGGCAGTGGGGTCCGCAGGGCTCAGTCCTTGGGCCCGCATTGTTCAACATCTGCATCAGTGACTTGGACGAGGGGATAAAAAGCACCCTGTTCAAATTTGCTGATGACACTAAGATGTGGGGGGATGTGGGCATGCTAGAAGGGAGAAATAGGCTACAACCGGACCTAGACAGGTTACAGGGGTGGGCGGATGAGAATAGGATGGGATTCAACACGGACAAGTGCGAGGTGACACACCCGGGGAGGAAGAACCGGCACCATACCTACAGGTTGGGGAACTCCCTTCTTCTTGTCAGTACAGAGGCAGAAAAGGATCTTGGAGTCATCATTGACTCCAAGATGAACATGGGCCAGCAGTGTGGGGATGCAGTCAGAAAGGCCAACCGCACCTTGTCATGCATCCACAGATGCATCTCAAGCAGGTCCAAGGAGGCGATACTTCCCCTCTATGCAGCACTGGTCAGGCTGCAGCTGGAGTATTGCGTCCAGTTCTGGACGCCGCACTTCAAGAGGGATGTGGACAACATGGAGAGGGTCCAGAGGAGGGCCACTTGCATGATCGGGGGCAGCAGGGAAGGCCTTATGAGGAGAGGCTATGGGACCTGAATCTGTTCAGCCTCCACAAGAGAAGGCTGAGGGGGGTCTAGTGGCCTGTTACAAACTAGTCAGGGGGAATCAGCAGGCACTGGGGGAGTCCCTGTCCCCCGAGCACTACCAGGAGTGACCAGGAATAATAGTCACAAGCTGGCAGAGGGTGGATTTAGGCTAGCTATTAGGAGGCGCTACTCCACGGTCAGGGTGGCCTAGGATCTGGAACCAACTTCCAGGAGAAGTGGTGCTGGCTCCTACTCTGGGGGTCTTTAAAAGGAGGCTAGATGTACACCTTGCTGGGGTCGTTTGACCCCCAGTACTCTTTCCTGCCATGGCATGGGGTCAGACTAGATGATCTATTCATGTCCCTTCCGACCCTAGAAACTATGAAACTATATATATATATGGTGGAGGCCAAGGATGTGTGTGATGTGTGGTATGCATGCTGCATGAGAAAGCTGGGGGGGTGGGGTTGATAAGGCAGATCCACCTGCTTTGAAATGTTGTGGTAAGGAATTGAACCAGTACAATTATTGTTGACCATTATGACAGGGTGACTGAAATGTCCTGTCTCAAGAATGGTAAGAGAAAAACCAAAAAAAACCAAACTTACCTGGAGTGGCAGGGAAAACCGTGGTGAGCCTAGGCGAGAGAAATGCCATGTTCCAAGCAATTATAAAGGAACCAGCTGGTGCCATGGCAGATCAAAGGCTGCTGGGGCTTGAGCCCTGGAGAAGAACTTTGCAGTGAAAAGGAAAAAGAAATATTGCGCCAAAGGAGGAGGGAGGAAACAGCTGGGTCAGGCAGGCAGGGCAAACCCAGCTGGGCAAGAGGGGAGTTTAAGAGATGCCAAGAGGGCATTCAGGAGGTGACAGGAGAGGAGAAATGAAGAGAAGAGAAAGAATCTAGAAGAGAACACAGGAATAGAGGACCAACCCTGGAGCTAAAAGGAAAAGCCAGTTTCTCGACTTACCTGGAGGGATCCAGCAAAGAGGCTGCTTTGCAAGGGAGAAGTGGTGCAGGAATGGAGGAAACTGCTTGGCTGGTGAGTAAAGTTAACCACTCCAGGAACACTGAAGAAAGTGAAGACATGGATGAGATTACTCCCAATGGGGGAGTGAGTCTGTCCCAACCCTGAAGGTAAGGGTGGGACTAGAAGCAAAGGTGGCTGACTTGGAACCCATGCAGGGAAGAACAGGGAAAGCAGCTGAAGGAGGAGGGAGATTCCTATCAGTGGTCCTTAACACCAAGAGTGGAGCGTCAACATTAGAGGCCAATACCAATGTGCCCGGAACATCCGGAGTGGTTAGGGCAGGGTATGGGGATAGTGGAGCCCTGCAAAGACCGGCCAACACCATGAGCCCCTAACTAACCCTTTGTTTCCCCAAGAATGTTTCAACATCCATCTCCCATATCATCAAAGGCATGGCAGGAAATTTTTCTGAAAGACAAAACACTACCATCTATAGTAAGACAACTCGGCTCCAGGAGGCATGCCAGTGACCTCCTACAACCATTAATAAATCTTCATTAATATTACTATTACTACAAACTCTTATTAGTATATTACTACTGGAATAAATAGTATTATTGACTCCTATTATTAGTATTACCTTTTATTATATTGTAAGTCTATATAAGTCAGGATGAAAGTCAACTATAATTATAATGCATAATAGTTCAGTTGCTGAGAGAATCCTGAAAGAAATGTTGTCATCCTCTTCATCTTCTCTTTCTTCCATTTTCTTTTTCACTCTTCACACCAAGAGTGATTGATCAGCCTGTGGCTAGCAGTGGAAGAGGATCTAAAAACCAGAGGCAGGGAGGATAGAAAGAGCATCAGAATTTGTACTGGTGCCTCTTGTGCACCTCACATACCTTCCTTCATGCCCATAAAATCCCACCAGCACCATTTACAATAACTTTGAACTAAACAATGGATCTCCCCCAACCAGAGATGACCCTATCAGGGTGCAGGGCAGAGGTGTACTGACGGCAGCGGGTGGAGCAGCTGCACCAGGCATGGATGCGAAGGGGCGCCACTGGCAGGTGCAAAGCGGGTGCCATCACTCCGCACTGCTCACCCTTCTTCTCCCCCCCACTGCCAAAACTGCTGCAGAAGGCACATGGGAGTGAGGGTGGTGGCACCCCAGGCTTGTCCCCTGGACCCCGGACACCCATGGTATGCCACTGGTGCAGGGGATTGGCCAAATTAGCACCCCCCACCCCTGTGCAGAGCCAATCCTGCATGCCATCCTGGCGGGGGAGGGGAGTTGGCAAGTGTCTGGATGCGAGGCCAGCGGTGGCACTGAGGAGTCTCCCCACCTGCTTCACCTATCTCTGTGGGGACCTCAAAGCACTGTGCCCTGGATGGTCACTTGTATTTGTGCGCCCCCCAGGGATGACCCTGCCACCCTCAGGACACAGGCAAGTGTCAGATTTCACTTGTATGTAGCACATGACCATGTTCTCTTTTGAATAGCATGAGGTGTGCGCATGAAATAGCACTTGAAGCTTCACTGCACACCACTTGATCAGCCTGCAGTCTTCTTGAACCCTGGATTCGCATTGCTGTACCCCCCAGGGGCAAGTCTCATGACTGAGATGAGTCTTTCTCTCCCCCCACTGTGCTGTCATCCCTCACGTGCCTAAACCTCCCTCATTGATACAGGAAACGCACATCCCAACCTCTGCTCCCCCAATTTATCGTCCTTCAGCAAGGCTAACTTCCTCCACATACCAGCAGCCTCATTTTGGTGTTGAAATAAAACCAGGCACTCTAGCACTGGGCTGGAAATAGAGTACAAAAAGAAGGCAGAAAAGTTTTCAAAGTCCCTGGGTATGTGTGCAAGCAAAGCAGATCTTAAATCGCATGCTGCGCCCCCCACCCCCCAGCCTAGCTTTGGTGTTCCAAAGCAAAGGAGACAGTCCCTGGCACCTGCCTGGAAAAGAGCGTGAAAAGAATCTTGAAAAAGGGCATATTCAAAGTTTCCATCTAGGGAAAATGCAAGGGTCATGAAGGATGAGCCAAAGAGCCTGGGAACACTTGAGCCCTGGTGGGAGACTTTGCAAAGTGATTAGTGGCTTGCAAAAAAGCAAGCCAAGCTGCTGGAGAGTGACACATCACTTTCCTTTAGGCCTGTGTGAGTCAGCAGTGATCCAAACTGGTTTCAGATCCAGCTGCTTCAGATGGCTGTGATCTGATCTGGAGGTCTGGATAGGTTTGCTGCTTCGATCTGGTTGAAGCGGCGCTGAAGCTTTGGAGCCACCTCGGAGATCCAGCTGTAGGTTATAATGGGGAATGAATGAAATATCTATAACTTTGTTATTTTAGTTCCAATTTGGGTACAACTTTCAGGAATGCTAGCCCCTCATGAGGCCACAAAGCCTGTCAAGTTCCAAAGAGATCGGTATAGGGGTTTTGGGGAGAACTGCACTCCAAGCTACTGACAGGCAAAACTCATCATGTGGGTGGGTGCTTGGGTCACTGCATCTCTCTTGGGGCACAGTGGGGTTAAATCTAGCACAGACCTGAGTTCTGGGCCCTGCCAGGCCATGAAGCCTGCCAGCTGTATGTGTCCTAGTGCAGGCCTGAATGCTGGGCCCTGCCAGGCCACAAAGCCTGCCAGTGTGCCCCACTGAGGTCTCCTCCTCCCCTACAGCCTCACGCCCGGTCCTCAGATTTACATGACAAGAAGTAAAAACACTTAGCTGGCTCAACACCAGTAGCAGCAGCAGCAGCATCACAGATACCCAAACGGAACTGTCACAAAGTCTTTCTTTTTATAAAGGAATTAGATTTCATAGATTTCTTAGATTTTAGATTTCATAGACTTTTGGGCTGGAAGGGACCCCAGAGAATCACTGAGTCCAGCCTTCTGCCCCAGGGGCAGGAAGTCAGCAGGAATCATAGGATCCCAGCAAGATAAGCATCCAAATGTGTTTTGAAGGCATTCAAAGTGGGTGCTTGAACCACCTCAGGTGGCAGTCTGTTCCAAACCTTGGGGGCTCAGACAATGAAGAAGTTCTTTCTTATGTCCAGGCTGAATTGGTAACGGCAGAGTTTGTGACCGTTTGATCTTGTAATCCCTTGGGGTGCTCTAGTGAACAGACATTCCCCCAGATCCTGATGAGCACCCCTGATAAACTTACAGGTGGCCACCAGATCACCCCTGAGCCTGTGCCTTTCCGGGCTGAAGAGTCCCATGACTCTCAGCTTCTCACCATAAGGTCTGTTTTCTTGACCTCTGATCATGAGTGTGGCTCTCCTCTGCATCCTCTCAAGCTTCTCCATATCCTTTTTGAATAGTGGAGCCCAAATCTGGACACAGTACTCCAGCTGCAGCCTCACCAAGGCTGAGTACTATGGATGCAAGCCAGTGTTTTTCTCACTTTACTAGCTGTAGCATCACACTGAAGGCTCATGTTCATAGTTTCATAGTTTCATAGTTTCATAGTAGCTAGAGTCGGAAGGGACCTAGGTAGATCATCTAGTCCGACCCCCTGCCTTAGCAGGAAAGAGCACCGGGGTCAGATGACCCCGGCAAGGTGCTCATCTAACTTCCTTTTAAAAATCCCCAGGCTAGGAGCCTGCACCACTTCCCCTGGAAGCTGGTTCCAGGCCCTAGCCACCCTGACTGTGAAGTAGCGCCTCCTAATATCTAATCTAAACTTACCCTCCGCCAGTTTGTGACCGTTATTCCTGGTCACTCCTGGCAGCGCACGGGGGAACAGGGACTCCCCCAATACCTGCTGATCCCCCCTGACCAGTTTGTAGCAGGCCACAAGGTCCCCCCTTAGCCTTCTCTTGTGGAGGCTAAACAGGTTCAGGTCCCGTAGCCTATCCTCATAAGGCCTGCCCTGCTGACCCCTGATCATACGAGTGGCCCTCCTCTGAACTCTTTCCATATTGTCCACGTCCCTCTTGAAGTGTGGCGCCCAGAACTGGACGCAGTACTCCAGCTGCGGCCTGACCAGTGCCGCATAGAGGGGGAGGATCACCTCCCTGGACCTGCTCGAGATGCATCTGTGGATGCATGATAGGGTACGATTGGCCTTCTTGACTGCCTCCCCACACTGCCGGCCCATGTTCATCGTGGAGTCAATGACGACTCCAAGATCCTTTTCCGTCTCCGTGCTGGCAAGAGGAGAGTTCCCCAACCTGTAAGTGTGGTGCCGGTTCTTCCTCCCCATGTGCAACACCTTGCACTTATCAGTGTTAAACCCCATCCTATTCTCATCCGCCCACCGTTGCAACCTGTCAAGGTCAGCTTGTAGCCTATTGCACCCTTCTAGTGCACCCACATCCCCCCACATCTTAGTGTCATCAGCAAACTTGAACAGGGTGCTTTCTACCCCCTCATCCAAGTCACTGATGAAGATGTTGAACAGTGCAGGCCCGAGGACCGAGCCCTGCGGAACCCCACTGCCCACATCCTTCCAGGTCGAGAAGAACCCATCCACTACCACCCTCTGGGTGCGGCCCTCCAACCAGCTGGCGACCCATTTGACCGTGTGGGCATCGACACCACAGTCTCTCAGCTTTTTGATGAGGACAGGGTGAGAGACAGTGTCGAAAGCCTTCCGGAAGTCCAAAAAGACTACATCCACAGCAACCCCTGCGTCTAATGATTTGGTGACCTGATCGTAAAAGGCCACCAGGTTGGTCTGACAAGACCTGCCACTGATAAACCCATGTTGGTTGCCCCTGAGCATGCATTCCCCCGCAAGGCCCTCCTGGATGTGTGCCAGGATAATTTTTTCAAAGAGCTTACCCGGGATTGAGGTCAGACTAACTGGCCTGTAATTTCCCGGGTCCTCTTTTTTTCCCTTTTTGAAGATAGGGACCACATTGGCCCTCTTCCAGTCCTCCGGCACCTCGCCAGAGCACCACGAGTGCTCATAGAGCCGTGCCAGGGGTCCCGCAATGACCTCAGCCAGTTCCTGTAGAACCCTAGGGTGAAGATCGTCCGGACCAGCGGACTTGAACACGTCCAGCTTCTCCAGAAGTACCCTAACTAACTCCTCGCTAACCCTTGGCCCAGGCGTGTCTCTCTCGGGGCCCGAGGGGGGCCCAGCAGGGAGGTGGCTGAACTGGTCCCTACTTAGGAAGACAGAGGCAAAGAAATCGTTAAATATGTTAGCTTTGTCATCTGGCGTGATGACTAAGTTGCCCATCGTGTCCTGCAGGGGCCCCACATTACCCGGGACCCTCTTTTTACCCCCTATGTATTTGAAGAAGGACTTCTTATTGTCCTTAATCCGGGAAGCTAGTCCTATCTCCAACTCTGCCTTGGCCCTCCTGACTGCCCCCCTACATCCTCGGGCGACTATAACATAGTCCTTCTTGGCGATGACCCCATCTCTCCATTGGGTATATGCCTCCCTTTTAGCAAGGAGACATTCCCGGATGCTCTTAGTGAGCCATGGGGGTTTATGTGCCCTCCTGCTCCCTTTGACCCTTGTTGGGATTACCTCCCTTTGGGCATGGAGGATCGTCTCCTTAAGGAGCAACCACTCACCTTCGACATCTGATTCCCTTCCCCTCTGGGTCCTCAGCGCTTCCCCAACTATCCTCCTTAGCTTGTTGAAGTCAGCCCTCCTAAAGTCTAGGGCTGTTGCCTTGCTGCAGCCCTTTGCCACCTTACGCTGGATGGTGAATTCCAGCAAGCGATGATCACTGTCTCCCAGGTGGCCCATCACCCGCAGCCCCCTCACCAGGTCATCACCCGTGGCCAGCACTAGGTCCAACAAGGCGTCTCCCCTGGTGGGACTGTGCACCTCCTGGGTTAGATGGAGGTCCTGCAGTCTGGCTAAGAACCGACGTGAGCGATCAGACTTGTGGTCAACCATGACCCCCAAGTCCCTTTCATCTGTAGTGCTAACTGAGCTGCAGTTTTTTCCTCCCAAGGTGGAGAACCTTGCATTTTTCAGTGTTGAACACCATTAGGTGTTCTCATCCACCCATTTCATGAGCCTGTCAAGATCTGCCTGGATCACCCTCCTGTCCTCAGGCGTGAGCGCTTTACCCCAGAGTTTGGTGTCATCACCAAAGTTGGCCAGTCTGCTTCTGACACCAATGTCCACATCATTGATGAAGATGTTAAATAGTATAGGCCCTAGGACAGAGCCTTGAGGGACCCCACTGGTGACCACACACCAAGACAATTGGCTTCCATTGACCAACACCCTCTGGTTCCTACCGCAGAGCCAATTCCCCAGCCAGCAGGTTGTGGTGAGTTCGAGGCTACAGCTAGCCAGTTTAGCTAAGAGGTGATCATGGGATACCAGATCGAAGGCTTCTTTAAAGTCAAGATATATGAAAGGCTTTTTTAAAGTCATTACCTGGTGAGGGAGCTGCGGGTACTCGACCACCTGAGCGACAGTGCTCATTGCCTGCTGGAATTCACCATCCAGTGCAAGGTGGCAAAGGCCTGGAGCAAGGCAGCAGCTTCAATGAGCTAAGGAGAATAGTTGGGGAAGCACTGAGGTCCCGGAGGGGAGGGGAGCCAGGTGTCCAAGAAGAGTGGTCGCTCCTTAAGGAGAAAATCGTCCAAGCCCAAAGGGACGTAATCCCAACACAGATCAAAGGGATCAGGAGGGCGCAAAAGCCCCCATGGCTCACCAAAAGCATCCAGGAATGTCTTCTAGCTACAAAGGAGGCGTACACCCAATGGAAGGGAGGGGCCTTCACCAGGAAGGACTATAGTGCGGTTGCTCGGGGATGCAGGGGGGCAGTCAGGAAGGCCAAGGTGGAGATGAAACTGGGACTAGCTCCCCAGATCAAGGACAACAAGAAGTCCTTTTTTAAATACATAGGGGGCAAAAAGAAGGTACTGGTAATGTGGGGCCCCTGCAAGACATGCTGGGAAATTTGGTCGTCACACCAGAAGACAAAGCTAACCTATTTAATGACTTCTTTGCCTCCATTTTCCTGAGTAGGGACCAGATCACTCCCCCCCACCATTGAGTCCCCCCCTCAGGCCCTAGGGGAGGTGCACCTAGGCCAAGGGTCAGTGAGAATCTAGTCAGGGAACTTCTGGAGGGACTGGATGGATTTAAATCAGCTGGTCTGGACTATCTCCACCCCAGAATGCTGAGGGAATTAGCTGAGGTCATTGCAGGACCCCTGGCACAGCTTTACGAGGACTCGTGGTGCTCTGGTGTGGTGCCAGAGGACTGGAAGAGGACCAATGTGGTTCCCATCTTCAAAAAGGGGAGGAAGGAAGACCCGGGAAACTATAGGCCAGTTAGTCTTACTGCAATCCTGGGCTTTTTGAGAGAATTATTTTGGTACATGTCCATGAGGGGCCAGCAGGGGAGATTATGCTTAGGGGCAACCAACACGGGTTCATTAGTAGCAGGTCCTGTCAGACCAACCTGGTGGCTTTCTATGACCAGGTCACCAAATCCTTATATGCAAGGGTAGCAGTGGACATAATCTTTCTGGACTTTTGGAAGGCCTTCGACACTGTCTCTCACCCCGTTATCATTAGGAAACTGGGGGACTGTGGTGTCGATACCTACACAGTCAAATGGGTCACCAACTGGCTGGAGGGCCGCACCCAGAGAGTGGTAGTGGATGGGTCATTTTCGACCTGGAGGGATGTGGGCAGTGGGGTTCTGCAGAGCTCGGTCCTTGGGCCCAAACTGTTCAACATCTTCATCAGTGACTTGGATGAGGGGATAAAAAGCACCTGTTCAAATTTGCTGATGACACTAAGATGTGGGGGGATGTGGGCACGCTAGAAGGAAGGAAAAGGCTACAACTGGACCTAGTCAGGTTACAGGGGTAGGTGGATGAGAATAGGATGGGATTTAACACTGACAAGTGCGAGGTGATGCACCTGGGGAGGAACAACCAGCACCATACCTACAGGCTGTGGAACTCCCTTCTCGTCAGTGCAGAGGCAGAAAAGGATCTTGGAGTCATCATTGACTCCAAGATGAACATGGGCCGGCAGTATGGGGATGCAGTCAGAAAGGCCAACCGCACCTTGTCATGCATCCACAGACGCATCTTGAGCAGGTCCATGGAGGTGAAACTCCCCTCTATGCAGCACTGGTCAGGCCGCAGCTGGAGTACTGCATCCAGTTCTGGGCGCTGCACTTCAAGAGGGATGTGGACAGCATGGAGAGGGTCCAGAGGAGGGCCACTTGCATAATCAGGGGGCAGCAGGGCAGGCCCTTTGAGGAGAGGCTATGAGACCTGAACCTATTCAGCCTCCACAAGAGAAGGCTGAGGGGGGGGATCTAGCAGCCTGTTACAAACTAGTCAGAGGGGACCAGCAGGCACTGGGGGAGTCCCTGTTCTCCCAAGCACTACCAGGAGTGACTAGAAATAACCGTCACAAATCTGGCAGCGGGTAAATTCAGACTAGACATCAGCAGGCGCTACTTCACTGCCAGGGTGGCTAGGATCTGGAATGAACTTCCAAGTGAAGTGGTGCTGGCTCCTACCCTGGGGTCTTTAAGACAAAGCTAGACAAACACCTTGCTGGGGTCGTTTGACCCCAGTACTCTTTCCTGCCATGGCAGGGGGTCGGACTCGATGATCTGCTCTGGTCCCTTCCAACCCTACTAACTATGAAACATTAATCTCTTTCCCCTTGTCCAGGTGATACGTCACCTGGTCATAAAAGGAAATGAGATTGGTTAAGATGGGCCTGTAGTTTGCCGGATTTACTTTCCTCCCTTTCTTGAAGATAGGCATGACATTGGCCCTCTTCCAATCCTTGGGCACTTCACCAGAGCACCAGGAGTTCTCAAAGATCCATGCCAGAGGCTGAGCTATGATGCTTGCCAGCTCCCTGAGTACCCTTGGGTGTAAGACATCAGGGCCGGCTGACTTAAAGGTATCCAGCATGTCAAGGTGTTCCTTCATGAGTTCAGCTTTGATGAAGGGCAAGGAATCTCCCTCACCTGGGCCTCCCTGACCCACAGTGGGCAGGGCCATCCCATGGGACTGGTGGAAAACTGAGGCAAAGTACCCATTTAGCAATTTCACTTTTTCCTGGGCATCAGTGGTCAGTTGCCCCATCTGGTTAAGCAGAGGTCCAATGTCACCCTTGCTTTTGCTCTGGTTCCCCACATATCTAAAAAAGGACTTTTTATTGTCCTTAATATTTGTAGCTAGCTGGAGTTCCATCACAGCCTTGGCTTTCCTGGTTTGCTTTCTGCAGGTCTGGACCAGAGCAGAGTATTTCTCCTTGGTGGTGGTTCCAGCCCTCCCATCCTTTGTAGATCTTCCTTTTAAGACGCAGGAGGTCCACCAGTTGCCTGGAGAGCCAAGGGGGCTGCTGTGCCTTTGTGCTGCCTTTCCTCTGAGATGGGATGGACTTCATTTGTGCATCCAGGATTGCTCCCTTGAGGAGCAACCACTCGTCCTGAACTCCCCTCCCCTTTGAGTTGTGGCCCTTTAGGGCCTCACTGACAAGCCTCCTGAGCTTGTCAAAGTCAGCTTTCCTAGAGTCGAGGACTTCTGTATTACTGACTGACTTACCAGCTTTATGGCAAATGGCGAAGGTAATCAGCTCATGGTCACTGTCACCCAGCTTCCCTTCAATCGTTAGGTCACTGACTAGGTCATCCCCGGTTGCCAGTGCTTTACCTCTTGTTGGCCCGTAAACTTCTTGTGTCAGATAGAGGTCATCCACACACAAGAGAAAGCTTTGCGACCACTCGGATTTACCTGAGCGTTCCTCCCATGAGATGTCTGGGTAGTTAAAGTCTCCTATGACAACCATACACCAGGAGCATGCAGCCTCAGCCAATTCCCTGGTGAACTCCTGGTCAAGGTCTTGACCCTGGGTGGGGTCAAGACAGCAACAAGTAACAATGTTGTGTTGTGTTGGACATATGATGTTATTCATGGTGTGTGATGGTTTATCTTGTGTTGAAAACCCTTTGGTCAGGCTGAGGAAGTACCTGCGGTTGGTCCTGGATAGACGGAATAGTAGTAAAGAAGTCAGAGGCTGGCCTGGCCCACAGTGCAGGCAAGAAAGCCAGTCAGTGAAAATGCAAATGAAGGCTGGGGTGGGAGGTAGTGGGGAAAGGGGATGTAGCAGCTCAGGTAAAAGTGGATCTCCCTCTTCCACATCTCCACACTTTGGCCTCCCTGACTTTGTTCACCAGCACCTGTGTCCAGTGATCAAGGGTTTTGGGGCTGCCAGTGCACATGCTCCCCTTTACCTTCAGGCCACACATGCCTGCCATTATGTGGACCGTACTGGACTGCAAGGGATCCAGCCATCTCCTGATGTCCTCCTTCAGCTGCCTCACCAGTACTTGCACATCTGGTGACAGCAGTCTGCCCCAGCCAGGAACTTTGATTCCCTGGAACTTTTCCATTTGGTTCTCAAGTTTCCTCACTAGGGGGATCACCTGTCTGTCAGCAGCTAGGGATGCAGGGCCCCAGAACCCACAATACCTGCACCAATCCCCTTAACAGCTGGCAGGCTTCACGGCCACAGCAGGGGCCACCATCCCTGCAGGTTTCACCCTGCTGCGCCTTAACACACACAGTGTCACCCATGTCACGGGTTTTGCTTGTCCGCAGCTTGAGGTGCAGTATACCCTCAAACCCCTGCACTGATCTTCTTGAAACTTGGCAGGCTTTGTGGCCTCACAAGGGGCTACCATCCCTGCAGTTTTAACTCCCCTGTGGTGTAACACACAGATGTGACATGAGTTTTACTTTCAAGAATGTGGGGTACAGTTTCCCCCAAGCCCCTGCACTGATCTTCTTGAAATTTGGAAGACTTCATGCTCTTGGAACAGGCTACCACCCCTGCAAGTTCTATCCAAATCAGACAAAAAACAACAAAGTTATAAATATTTCATTGATTCCCCATTATACCCTATGGCTGGATCTCTGAGGTGGCTCCAAAGCTTCAGAGCCGCTTTGGCCGGATTGAAGCAGAAACCTCATCTGGAGCTCTGGACTGGATCCCTGGCATCTGAAGTGGCTGGATCCAAAGCCGGATTGGATCGTTGCTGACTTACACAGGCCTATAAATAATATATCTGTGTCTTATGCTCTCAATATATGATGTGTGTCTTCTTCTGTAAATAATATATCTGTGTCTTGTCTTGTACTCTCAATATATGATCCATGTGTCTTCTTCTCCTGTGAATATTTGTCTGTCTTCTTGTGCTTTGATTGTTTTTCTATATTGTGGGTCTCTGTCTATGTGTGTGCATGCGTGCGTGCATGTGTGTGTGTGTGCGCGTGCAAGCAATCTGTGCCTCCCTGCACAGTGATAGATAACACTGGCTGACTGGCTGGGAAAACACACCTTTCTTTTTGTAAAGTTTCCAGAAAAAAAAAAAGAGCAAATATAAAGTCAAAGAAATAAATTGAATTGTAATACTAGTAATAATTGAATAGCTAAGCTAAGTTAAGCTAAGCTAAATCCTAACTACTCTTTCATAACAACAAAAAGGAGCAGGCAAGTCTCAGTTCAAGCATTCCTCTCTCACACAGCTGCTGACAGGGAACGAGCTGAAAAAGGCACAGAAGGGCTTGGAACACAGGCTTTTATGCTGTTTCTAGTCCCACCCCACAGACGCTGCCACTGGAAAGGTAGCCAGGGAGAAACCCTTCTCACTGGCTACTTACACATGTCAGTCTTCCCCACTGCTTTCCGTCCCTCCGCCACTTTCCCTCCTTCTTCAAATTGTGCCTCAAAATGGCTGAAGCGGGTCTGAAGCATCTGAAGTGGATCCAAAGCGCTTTGGATGCCCCCAACCCACTCCAGATACCATTGCTGGGACCCCGCTTTGATCCAAACATGCTGCTTCAGACTCTGAAGCATCCGAAGTGGCTCTGGATCTGAAGCGGGATCCGAAGACTCGTACAGCCCTACTTTTCTTCGCCCAACTAAGGGAGATGAAATGAGAAGCAGTAAGAATGGCCTCAAAAGTGACTTTGCAAAATTCTGGTGTGCATGCCAGCACTTGTGTGTTGTGCCCCACCAAGGAAGCCCCCTTGTTTACCTCTGGTGCAACCTCTGCAAGAAAGATTGCCAACCTTCCCCCCCGACTCCAGCACCATGCACCAAGCAGCAGGAAAAATGAACAGTGAACCCAAACAATGAACGAAATCCACCTTCACAACTAAGCAGTGTAAGGGTGGATATGCAGGCAGACACAGGAAGCCAGGAAACCATGTGGTTTTATTGTTTGCAATACACTATTATAGTTACTTGTGCTTCTTTGCCTTCACCCCACTATGACCCTGAACTGCCAGCATGAACCTGGGAGTTGCCTGGCTCTGACAAGAGGCACATTACAAGAGACTTACCAGGTCCAGCATGTTCTTGGGTCTTGGTAACAGTAGATGATGTATCAGCCGCATGGGCTTCTTCCTGACCCTTCACCTCCTCGACTTCATTATCTGTGCTAGTCCATGGAATGGGGCTAAGTGGCAGTAAGTGTATGGTGCCCGAGGTTCTTCCTGCCACTCATGGCCATCAGGGAGCATGGAACAGTCTCTGTACAGCTGAGACATACTGCTCATGGTTTCACCCTCAGGAGGGGCTGCTGCCGCCTCCTCCTCCTGCTCAACCCCAGTGCTGAAAGTCTCCATGCATGGTTGTCCCCTGCATCCTTGGAGAGAATGATGGACAGCTTGTCATAGAAGGGAGCAATTGTATGACCTGCCCCAAAATGAGAGTTCACATCTTTGGCTCTATACAATAGTGATCTCAGGGACTTGATCTTGCACTGGACCTGGGTGTAGTCATGATTGTGCCCTCACGCCTGCATGGCTTTTGCAATCTCAATATATAAATACTTATTACTCCTACTTTCCAGCCTGTCTGTAATCCTTTGCTTTGCCCAAATGTCGATTAAGTCATCCAGTTCTTTCTGGGTCCAGTTGGGCCCACAGGTACTGGGGGTATCAGCCTCCTGGGCCCTTGGCTCCATACTGCTGGCCTTGGCTTTCTGAGACATGGTCTCAGTTTGTGGTCAACAGCACAACCAATTTCTGAAAGGGGGCTGGCAATTTTTTTGGGGGGGAAGGGCACCTTTAAACTCAGGGTGTGCTTGCATGAGGGTCTAGGAAAATTCCAAGGATTGTGAAGTCATTACTTGTAAGTGTAAAAACACCCAAAGGTGATGAAGCACCCAGTTTAACAACAAAAAAGACCTAGTGATGGGGTAAATAAGGTCATTGTACTTTGGGATGGCTGTTCAATGGCCCATAATGTTGCAAAAAATCAATACCTACCTGCTTGCTTGTGCAAAATAATTTTATTACAGAAACATGTCCTGTTTTCCCTAACGTGGCAAAAGTTTTGGGTAGCCTACATTATCAGGCAAGAAGTAGGCAAAACATTTTTTGTTTGCAAGCTTGATTACATCAGAACACCAGTGGCTGCTAAGCTCAAGATGAAAGGATGAGCAAAAGTCCCAATGCCCTGGGGTGCTGGGGTAAAGTGTTGAAAAAGCAGCTACACCAGGCTCCAGACCACACAACACCCTACACTCCCTGCCCCCTGCTTGGTGCAGACCGGTGAGAAGCCACTGGTGACAGAGAGGGGCAAAATGGAGAGTGAGGATGAAATATGCAATGATGGAGAACACTGCAATGAAGAGTCCTCTGACATGGAGAATATGGAGGACATGGGTGAGCGAGAGGAGGAGGAGATGGCAGTACTGCTTCTTCAAATGCTGTTTATCTGGGGATTACTGCCGCAACACTTGAGAAGGATAGGAACTGTGCTAGAGTGTTCACTGGCAATTTGTATTCCTGGTTTAACACCATTAATGACTATAAGAAGAAGAAGATACAGGTATCCACAGGACTTGGAATACACAGAGGAAAGCTCTGTTGAGAAACTGGAGGAGGACCAGACTCTGCACAGTGTGGGCAGCTCGGACTTGTGGGAGCGAATCATGCTGACTACTTGAAATGATGAGCGGTGGCTGGAGATGTTTCAAATGAAAAGGGAGACCTCCTATCATATTGTTTCAATGCTGGGGCCCCACATCATGAGGCAGGACACTAACATCAGACAATACAGTTGCAATGGCCATTATGAAACTGGCCAGCCCATCTAGCCTCTACTACATTGTGAACCAATTCAATGTGGCTGCCTGCATGGTCAGGCTGACAAATCATGGGGTATGCCAGCTGCTCAAGGGGATCGCTGCAAAGAAAATTATCCATCTGGTGAATCCACAGCAAATCACAGATGGGTTTAATGAGAAGGGGCTCCCAAACTTCATGGAGGCTTTAGACAGCAGTCACATCCCAGTGCTGTGCCCTGTGGGGAGGTGGCAGGCTTTCACAAACAGGAAAGAATATGCCTCCACGATCCTGCAAGCTGTGGTGGACCACCAGGGTGGCTTCATGAACATTTATACCAGGTGGGCTGGCGGTGCACATGATGCACATGTATTCAGAAATTCCCCTCTGCCTGGCCTCATGGAGAAGGGACACTACGCAACCGGCATCGAGACAGTGATCCATGGTGTTGCCATTTCCCCGGTTATATTAGTGGATGCTGTGTACCCCCTAAAGCCCTGGCTCATGAAGCCTTATGGGTCACTGACCCACAGAACCTGGTTTGAGCAGTTGCAGGATGGCCATGGAATGTGTGTTTGGCCAACTGAAAGGATGATGGAGGACGCTTACGTACCATCTCGACATGGAGCAAGAAAATATCACAACCTTTGTAGTAGCAGCCTGCATGCTGCACAATATCTGTGAGAGCCGTGGAGAGGTTTTCAAGGAGTCATGGGAAGAAGAAGGGTGACAGGCAGTGAGGGTGGCCAGACAACAGAGATGTGTTTGAGCAGCGGCGGCAGCACAGAGACCAAGGCAATATCCTCAGCAAGAGGCTGGTAGGACAGCTCTTGTGCGTGATTGTCTGGCAGGATATATTGCTGACACCAACACCTAGGAATGCTTTGTTCTTTCTCTTGGTTATGTTAAAATAAATTAATTTACACCTTAAATCTGTGTCTGTCTGCAGGAGCATGTGGTGTTGTGGATGCAGGAAGGAGGGGAGGATGGTAAGGGGAAGGGGGAGAAAATCTGGACTGGGCTAGGGGTTTGCTGCTTACAGACTGTGAGTGGTTTGGGGGAGGGGGACATTACATACCATCACCCACCTGCATGAGCCTTCTCCCCTTCCCCCCCATGTGGGTGAGAAGGTTAACTATTATCGGTCTTGGCAGGCTAGATGGGTGGGGGACCAAGTCGAACAGCAACCCACATTTTCAAAAACAACCCCAAAACATTTATAAAACAATTCACGAAAGCCACATGTGGCACTACACAAACAGACTGACAGTGTACCTGGGCAGGAAATGGGAGGGTTCCAATGGGAGGCCCCACTGGAAACTGTACAAAGATCAATGAGCTCAGGAATGATGGGAATGTAGTCCAAAAAAAACAGAAAAAAAAAGCTGGAAGAATTCGTCACCACCACCAACATCGACAGCAATCACCCATCAACCGGGGAGCAACAAACACCCACCTACCCACTACTCTAAACCCTGAACGTAACAAGATATCATAGCAGTTATCATAGCAGGTATAGTAAAAAAAAAGAAAAAACACATATATTTGTAACACGGTGGGATGGGAGGGGAGGAGTCACATGGCTTCATTTTGGGACTGGGATGGGGTCTTTGGGACGCATACTGACAGAGAGACACTAAACCAACTGAGCATTGGCGGGTGGAAGTGACAAGGATTTTGGGGTGACCATGACTGTGCTCACGGGAGACTCTCAGTGAGAGTCAGGACTGCCCAGCAAGAGCCTGGGGCTGGGGACTGGGGAGGCCAAGTGGTTTACATGCACCTCCTGCTGTAATACATTAGGAGGACATTACAGGGGGTAAATTGGTATTTGACTCCCCCTACTGAAATCTGCGGGGAATGACACATGAGGCTTAACTCACTCAAAAGCACCATTGTGTAAACACAAATGCTGTGTTGTGCAAACACAAATGTACTGCAAAGAAAAGCTGTGTTAAAATTTTCAGGTGCTCTGTCATCTACACATACCCATACATATATATACACACATATATGTAGCCCTTCTAGATGCTATTGTAGCAGAAACAGTAATGATCATAAATCACATTTTATTTTCCAAAAAATAGTGCCATTTTTTATAATGTTATATACTCAGGGAACAGTGATTGTACAGTTTCTTCCACTTATGAGTATACACAGACTAGAACAAGGCTGAATAACCTGATAACTATTTGCCTTTTCTTGCAATCTTTTTGACTTTAGACAGAATTGTTTTGGCTCTTTGAGGACACAGGTCCCAAAATCCATGCCCCTGACTAGCTCCTAAGGCAGGGGCAGGCAAAATATGGTCCACAGACTGGATCTGGCCCACAAAGCCATTCTATTCAGTTCACGGGTTCCCTAAAAATTTAGAAAATTAATATTTATCTGCTTCTGGCTGCCTGTCAAATATGACAGGAGCCAGGGGCAGTAGGAACAAAGGGAAGCTGGTAGGACTCAGTAGCAAGGCCAGCCTGGCCCCTCCCCACCCCTAGCCCCCACTCCCACACTCACCCCACAACCGGAAATCTCTGCCTGCTGCAGCTTTCACTGCTTTCCTGCGCACCTCCCAGCTGCTCCAGCACCACATGTCCCCCAGCTGCATCACCAGACTGCGGGAGCACAGGGCCTATGCTGGTACCCCAGAGCTAGGAGCAGGCAGGTGTGTGTGAATGTGTGTATGCACATGCGTGTATGTGTGTGCATGTAGGGAGGAAGAGCAATGAGGGAGGAAGAGGCTGTGTGTATATGTGTGTGTGTGTGTGTGTGTGTGTGCAATGAGGGAGGAAGCTAGGGAGAACTGCATGTGTCCAATGAGGGAGGGAGAGACTCTGTGTGTGTGTGTGTGTGTGTGTGTGTGTGTGTGTGTGTGTGTTCATAGGGCGAGTCTCACATGCACACTCCACCATACACCCCCCCAGCCCTTGCACTGCCATACACTGCCCCCAGACCCACACCCCCTCACACACAGCCCCCCACAAATAACCCATACCCACCACTCGACATATCCACATACACACTCACATGCTCCCTCACCCCACTGTAACACACGCCCACACCTATCCCCCCCACAAAACCCCCACACACCCACACCCTCCCCCACACCTCACGGACCCACACACCAACAGCCCCCCACAAACCTATACCCGCCCCTCCATGCCTCCCACCCCCCCACAATACACAAGGGTAAAACTTCATGTTAAGGTATTGTGCTATCACCTCTGTGTACACTATGCAAACACACGTAAATCAGGACAAAATATTTTTTGAAATCAAATTAATGAGCATTGTAGATGTTCAATTTTTTAAATATAATTTTGTATTTGTCTGGTTTTGAAATGGCAAAACCCCTTGTTGAAAGGAGTATTTCTGGGGGCAAGGGCCTTCTGGTGGTAAAGGTCAGGGCAGGACTTCTGATCACAAGATGGCAAACAGGGGGTAGGGCACCAGTTAAGGGGTGGGGCTACCCATGCATCCCTCCACAGCCTGCCTAAACTCAGTAAGGAACCCTCTGCCCGAAATAATTACCCACCTCTGTCCCAAGGTATTAATCTCTTGACTCATCCTTCCTTTTAAGAAAGCTCATGGCAGAGAAGTGGACTGGGTGAGCTAATAGTTTCCCCAAATAGTTTTCTCTCACTTCTTGGTTCTGAATCAAGCACCCAAATGTTTCTGTGTATTAATGGATGTGGGGTGCAGTGGACATAACAGCTTTTCTTGTCATGCAAATCAATATATGTAAAGTACATATTTTACAAAATAAATTTTTGCATGTAAAAAGGATAGGAAAAATGCTCTCATTTCTTGAGAATAACACATCATTTTAAACTTCAATATCCTGTATTTTTTCTTTCTCTGATGTACAGTGGCTGTCCATGCCAGTGATATGGAAAATTCCTTATTTACTAATCATCGTTCATGCTCTTCAAATGTCAGTGTGCAATGATTCCAGTAAGTCAAGTAAAAGTGGAGGGAGATTACTAGCATGGAAAAGAAAAGTATTTGAAGGAGACGCTTTGCCCACAGACACCATAAAAGGCATGTGTCTTGAATGGTATGTTCCTAATATGACCAAATGCAAAATGAAGGCCTATATTCTGTCCTAGTCTTAAACTTTGAAGTGTGACTCACATCCCTCAGGCTACAGGCTTTGTACTAGATTCAAGCAAGAGTCTATTCAGTTCAAGAGAAATCACTGTACATTGGGACCTGTATGTGAGCTGTGGCTGCAACTTCATATGGAAACATGTAATCTTCTGTCCAGTAGGAGCACTGTGTTTTTGTGTCTGCTCTTGTGTCAAATCTGGGCACCCCACATCATTCTGAGTTGTGTCACCAAATCCCGCTGAGTTCCTTGAAATCAAGTACACAAAAAGGATGCATAATTTGGCCATAGCATGGGACAAGCAGTACAGTGGGTACTAATATATTATTGTTGGTTTTTTTATTTGACAGAAATGATCAAAGGCCTTTTAAAGAGAGGTGATCTACCTGAATGTAAGGCCAGTCATAAGCAGTGTTTAGTAGGGGCATTTTTGTACTCAGTGGGAGTAGGGGACTTGCCTGAATATCTTTGCCACTCTTGCCTAAGTCTTTACAGATCAATGTGCTCTTAGTAACTGCATTGTCTACACGAAACAATGTGCAGCTGACTAATTCTACAGTGCATTAGCGTGTCATAGCAAAAGCTGTGATAACGTGCAGTAGAATTAGTCTACTTCATATTAAGCATCACAGAAATGCCATGCATTATTATGGGTACTAAACTTAATGCGCAGTAACAACAACATATTAATGCACATGTAGACACACCCAGTATCACTCTCTTTAGAGATGTAAGAGATTTCAAATTTCAAATAATGACAAAGTGAAAGAGGAAAAGAAAAAAAAGCCCTTGTAATTCAGCATATTACCTGGAAAATCTGTGTTTAACATCTGGTTGTGTGAGATATTGCTGAGGGTCCCCTGGGGCCCATAGAAACAAATTGCTGGAAACCAGATACTGCCTTGGAAAGAGGAAAGTATATATACCTCCTCTTGGGTAAACCTTAGGCACTGTAAACCAGCTGGTGAGAGAGCTTTTAGTAATCAGATCTGAAGTCAAGTCAGAGCCTGAATGTAATTGGGTAGGAGGTAAAGACATGGAGCACAATTCTCCATTTGTCGGATGACGTTCACTCATCATATTAGGTTCAAATGACTTGTACAATATAGTAACAAGGAACTCCACTTGTCTTGCTGTGGCAGTGCAACTTTGAGTGCCTACCACTTTAAGGGCAGAGACAGGCAGTTACCAGGTGCCTGATGAGGGCAGCCATTTTTGGGAACACTAGGTATATAACCTAGTTTACTGTTGTTGCTTGTCTAGGCAGATATATTGCCTGGTTGAGTGGCATAGGCTATTTTGCAGGTAAGAGCAGGAGGCTCTTGGTTCTGGGTATGGCCTAAAACTGTGCCCTAGTTGGGCTCCTAGTGGTGTGGGAGCCCCCAGGAAATACTAGGCTAGTTATCTCCTTGGTGAAAGGGCTATCAGGCTTTGCTATTAACAAAATGGCCTAGCCATATAGTCCTTCAGTTCCTGCCAGTTCCCATATTATACATGGTCTGGCTTTGTGCTGAACCCTGGGCTAATTCTGCCTCAAGCCCCTAACTGGGCAACTCTACTCTATGCCCCATCCTGGGGCAGCACTGGGGTGCTGAGTACTGGGGCCAGACAGTTGGGGCAGGGTCTGAGCAGTGTGGGGGGAGGTGCTATGGGCAAACCAGCCCAGTTGGGCCCTTAGCAAGGCAGGGTCTGGGCAGGAAGCGGGGGCTACCCTGGAGCTCTGCAAGCTCAAACTGTGGTAGTGGCACCCATGGTGGGGCCTGGCCTATATAGCTCTGCAGGGATAGGCTGTAGACACCCTGTATGCAAGTGGGTGCTGCCTGGCTGGGGCAGGATGCCAGGCTTGGTGGGGGGCTTACAGCTCCAGGACTGGCCTTCCTGCATGTTGGGCACAGTGCAAGCAGGGCAGAGTCATCCCCAGTGCAAGGGCCTAGCTGTGGGAGCCCCCTGGGCCCTGGGAACAGCAACCATGGCTGCCCCAGCCTTCCTGGGTCCTGGCCTTGCCAACCCACAGGGATGGGGCAAGCGCTGCACAGAGCGGCTGCACTGCAGGCTCCTGGCTGGCTCAGCCCTGAACACTGCCTGTGGCAGCTGTTCCCAGAGCCCAGGGGAACAGTCTGCAGCTGTGGCTGCAGCTCCCACTCGCACTGTACCTGGTGTGCACAGGGGCCAAGCAGGGAGCCCCCTGATCCTAGAGTCCTGCCCCAGCCAGGCAATGTCCCTTCACAGGCAAGGTAACTGCACCCCATCCCTGCAGAGCTGTGCAGGCTGGCTGGGCCTCAAATCCATTGCTGCTGGGCCCCCCTGCTGTGGCCTGAGTCTGCAGAGCCCTGGGGCAGCCCCCACTCCCTGCCTGCCCCCTGCTTTTGTCCGACTGCAGCCTTCCCAAGGATCTGGCCAGGCCAGGCTGCCTGCGGTGACTTCCCCCAGTGCCTGCTGTTCCTCTCTACCCCCCTCATATCACAACATTCTTAACAAGAACAAAAAAAATCACAAGTAAGTACAAAGGCAGTTTTATTTATTGTCACCAGGTTTAGAATTTTAAAATCTGGTATTTATTTTAAGTTTAAAAAAAACAAACCCCACAAAACCAACCAACCAAAAAACCCAGCACTTATGATTATTAACTGCATTAAATGTGCAGTGTATCCTACCATGTATTCCCACCACCCCAGTGTGTGTGTGTTTGTTTTTGTGGCATGCTGGTGCTCCAGCACCTTACAGGATAGACATTGTGGGTTTTTTTGGCACTCCTGGCAAAAAATATTGCCTAGCCCTGCCTTAAAGTGATGTAAACCTTTAACCCCAACCCCTCTGATTCTACTTCTTTCCTTTCAGTCACTGCTGCAGTGTTCTTTTTCCAGGACTTTGAGTCATGGATGTAGTAGTGTAATGAGTGGTGGGTGACTGGAGCACCAGCTTCAACCATCACTTAGAGGGGGTGCAAGAACAGCATCTACTACTGCTAATGACCCAGCTGCCACAGCCAGCCCAGCCCCTGCTACCACGCAGGTTCCTGCTTCTGCCCATGGCACAGACCCTGGTTGTAACACCTGCATGGGTGTAATTATTTTGGGATGTGTCCCAGCCACTACTTGTAAATACATCTTTCTTGCAGAGGGCATACATATAGGCCCTATCAGCACCTTACCAGGAGTGTAGACAAAACAAGGCATGTGTGCGCAACACTTTAAAGTGGGCTAAATGCTTTTGCACCACTTTAGTGGTGTTGGTGTTTGCGTGCCTCAGTGGCATATTGCAAATTCCAGCTGCTGTAGGAAACTTGGTAGTGTAATGTGCCTTAAATGACTTGGGGTGCAGTAAACTAAAACTCCTTCAAGGCATTTTAGTTTGCTGCCCCTACAGCTGCGGAGTGAAGCACTGGGCTTTGTGTAGCTCCATGGCTCTACAGGAAGTCCTTCAGGCAACCTGGCAGAGCCTGGGAAAGCTGATCTCTCTCTCTCTCTCTCTCTCTCTTTTCCCTGCCCCCCACAGGCCTGCCTGAGTTGTGTGGGGGACTTGGTGCTTCCCTCTGCAGCTGCAGTACCCCCTGGGACTGCCCGAGTTGGGTGCCTGTGGGAGGGTGCCACCTGTGGGGGTCCACTGCTGCTGTGGAGGGAAGCACCCACCTCCCCCCAAGGCAACCTCTCTGCCCACTGACGGCTTGCCCTCCCCTCCCCACTGCCAGAGGCAGGTAAGTCAGTGGTGTGTGTATATGACACATGGTCTAATTGGCCCTAAATTGAAGTGGGTTTTTTTTTTTTAAATCCACCACTTCAATTTAGGGCCTCTGTTTCATCTACACATGCCCTTACACTCTAAAATATTTCTCTATACAACCAGCACATGAGGCAGATGGGAAGTAGTATTATTCCTGTTGTACAAATGGAAACCTGAAGCAGTTGGTTACACAGAAAGCCATGGCATGACAGGGACTTGAACCCAAGCCACACAACTCCAAAGCTATAGTGCTAATTACTACACAGTCCTTGCTCTCAAACAGGAAGGTGCTTTCCCATGGTAGCCTCTGACAGTGGTGTTGCAGTGTAGCCCAGAGAGGATTTGAAATGGTTCTCCTTGATAAAGATCTTGAGGGAAAATGAATGCAGTGGAAATCTAATTGCCATCACCTAACTTTAATAATTTTGCCCCAGTGCTATATAGATTCATGCCTGCTAATATGGGGAAGTGAGACTTTCTGTTGTTCACTGTTAGGTTGAATGTGGTCCATGATGCAAAATGCTGATATTTTGTGAAACTGAATGCAATTTGGCTAGGGAAAAACCTATTTGCGTCAAAATCTCCCCTTGGTTTCAGGCACGTATTTTGATAGGAGTAGTGTGCATGTTTGATTTGACTTAAGAATACACCTGGCTTAGTGGCCCTCTTCCTGATAAAGAGTAATAGATTGATTTTTATGTTGCTGTTATGAAATAAATCCCTAACCCAAAATGAAATGATGGTGAGGAGAAGAGTGGGAGTTCAGAAATCTATGGAAGGAGCAATGGAAAATCCAAAAGCCAGTCGAATAGCTCAGTGAGAGTAAATATGTTTTTTCTTAAGGGCCTGATCCAGAATAAAATATTGCAGTTCTTATCTAAGCAAGCTCTGAAAGGCTGTGGATGCTAGCTCTGTTGTGGTTTCTCCTAAACAGCAGGCAGCAAAAGCCTCAAGGAAAGTAAGCCAATACTTGCACAGGAGGCAGTTGTTTAGGTGCACAGGGATCATGCAAATATTAGCACTTTGGATCCTGTGCTCTGCTACTCTTTATACTCAGGATGTCTCAACTCCATACTTGCTGTGTTTGTGAAGTGCTTCAAATCTGGGCTTAGGTTTTGCCCATTCCTAGTTGCTATTTCTATCTGCCTTGCGTGTACAGCAGTCATTGGGAGCTCAGTCATAGGCAGAGGAAGAAAATATTATTGGGGGGGGTTAGTGGCCCCCGCAACAGGTAGGTCTGTCATGGGGAAGGGGCGGAGGGCAGATTGAGGCCCCTGTGGTGAGGGAGGGAGCGAGGCAGGGGTGAATGGGGCACCAGGGCTGGGGCGGGTCATGGGAAACTCAGAGCCTGGGCAGCTCATCCAGAGGCATGAGGGTATCCCACCACCGCATGCGCTCCCAGGGCAGGCATAGGGGATGTGTGTCCACCCCCGGATCTGTGTATGGCATGAAGGCAGCTGCTGCTGTGGGCTGTGCTCCATGCCCCACTGCCAGTGACTCGGCATCTGTGTGATGCTATGTGCCTCCCACTACTGGGCAGGTGGTGCAGCCAGTGTGCAGGAGACATGTGGCATTGTGCCGCTCCTGGGGTACCAGCAGTGGGATGTGGAGCACAGCCTGCAGCAGCAGGAGCCTCTGCCCCTCACACAGATCTGGGGGGTATGGGCCCCCTGTGCTTGCCCTAGGGGTGTGCATAGCAGTGGTAGCCCCCCTGGATTCAAGAATCCCAGGACCTGCCCCAGGGCCCTATTCACCCCCTCCCCCATAGGAGCCTTGATCTGCACCTCCCCCATGCTTTTCCCTCCCTGTGCCCCTTCCCATTCATACACTTACCTGCTGGGTGCTACTCCACACAGGGCCAGGCTGGGCTGAGTTCCTGGCTGCCTGCAGGCTCTGGCTGTTGACTGTCTGTACGTGTACCTTCCCCCCCACCCTCCTGCAACCACTTGAAGTCTGTGCCTGTGTTGCCTGCATTTGGGGGTGGGGGGTTGACTTGCCTGGGGTTGACCTGGTGGCTGCAAGGCCCCATAGGCTTGCCTGGGGTTGACCTGGTGGCTGCAAGGTCCTCTTAGTCCTGGCCTTCTGCTGCCTATGAGCTCAGTTTGCCTTGTGCTATTTCACATGTGGCTGCTGCAGAGCTTTTTGGTTTTTCCTCTAAAGAGGTTAGTAATATCCACTGCTAAAAACATGATACTGGACTAAATAAACAACAGATCTGAACCAGTATCACAGTCCTTGCATTCAGTGGCTTCTGGGCTAATAGATGCATCTTTATTTTTGGTAGGAAAACCAAGGGTACTTCTAAAAATATTCTTAGAAACGACAGGACTGCCTCTTCCATCCTTAATCAGATGGCTATTCAAGGAAGTGAAAAGAGTATTTGGCTAGATATACATCCTTTTCTATGCTTACCAGAATGGAATTGTCCACCAAGGCCAGTACTCTCAGGCTACCACCCCTGCAAGGACCAATTTGGCATGAACGTTCTATATTTTAAGCCTGGTTTAGGGTGGGACTGCTTACATGCTTCAGTGCCATGAAGAATCAAGGCCTACATTTTTCTCCAAGGTTATTGCCATGCAATCAATTGAGTTGATGCTGCATATGCTTACTGGCCTCTCCCAGCATCATACCACAACTTCACTGCTGTATGTAGAATCATCATGGAACACCAAGCAAGGTGTTCCACATAGAAAGCAAATCTTTATTAACACATGTGTAGCATGTAGATTAATCCCAGGAAGCTAGAGTTTCCACAAGGCAAGAGCCACAAAGACAAATTCTACTAAATAGGCGTTCAAAATTTGCTCTACTATAAACATAAAACATACTACTATATTTCCTGGATTGCGCTGAAATTGCAGGCTTTGAAGGGATGTTTCTTTTAGCTGGAGATTTTTGGGCTATAACTATAGAAATTGCTCATTTTAATGGTTGACTCTCTGGTGTATTATAAGTGTAAATACTTATTATACAAAGAACATGCATAGAAATGCTTCCTTTTTCAGATACAGCATGTGCATGATGAATTGGGCCCCAGCAGTGGAAATTGAATGAGTATTGTGGATGCTTTTACTTGTACAGAAAACTTTTATGTTTTCTAAAGGAGCATGAAAGATGAGAACAATTAAAGTAAAAAAAAGTTGTATCTTCAAAACAAATTTTACAGGCAATAAAGTCTGTTCTACAGCTTCTTGGCAAAATATTGGGAATCTAATTCCATTTTTTTCCAAAAGCACTATTAGGGTGTCTGTCTATTGGCCTTCTTGATACCTCTGCATTTTATCGTACAGCCTTTACTCATTAAAGTAGTCCTTTGATTTCTATGGATTGGTCCATATGGAGAACAACTATTTGATCAGCCTCTTATGGAGTAATAGATGTCTTAAGGAAGAAGCCCAATGTCTTCATGGTACTTGATGGAACTTGCCTTGTCACATCCTGGTAATAAATCATTTGTATTGATTAGAAGGTTGCATATAGCAGTCTTGCAAAATGCTCAGACCCTGGCCTCTAAATAGAGATGCTGCTGCAAGCATTGTAACGGCTAACGTGGTCAGCTTTATCCTTTCAAAAGCATGAAAAGATTAAAAGGTATTAAAGGACGCACTAAACCAGTAATTTCCAACATTTTTAGTTGAGAAGCCTACCATCAAGTCTCAATGTGTATAAAGGGCCTCAAGAAACCTTTAAGCATTGGAAGGAAAGGAGCTTAGTACCATCAGCGGCCCATGGGACTACCACAAGTCCACAAACCACATATTTTGAATAACTGCCTTTAAATTATTGACTTGTAGTACAGTTGTTACGAGCACCATTCAAATGGCCTGCATGGGATACTATGTTATTTCAAGTTGTTTTTTTTTAAACCAGGTCAGTCAGGAAGGCTGCAGTAATGTACACAATCTTCCTAAAACAAAAGGTTGGCAAATAGCTTTTTGATTGTCTGTGAACTATTAAATATATTATGACTCAAGCTCAAACATGCCTGTCTTATTCACTTGAGTAATCTGTTGGGTATCACTAGGACAACTTAAATGAATAAGGGAGATGTATTGTTTTATTAAGGCATCTGCGGTAAGTCTACCTGTCTGCCTAAATCAATGATGTTTTACCAGTGATAAATGTGAAACTAAAAACCAGCTTCTTAGCTGCTATAAACTAGCACTTTTCCATTTACATTCATGGAGCTACATTGAAGACCTGGCCTTCAATTGCTAGTTTTCATTACAAGTCTCTCACCAACTGAACCCTACATCCTGGCTCTCAGCCCTGAGCAACGTTGTTCCCCCTTGTATCCAATGGCTGTTGCAACTAGACTATCCATGACAATCTCTTAAATCCACCTGCTGCACATCTACCATCTGGTGTGAGGAATGGAGGTCAATGTTACCACCAAACAAGTTGCTTTTCACAGACCCTGCAGTCTGCCCACCTGGCTTCAGCCTGCCATGTGGTCAGTGGGCCTTGCTGAATAGGTTCTGGACAGGGCAAAGTCTGTGTGCAGCCGACCTCCACCACTGGGGACTTTGCAACAATCCTGACTAGCTGTGGCAAAACACGTTTCATGTTGCATATTGTTGATAACTACCCACTGACTAAGTTCTGTAGTCCGCCACTGGAACTGCACATGGCCACTGAGGACACTATTGTGTGGGCTGGCAATTACACGCACACCGACTGGCTGTTACAAATCTGATCCGAAGCCTATCTAAGTCAGTTAGCCTGGAATCCAGCTCTCTCTCTATCTTTCACATGTTGTACATTATACCAGGCATGTTAAGTAGGTTACATATTTTGCAAGTATTTCTAAGGTAAGTGCATCTTTTTAGGTTGCATCAGGCTAGCTACCAAATGAAAAGCTAAACTCCTTAGCGACATTTAAAAACATTTCCAGAAACAGGAAAGAAGTGGTAGTGGTATTATATAAATCCCTAGCTGCTTGATGCACAGCTACAAGGAAAAACAATATTTTTTAGAACCATCGAGTTTATTCTAGTTTAATATATAAGAACAAATACAAAGGCAGATCTTTGCAAATTTCTACTTCTCCCTATTGTGTAGGGCTGTGCAAAATTTTGCTGGCTGTTTTCATTCAACACTGTTTAGACTCATTTTGAGCTCAAAACAGCGAAATCTAATCAAAACAAAGGGCTTCAAAACAGCCTCAACACAAAAAGAGGCTAGTTGAAACTTTTCAAAAGTTTTGAAACATTTCGAGTTTCAAAGCAGCCAGCAGCGAGGTGGTGTGAGACTGGGGAGGACCAGGGCTGTGTTCCTAGCAGCAGCCAGGAGTAGAGCCCTGGCTCTCCCTGTCTCCCACCACTGGGCTGCGGGAAGCCAATCGCAGTGCAGGAGAAGGGAATTGAGCCTGGGCTCAATGGGGCTGGGGGTGGGAAGTTGGTACAGCTGGGCTGAGTTCCTTTCCCCAGCCCGATGGTCGGGCAAAACGTCGAAACAGCCTCACTGTTTTGATGAAGTGAACAGCTGTTTTGAATCTAAATGAAATTTGAAACAAAACACTGTTCTGTCCAAACCTCGAAACTGAAGTTGAAATGGAACAGTGCCATTTCGCACAGCCCTAGTAGGTTTTCAGATTAATTTTGTGATAGATGCAGCACTGGAATTGGAAAAGATAAATTAACAGAGGTTTGAGAACGTAAGAATAAGAATTATGCACCAAAACCTAATAATTATTTACAGCCACCCTTTTTTCGTATACTGCCCAGGGAATAATGGAAAATGAGAGCCAAGTTGTTTTTCAGAGTGATTTAAACTTTTCTTTTTTTTTTTTTTGCCTTTAAAAAAGGTCTGGTTATATTGGTTTTGTAATGCTTACCTCCAGATCATCTGTGGACCAGTAAGATTCCAATGCATGTCTTTTTGTAGTTAGCAACTGCTTTTTCTCTTTACCCTATACAAAATTCAGGTACAACCATCTGTATGGCTTTTGACTCCCCAGAGTGCCCGAGGTAGTGCAAGGCCATTTTATGTGTAGTGTTTTTAGGATCCCTCATTAGATTGGGTCTTCCTTAGGCCTGAATCCTGCTATCACATCTTCTAGTGTGGATGGATGCCATCAGGGATTCTCCAAGCATGGCTGGCATCCCCTTTTAATTCTTCTCAGCTGCTCACCTGTTTTCTTATTTCTTTTGCATTTTTTATGATTCTTATTTTCTATCTAGCTTCTCTTGGAAATGCCCTCTCCCAACCTCAGTTGGCCTTTTAGGTTGAACCTCTCCCCCTGGTAATTTGAGAAGGGACAGGACTCGGAGGTGAGATATTTTGCTTGGTTTGATGACATCTTACATGTGGCTCTTATCTACAGTCTCCTATTTTATCATCAATGGTACCCCAGCTTGCTTCACCAAACCTTCAGCTTCTCCCCAGGCGATTGTTGCTGTGAGGATTAGCCAAGAATCTTCTCTGGGTGACTCTACAGCATCCAGCCCTCTATGTACTCTACGTAGCACAGAGGGCACACAATGCTGTATAATATGTGCAGTGCATTCAACTGTATCAAAATGTGCTTAACTATTTAAATGCTGCCCTGTACAGAGAAGCTTGCACTCTGTTTATAAAAGAATAGCCTCAGGAATAGCTGGGATTTCCTGTTAATGTTTCATGGGATATCATAGAAAAGCTTCACAATACCTCTTTATATTTATTGGACTGGATCTAATTTGATATATAATTGATTTGGACCCACGATACAATTTTCCACTTACAGACTGTTATGGCCTATTCTTCTTTAATTCTTGATGCAGATGCAAAAGTTGGGTCATGTTAATAATTTGTTGGGCTTTTTTTCCCTATTGATATTAAACAGCCAGATTTCTTGCTGTTTCAGGGTAAGGAAAATCTGTGTTAGTCATAATCTTCCTGCCTCATTTTCAGTGAGAATGTCTTAATTGGGGTATGGTTATGTTCATTACCACATTAGATTGCAGCTGAGAGTTTAAAATCAGTTATAATTTAAGTTAAGGGGCCCTCCTCAGTAGAAATTTGATTTCCACTAATGTCCACTATAAAAGGCTGTGTGCCTTGCCACTGGCATTGCTTCATTATCACTGAGAAAACAAAATATTCTCCTTAGGACACTACTCTGTAATACCTGACTTTGGCTGCACTTCCCCAATAAAGCTATCCATCTTCAAATTGGGATGAAGTACTTCCAGTGTGTTGCAGGCTGTCGCACACTGATCATATAACAAGACAAGAGGTAATGCAAAGGACGAATATCAGTGCTACTGTGAATGATAGCCTGCAGAGAAGGCACTTCATATTAGGATAATCTGAATTGGGAAACTTGAAAAAAAAAGATGCTTGTCTCTGCTATAGATAGGAATCAGTGAGAATCTGCTGATAAGCCTCCCAAATCACTTAGACTCCCAACAACTAAGAACTCTTATATGATCTGTAAGTTGCTTCCCTTGTATTGTATAGCTATTTGCAATATCCAATATTGGGTGAAGACAACTCAACCCATGCTGTTTTGATGAAGGGATGATCAACACTACATAGTCTTAGTGCAGACTATCTAGTAAGTGTGTCTACACATGTTTTTTAATGTGCAGTAGCTTATTTTACTATGCATTACAGTGTCATGGCAAAAAACTTGCTCATATGCTAATACACAGTAAAATTAGGCTAGTTCACATTAAGCATCACTAAAAAAGCTTACTTTCACTACTGTGCATTAGGGCAACCTAATATGCATTTAGTTAGTACCTCACATTAAAGGCCATGTCTACACATGCATTACTGTGCCTTTTCTAATGCACATTAAATTAAGTACGTCACATTGGAGGTACTAATTAATTTGCCTTAGGCTGCCCTAATGTGCAGTATAGCATTTGCATGCTTTTTTAGTGACACTTAATGTACAGTAGGCTACTTCACTGCACATTAGCATAATGTCACAGTTTTTTACATGATGCTTTAATGAACAGTAAAATAGTCTACTGTGCATTAAAGTGTATGTGTAGATGCACCTAGTGGTATACTTTATATAATGCTCAATAGCAAAAGTGCCTTAATGAATTTGTACATGCACCCAGTGTTGGCAAAAACAAGTGTGCCCACAATCACAGTTCCCTTTAGTATTAAGCACCCCTCTTTTTGCTGGCAGAGGAAACCAGCTTGCCTGCTTCCACCTTGTCCCTGGGCAGAAGGTGCATATAGACATACCCATGTCATGTGAGAGCTGCTGTAGCCCCTTTCACAGCTTGTGCCTTCCTAGGGCACACTTCCTTCATCTGGCCCAACTAATGAAGTGGAGCTTTGTGGATCTAGCAGGACCCATGCAGGACTGACAGAAACCAAGTGGGTGTCCATGTATTCTTGACAGCTTGGCTGCAGCATCTTTTGTGTCTTCCAGCAGAAGCTGTGCTGACAGAAGTACACCAGTGTAGACCAAACCTGAGACTGAGTGGTGTTTCAGGTTTCAGATATACTTATTGCTTTCTGGCCTCTTCTTTTGAAGTTGTTTTAAAAAGATTTGACTTCAGTGAGAGCACAAAGCTTGAATCACCCATACAACAAAAGTCTTGTTAAAAATAAAACAGACTGAAACAGAAAGAAAATAAGAATAAAATTTAAAAAGAAAATCAAAGAAAAACTTGGCATAGTATACCTCAAGGGAATGAAACACCTGGCCTACAAGATGGATCAAGTCTGCAGAGGTGCTTCGTTTTGCCCACTGGACTACTGGCATGGTTGGGGGTGAGTGGCTTGCTACAGAAGCCAGGGCCCAAGGACCCAAGTAGACATGGCGATGCATAGCAGAATGATGAGCAAGGGCTGATACAGCCCTGGTCACCCTCCAGTCACATTGCTGGTCCACATTGCAGTGGCCCTACCTCCCCACCTGCCAGCCCCTGCTGCATGCCTCATGCTAGAGCCAGAGCTGGAATTGCTGTTGTAGGATGGGGCAGGGAGCAGCAGCAGCTCTGGCTTTAGCATGGGGTTACCACTGCATATCCAGAGGCAGAGCTGTTGCCATGATTGGAGCTGCTGCCATCTGTGCCCTGGGTTATAGTTGGAGCTGTCCTTGCTGCCTCAACTTCTTTGTGCCCTGGGCTGGATCTGGCCTTCAAGAAACCCTGTGGGCCAGATCTGGCCTAGGGCACAAGGTGAGTTTGAACAGCCTGGGATACCTCATCTGAGGTCTTTAACAATATTTAGTGAGGCGGGTTTCACTTAGGGCCTTGTTTCGCTTTATGCTGTGAGCCACAGGAATGTTGATCAACTTAATGTTAACCTGAAGTTTGGAACAGTCGCACCTTTAAATTGAGTGGCACATCTGTGGGGTGTGGCCACACCTTAATTGAATAGGAGCTGGGTTGTATGGATCAAGACATAATCCTGCCCTGGAGTGGCATAACTTAGAGCCACTTAATGATTGGGATGCTTGTACATGTGATGGGGGCTTAGTTCTTAGCACTTTATTCTGTGCCCCCTAAATTGAAACTGTGGGTTTTTAATTGAACCCCACTGTTTCAATTTTTCTGATATGTTATGGTGAGAGGCCCAATCCTTTTTTTGTTTTTTCTTTGTTGGAGCTGGAGTCTGCCTGCAGGTAGGGAATGAGCTGCTAGTGAGCTGAGTAGCCACAGAACTGTGGGTGGACCAATTCTTCCATCCATGGTGGCGGTGTTCCTGGGGCCAGCCAGGAGGGCTGTTAGCTGTCTGGGTGCTGCTCAAGCTTGCAGGGGCCCATTCCAACTCTTCCACTGTCTGCCTAGGCTTCCAGTATCTTGCAGACCATCCCTGCTGGCTTCTTCCACTCCCAGGCCCCCCCATCACCCTGCTTCACCTCCCCCCACCCATGCTGCCCCTGGGGCAAGCCATCCTTCTTCCGGATGGCCCCCAATGTCTAGCCAGACGCAACAAATTGCTAGAAGCACCAGAAGCGAGGGGCCCAATTCTGCTTTCAGCAGAGCCTGCCTGCCCCACCCTGCAGCTGGGGGGCAAGCTGCCAGTAGGCTGGGCAGCACCTGAGTTGCAGGGTCCCCGATCCTTCCCTCCATAGTGGTGGTGCTACACAGGGCCACCTGGGTGGGCTGTTAGCAGGCTAGGTGCTGCCCCAGCTCGAAGGCAGCACCTGGCCCAATCTAACTGTTCTCTGAGCCTGCCTGGGGGCAGCACCCAGTGGGCTTTCAGTGGGCAGGCTCAGGGAACAGTTGCTTGCCCCCTGGGCAGGCTCCACTGGAGGGGAAAAAAAAAAAAGAATTGGGCCCCTTGCCACTTCTGCCTTCAGCAGATGCCTCTTGAATGCAGAAGTGGCAAGGGGGCCAATCCTTTTTTTTCTGTGAAGCTTGCCCACCCCTCCCACAGCTGTGAGGTGAGCTGACAGCTGCATTGTTGCAATTTGCAATGTTGCAAACTAAACTACATCTGGATGTAGTTTAATTTGCCATGTTGCAAACTCATCTAAAACCCCCGAAACTGGTGCACATGTAATGTGTGATGCCATTAAGCCAGGCAAATGACATTGTGACGACTGTCACATGTACAAGCACCCATAATGACTGCTTTAAGCTGCTTTAAGGTGTTAAAGTGCAGACAATGCAGGGGTTAAGAGGTCCAGGAGCTGCTCAGTACTACTGTGTAATAAGATCCTTAGCTTCATCACAGAGAAGAAAGGAAAATCTTCCCTGTCTGAAAAGCAAGCCATTTCTCTGGCCTCCTTGACCATTCTGATATCCTCTCCCTGCTGCATCCACAGATCTCCCTTTTAATGTCCTTTCAGGCACCTGCTTATTGACCCAATCAATCCCATACAGGGCAATAACCATATTATACAAAACAGTTTTCTGAAGAGAAAGCACCACTGTTGTCTTCTGCAAGAGGTTGTCTTTGTGGGGGAAGGAGGTTCTTTAGCAGTGATTAATAGCTACTTTACAAAGATTTAGCTTCTGAACTCAAGATCACACATCATTTCCTCTCCATATCCAGTTCATTCAGGTTTTATTAAAATCAAATTTCCATAGTTATGAAATATGAATTATTACCAGTCCCCAGACTATTGCACCTGAACCTACTGAACCTGTGTGCTCAGTTTTGCTAGTCCCCCTTCAAGACTCAATCAAATGCCTGGCACAGAGCAACATAAACCGTTATTGTTATAAGGGGACTAAGTGCTGGACTTCAGCAAAATTGCTGCCGTTCTTAAAACCAGGTATTTGCATACATAGATTACCATCTAGGATAGGGACACACATTACACATAAACCAGTTTAAGTGTTCAGAAACTGGTGTAACCCTGTACATAAATTTAGTGCACATAAACCAGTTTCAAAATGGCTGAAACTGGTGTGAGATAGACCCAGTTGAATGTAGTATCACACTTACGAAGTATGGGGAAGAAGCAGGAGGAACTCGCCCTCCTCCTAGCTGTCACCAGCCCTGACATAGTGGGGATCACAGAAACGTGGTGGGACTCATCGCATGACTGGGCGGTGAGTGTCAAGGGCTATAGGCTATACAGGAGGGACAGGATAGGAAGGAAAGGTGGAGGAGTAGCACTCTACATCAAGGAGGAATATACTTCCTCGTCAATTAGCAAGGGGGTAGAGGGGGGGCACTCTGAGGTGCTCTGGGTTAGAGTAAAAGGCAGTCCAGGGGAGAGAGACTTAACGGTGGGAGTCTACTATAGACCTCCCAACCAGGGAGAAGAGCTCGACCAGGAATTCTTAGGTCAGCTCACAGAGGCAGTGAGGGCTAAGGATGTGGTCATCATGGGGGACCTGAACTTCCCAGACATCTGCTGGGAAGAGCAGTCAGCCAAGTCTGACCGCTCACGTCGGTTCTTAGCCAGAGTGCAGGACCTCCATCTAACCCAGGAGGTGCACAGCCCCACCAGGGGAGACGCCTTGTTGGACCTGGTGCTGGCCACGGGTGACGACCTGGTGAGGGGGCTGCAGGTGATGGGCCACCTGGGAGACAGTGATCATCACTTGCTGGAATTCACCATCCAGCGTAAGGTGGCAAAGGGCTGCAGCAAGGCAACAGCCCTAGACTTTAGGAGGGCTGACTTCAACAAGCTAAGGAGGATTGTTGGGGAAGCACTGAGGACCCAGAGGGGAAGGGAGCCAGATGTCCAAGGTGAGTGGTTGCTCCTTAAGGAGATGATCCTCCATGCCCAAAGGGAGGTAATCCCAACAAGGGTCAAAGGGAGCAGGAGGGCACATAAACCCCCATGGCTCACTAGGAGCATCCGGGAATGTCTCCTTGCTAAAAGGGAGGCATACACCCAATGGAGGGATGGGGTCATCACCAAGAAGGACTATGTTACAGTCGCCCGAGGATGTAGGGGGGCAGTCAGGAAGGCCAAGGCAGAGATGGAGATAGGACTAGCTTCCCGGATTAAGGACAATAAGAAGTCCTTCTTCAAATACATAGGGGGTAAAAAGAGGGTCCCGGGTAATGTGGGGCCCCTGCAGGACACGATGGGCAACTTAGTCGTCATGCCAGATGACAAAGCTAACATATTTAATGATTTCTTTGCCTCTGTCTTCCTAAGTAGGGACCAGTTCAGCCACCTCCCTGCTGGGCCCCCCTCGGGCCCTGGGAGAGACACGCCTGGGCCAGGGGTTAGCGAGGAGTTAGTTAGGGTACTTCTGGAGAGGCTGGACGTGTTCAAGTCCGCTGGTCCGGACGATCTTCACCCTAGGGTTCTACAGGAACTGGCCGAGGTCATTGCGGGACCCCTGGCACGGCTCTATGAGCACTCGTGGTGCTCTGGTGAGGTGCCGGAGGACTGGAAGAGGGCCAATGTGGTCCCTATCTTCAAAAAGGGAAAAAAAGAGGACCCGGGAAATTACAGGCCAGTTAGTCTTACCTCAATCCCGGGTAAGCTCTTTGAAAAATTATCCTGGCACACATCCAGGAGGGCCTTGCGGGGGAATGCATGCTCAGGGGCAACCAACATGGGTTCATCAGTGGCAGGTCTTGTCAGACCAACCTGGTGGCCTTTTACGATCAGGTCACCAAATCATTAGACGCAGGGGTTGCTGTGGATGTAGTCTTTCTGGACTTCCGGAAGGCTTTTGACACTGTCTCTCACCCTGTCCTCATCAAAAAGCTGGGAGACTGTGGTGTCGATGCCCACACGGTCAAATGGGTCGCTAACTGGTTGGAGGGCCGCACCCAGAGGGTGGTAGTGGGTGGGTTCTTCTCGACCTGGAAGGACGTGGGCAGCGGGGTTCCACAGGGCTCGGTCCTCGGGCCCACACTGTTCAACATCTTCATCAGTGACTTGGATGACGGGGTAGAAAGCACCCTGTTCAAGTTTGCTGAAGACACTAAGATGTGGGGGGATGTGGGTGCACTAGAAGGGTGCAATAGGCTACAAGCTGACCTTGACAGGTTGCAACGGTAGGCGGATGAGAATAGGATGGGGTTTAACACTGATAAGTGCAAGGTGTTGCACGTGGGGAGGAAGAACCGGCACCACACTTACAGGTTGGGGAACTCCCCTCTTGCCAGCACGGAGACGGAAAAGGATCTTGGAGTCGTCATTGACTCCACGATGAACATGGGCCGGCAGTGTGGGGAGGCAGTCAAGAAGGCCAACCGTACCCTGTCATGCATCCACAGATGCATCTCGAGCAGGTCCAGGGAGGTGATCCTCCCCCTCTATGCGGCACTGGTCAGGCCTCAGCTGGAGTACTGTGTCCAGTTCTGGGCGCCACACTTCAAGAGGGACGTGGACGATATGGAAAGAGTCCAGAGGAGGGCCACTCGTATGATCAGGGGTCAGCAGGGCAGGCCTTATGAGGAGAGGCTACGGGACCTGAACCTGTTTAGCCTCCAGAAGAGAAGGTTAAGGGGGGACCTTGTGGCCTGCTACAAACTGGTCAGGGGGGATCAGCAGGTATTGGGGGAGTCCCTGTTCCCCCGTGTGCTGCCAGGAGTGACCAGGAATAACGGTCACAAGCTGGCGGAGGGTAAGTTTAGATTAGATATTAGGAGGTGCTACTTCACAGTCAGGGCGGCTAGGGCCTGGAACCGGCTTCCAGGGGAAGTGGTGCAGGCTCCTAGCCTGGGGATTTTTAAAAGGAAGTTAGATGAGCACCTTGCCGGGGTCATCTGACCCCGGTGCTCTTTCCTGCCAAGGCAGGGGGTCGGACTAGATGATCTACCTAGGTCCCTTCCGACTCTAGCTACTATGAAACTATGAAACTTAACTCATTTGGGTCAAACTGGTTTATGCAATGTCTGTCCCAAACCCCTTCCTAGTTTAAATTAAACCAGAATGCCCCAGCATCCCAGATACTTTGCAGACTTGGGCTGGGCTGTGCTTTCTGCTCCAGAGAACAGGGCTAGCCCCGCTCGTCTGCTCCCTAGCTGGAGCTCCAGCAGATACTGCAGGCACAGCAGGGTCTGCATGGCTTTCCCCCTTGCCACTCGCTGCTCAAGCAGGGATTTTGACCCCCCACACACTCCCATCTCCAGCGGCATGGACCCCATTCCCACAGACGCTAGTTGGCATATGCTAGCTAAGTCTGAGAGGTGTCTTTGTCTGTATATCTCCAATTTCACTGGGACTGGGACAGAACAAAGGCAGACAGGACAGTGTCCAGTTAGGGCTTTTTGGAGCTAATCAAGAAGTCAGCTGATGAGCGATGCATTTCCCCAGAGGCTGGTGGGGGACAGTGACTGCCCACAGACAGTGGCAGTGGTGTCATAGATTTCTAGAGTTGGAAGGGACCTGGTAGATCATCGGGTCTGACCCCCTGCTCCAGGTAGGAAAGAGCTCTGGGGTTAAGTTACCTCAGCCAGATGCCTGTCTAATCTCCTCTTGAACATCTCCAAGGTAGGGGAAAGCACCACCTGCCTTGGAAGCCCACTCCATATTTTGGCAACCCTTACCATAAAGAATTTCTTCCTTATATCCAATCTAAACCTGTTCTCCTTCAGTTTGTGGAAATTATTTCTGGTAAGCCCGAGGAGCGCCCTGGCAAACAGTGTCTCCTATTCCCTGCTGACCGCCCCCCGCCCCGTGATGAGTTTGTAGGCAGCCGCAAGATCACTTCTTGGCCTTCTCTTGCAGAGGCTGAAGCAATTCGTGTCCCTCAGTCTGTCTTCATAGGGTCTTACCTGCAGGGCCTCAACCATACGAGTAGCCTTCCTCTGAACCTTCTCAAGGTTGTCCACATCCCTTTTGAAGTGTGGCGCCCAAAACTGGATGTAGTACCGTATTTTCATGCACATAGCCCATACGCTGATATAACTCGCACCCATGTATAACCTGCGGAAAATTGTATTTTCATAAAATAATCCGTGTATTCACCACACCCCGAGACATGGCCGCAAGTGTGGGCTCTGCTGGGCTTGCTGGTTCTGCAGGGGAGGGGAGGGATGACAAACTGTGAGCCCTGCTCCCCGCCACCAGCCACACTCTGCTGGGCACAGCCACTGGAGCCCACTGGCAGGGACGGGCTATGCTGTTCTAAAGACTCTGCATAGCCCGCACACTTGTATAGCCTGCACCCATCTGTCAAGTTTGTAAAAATGTTTATAGCTCACGGACTATATGCGTGAAAATACGGTACTCTATCTGCAGCCTCACCAGTGCCGCATAGAGGGGAATTATCTCTTCTCTAGACCTGCTCGTGATGCACCTGCTGATGTAAGAAAGAGTACGGTTAGCCTTGCTTATTACCTCGTCACACTGGAGACTCATGTTCATTTTTGCATCAGCCAGGTCTCTGAGAACTCTTTCCACTGTTGTGGTAGGTACCTCCTAGTCTATAAGTGTGTTGGAGATTCTTTCTCCTCAGGTGCAGCACCTTGCATTTATCCTTGTTAAACTGCATCCTGTTCTGATCTGCCCACTTCCCCAGTCTGTCCAGATCTGCCTGGATTCACTCCCTACTCTCCTGTGTGCTTACTGTATCCCATAGTTTAGTGTTATCTGCAAATTTGGACAAGGTACTTTCAGCCCCTTCATCCAGATCACTAATGAAGATATTAAACGGTACTAGTCCAAGGACATCCCTCCAGGGAGAAACCAACCCATCTACCACTACTCTCTGTGTGCGTCCCGTCAGTTTTTCACCCACATAACTGTGAAAAAATCCACATCACAGCTACTCAGTTTGCTTGTAAGAATTGTGTGTGACACTGTGTCAAAAGCTTTTTTAAAATCCAGGTAAATAATATCTACTTACACTCCTATATCTAAGCTCTTTGTGACCTGGTCATAAAAAGAGACCAGGTTAGTCAGGCAGGATCTGCTTGCTATAAACCCATGATGGTTGCCCCTTAATGCTGTGTTACCCACTGGCCCCCTGCAAATGTGATCCTTTATGGTTTTTCCTAAAGTTTTGCCAAGAATATAGAGGGTGAGGCTAACTGGCTTATAATTACCTGGGTCCTCCTTCCTCCCCTTCTTGAAGATAGGGATCATGTTTCCAGTCCTTTTCCAGTCCTCTGGGACCTGTCCCAAGTGCCGTGAGCGCTCAAACAGTTGTGCCACTGGTTCTGCTATGTCATCGGCCAATTCCTTTAGTACCCTTGGGTGAAGATTGTTGGGGCCCACCGACTTAAATATGTTCCAAGTGCCCCTTCACTAGATCAGTGCTAACCATTGGTGGATTGGTATTACTCTCACTCCAGACTAAAGACTCATCGGGAGGTGTGTTTGTACCCTTGTCCAGAAAAACAGAAGCAAAGAAATTATTAAAGAGCTCTGCTTTTTCCATCCTATCAGTTACGAGTTGCCCTAGTCTATTCTGTAGCGGCCCTACATTACCCTACGCCGCCTTCCTGCTCCCTATGTACTTAAAGACATTTTGTTGTCCTTAATCTTTGCTGCCAACTTGAGTTCTGTATCTGCTTTGGCCTTCCCCACTGCTTCCCTGCAAGCATGAGCCAAGCAGGTATACTTCTCCTTGATGGCTGCTCCCTGCTTCCACAGCCTGAAGGCTGCTTTTTTCCTCTGAAGGCTTTCCTGGATTTCCCTGCTCAGCCAAGGAGTTTTTTGGGCTCTTTTGCCTCCCTTTGTGTGTACTGGGATGGTGTTCCTCTATGCCTGTAGGATCAGTCCCTTGAAGAACTCCCACCCTTCTTGGACTCCTATCTCACAGATGTGATTACCCCCCAGTCCCACCCTAACCAGTCTCCTGAGCTCATTGAAGTTGGCCCCCTGGAAGTCTAGCACTGCTGCTGTACTAGTTGTCTTTCCCACTTTACTCTGGACAGTGAATCCTATCAACTGGTGCTCACTATCCCCTAGGTTACCTTGTACCTGTAGATTCCCCACCAAGTCCTCCCCTGAGGCCAGCACCAAATCAGGTAAGGCATCTCCCCAGTGGGACTGCATACCTCCTGTGTTAGATGCAGGCCCTGTATGCAGATTAAGACTCTATGTGAACGGGCAGACCTGGCTGACTGCTCCTCCCAGCAGATGTCTGGGTAATTTAGGTCACCTGTTACAACTAGGTCTTTTGAGTGTACTGCCTTTGAGAGCTGTGTCAAGAATTTTAGGTCTAATTCTTCCTCCTGGTGTGGGGGTCTGTAGTAGACCCCCACTACCAAGTCCCTTTCACCCCTACCCCCTTGTAATCTGACCCACCAGACTTCGATGTGCCCTTTTTCTGTCCCCATCTTTATTACAGAAGATTTATAATGTTCCCTAACATATAGAACAATGCCCCCCCTTTTCCCCCCACAATCTATCCTGCCTGTATAGCCTGTAGCCTTCAATACCCACTGCCCAGTCATGGGTAGGGTCCCACCAGGTTTCTGTTAGACGAACCAGATCAAGATCCTTGTCTGCAAGCAGAAGTACAAGTTCCTCCTACTTGTTTCCCGTATTTCTAGCATTAGTACAGAGACATATAAGCCCGACTATAGGTGCCCTTAGTATTGCCCTATCCTGATTCTTAGTGGGTCCCTTAGTACTTACCTGATCATTTTCAGTGTGCGGGTCATGGCGTGTCCTACCCAGTCTCATCCTAATCTTGGCATCCTGATCCCCCTATGAAGCCAGTTTAAAGCTCTATGTAGGAGGTCTGCCATCCTATAAGAGAACAGACTCTTACCTTTTGGAGAGAGATGTAGACCATCCCATCCCAGCAAGGTATTATCCTAGAAGTACAGATCATGGTCTAGAAAGCCGAACCCTGCACAGTGGCACCAGCTCTGAAGCCATGAGTTGACCTCAATGCAGTTGCTGTGGTGCTGGCTGTGCAGGGGTGTGGTGGTGAGCGGAGGCTCCCACAGGCAGCCATTGTCGTGTTGGTGGCGGGGGTAGGCCTCCTGGCGCTGCTTGGCAGCATTGGCAGTGCTTTTCACAAGGGGTGCACCGCCAATCTCAGGGGGTGCATGTGCACCCCCTACACATCACCAATGAGTCAGCTGGCAATGTCCCTCTATTCCTTCCTTGGAAAAATCTGTTTAATGCTGATAAATGCTGTGTTATCAACTTCTTGCTGGCTCCCTCACCTACCAGGTTTGCAGACAGTATGAAGAAGCAGGAAGCTTGAAAAGCTCAGTATCATTAACAGATGTAAGCAGTGCATGCCCCCCGCCCTTTGCATCAGAGTGCTAGCAGGGGGCTGGCAATACTCCCACCCAATAAGCAGTGAGCGGAGAAAAGGCTGGGCCTGTATAGGCAGGGTGGGGGTTTAAATCCCTCCCTAATCAGAGCATCCTGCCAGGGTCTGGCCAAGTCTTCCTCAGCTCAGCACTGTAGAAGGGAATGAAGGGCTGTTCTAGTGCCTGTAGCTTCTATATTGAGCCACTGCAGGCATCTGCCTGCATTTCCTCAGTCCAGAGGGAATGTCTGTACACTTGCAAATTGGTTCAACCTAAGCAGGTTAGACTAACCTGCAAAGATTGAATCAATTCAGGCTCAGGCTTTTTGAATGTCTGTCCCTAGCCCTAGGCATCTGAGAGTGAGTTTATACTGGTTCTTCATTGCTCTTGGAAGTACTGCTCTAGAACTAACCCTACCTTCCTCTTCCTAGCCCACACACACGAAACCTAGAAACTACCCACTCTGCTCTTGAAATTTCTGCCTCTAGGAGCCTTAGATCTGAGGCAGGGACTGCCCTCTGAGTGACTTCCCTGCTGCATTTCCAAGTTTAGTACATGAGGGACAGGATAGTTCAGCATTGTTTTCATGTGCAAATGACTCTGTGAAGGCTTCAGAAATGGAACTGACGTTCCACATGTGACCATTTCCAAGAGCAGCTGCCCAATTTATGCGCCCTGCCACAGCATCTCAATTCCTTTTCTGCATCTAAATCTCAGACTCCAGGTCTGACATTCTGATTCTACAAAGCTCAGGCTGGCAAAATTCATTAACAGTTTAATACAAATGAACATAGACTAAAGAGAGTAAAATTAATGAAAAGCAATGATGATTAATGTGCATGGTATGTTAGATGGCATTATTAGAAAGTGGCCTGGCCTATTCAAATCTTGTTCCACAGTACAACACATGCATTAACTTGCTCTGACAAAGGCCTGAGACGAAAGGAAGAAATAAAACTAGAATTTAGAAAGTGGTAATTACTCAAAGTTTGTATTTTAGTGGGTGCCAAACAATGGCACCTAAAGCGAGATCAAGCAAAGTAACCCCAGATATGAACGCAAGTACCTTGGGGAGCTGAAGAAAATGATCTTAAAATATTTTCTCCTGTGGCAGTTCTCAGGAATTTACCTAACTGTACAATTTAGCGTTTCTAGAAATATTGCTCTGAGGGCTCTGTAGTCATTTGGGCTATGTCTCTCCACCATATTCTGTGTCCTTAAATAACTTCCTTTCAGTTTGCAACATCTCAGAACATTTGTAAACATATTCAGCATTCTGTTGAGAGATTTTTCCAACAGTTCTGGCAATTACACTGTTTAATTATTGGTTATAGATAAGTACAAGGTACAGAAGGCATAAGAAAAGTAAGCACTATTGAAAACCTGGATTCCACTTCTAAGTCTGCTGTTGACTTGTTGTTTGATCTTGGGCAAATCATTTCATCTCTCTGTAGCTGTATTTTTTTCTTGCATCTAGATTTTTTTTTTTCTACTTAGATTGTTAGATCTTGTAAAGGCAAGGAGTTTATATTTGTACAGAGCCAGGCTAGCACAATAGATTCATATTATGAATAACAATGAAAAATGCAATGAACATACAAGAACATTTCCAAACCAGCCTCCCAAGTGGTGACTACCTCATGGTACTATGTGGCCACTAGATCTATTTGCCTCTCAGTCCAGGCTTTCAGGTGATTCACTGGAGGATCCAGTTTGGTAGAGATGTACATATTTTGAGATTACTAATGTTACTATAGATAAACATGTGCCTAAGTGTGTTTATTCTAAGCATATAGTACAGGTAACAGACTGTGAGGGTTACATGAAAATAAATATTTTGGCCAAATATTCAGGAATGAGTGCTTGGAGTTAGTGACTTTAACTTAAAACTATGTGTAAGCATATAAATAAGACATTTCAGTTGATGTTCAACACCTCTGAAATTTGGGATGCTTACTCAAGCACCCATATAATGATCTGATGCCTAATTTTAGTGACCCACAGTTGGAAAGTTTGGCCTGAATTCACAGACCTGCATGATCTCTGTGACATCCTGGATGGATACTTTCCTGTCCCTCTGAAATAAATTTGATATATAGCTTAATCCTCATTTTAGTGATCATGGGGTAACTGAAAAACATGGGCAGGAAATATTAGCAGTTGTGACTATGGTGGGAGGAAAGAATACTTTTATCAAAATAGAAGGATACAGATCTCCTGTGGGTAGTGGCTGCGAAAGCAATACCATTAGATTAGGCTTATTCCTCCACAACTTTACAGTAGGGCAGGTGGCAGCAGAACTGAGTCTTATGACTGAGTCACATTCAGATCTGGTACATAAAGACATAGTGCCAACTTGATGGTGTTGAATCTGTTCATATAAACAATGAATTAAGACTATTTAAGGCTTGTATTGTTTAGACTTAAAACACTGTCTAAAATTTGAGACAAAGCTTCTGAGCATCTTGCCAACAAGAATAAGTGAAATTTATGCCAGTCTCAGATTAGTTTATGCTTCCAGGACCAGGAATTGTTTTTAATGGTACAGAATTAGGCTCCTAAATCCATACTTAAATACATGGCCCAACTTTTCAGCAAAGCTGAGAACCCTGCAGGTTTCTGGAGAAGTCAGTGTGAGCCTCAAAGGGTCTGTGCCTTTCAAAATCAGATCTCTAATTCAGGAACTTTACCCAAAGCACCCTCTTTTAAAAATATTAGTGTAAGCTTATTTTATATGAGCTGAAGGGGGGGAAGGGGGGAAGGGTCTGGGAAGAGAGTTGCATTAATACTTTTGATTTGTTTCCTTTTCTTAAAATCTTTATATGAATGTCTTAGACACACTTTGTTATTTTGGATTTTCTTGATCAAAGATCTAAGGACCATTAAATTCTTTAATATGTATACTGTTTTTTTTAATCTTTGGTCCCTCAGGTTGCAAAATGAAATTGCTATTGGAATTATTATACTTACTGTGTTTTTCAGTAGGGTTTTTTATTTTGTTGGCTAACACTGTACTTTAAAAATGATGAACATTATTGATAGTTTGGGAAATCAATAGCAACTTAAATAAAAATAAACTGAAACTCCAGGGGTTCACTGAAGTTAATAGGACAGATTGTTGACCATGGTCAACACAATGATTCCATTGACTTCAGCAGAGTGTGTAGCATTATGTCAGAGGAGAATGTTCTCCATAGGGGCAGGATTGGGAGTGTGCCAATAATTCTATTGTAGTCATTGCTAGCCAGTAGTTGACAGATGTTGTAATATGCTAGAACATATTCAGCTATAGTTCTGGGCTATTCTCTGTACGATTGGTTGGCGCACACAGAATTCCTGCCAGAGCTCAGTTATGCATGAGGAAACATGCACACTATTTTCATAAGCCAGGATGCACTGAGAGGCCTGTGACTCTAAGCCTTGACTACCTCTTTCACACTGAGCTTGTGGACTACTTTTTTGACAAAGCCTTGCAAAAGGATGTTGCAAAGGAAGGATCTTTGCACGTTGCTTCACACTGGTTGGGTACAAAAGGCTCTGTCAGTATCTGGCAGTAGACCAGTAGTCTTCTTTTTCAGTAGAGCAGCTTAATTATATAAAGCAAGCAGCTTTTGTGACATATTTTGCTTTGCCTGCTTCTCAGCACATCACCCTGAAATATTTGCCTTTTGAAGTACTAAACATGCAGTAAAAAATACACAGTATATTTTATTTATAACTTCGTCAGTTTTAATTGAAACTAAATTATAAGAAAGAAAATATACAATCCTCATAGGAATGCTCCTGTTAGTCATAGTTCATTTACAAGGACACTTCCTTATTTTAATCATGGGCAGTGATTATTATACTAGTCTTACTGAACCCTCTGGTGTCTATTCAGTTCCAGGAAGTTTCATATACTAGCAAAATTGTCATGGTCTTGAAAGGATGGGTGAAGAAATTACCTGTAATAATTTATAAAAATGACATGTTGACCTGGGCCGTGCCATACCTATTCTCCGCATACATAGAGCTGATTCAATAGGGGTTTTGTTGGGAAATTTGCTGTCAGTGGAGCGAAGATGGTATCCAATAGAAGCCTCCCCGCCTAGAAAGTCTTGGAGAGACCATGCAAAAGTTGTTCCCTTCAATGCCCTGGCTCTGACCCCTTATAAAGTTCACCAATACAGTTTTGGGTAGGAGGTTCAACTGAGGGGGTGGGAGGACAAAAAAGGTGCAGTGGATTTAAAGAGAGCCCCTCTAGGACAGGTAGTTTAAGGGCAACAGAGTGGGAACAAGAGCTCCAGAGGTGCTCAGGGGTAAGAAAGACCTGCCTAGGGCTTTAAGTCAGAAGCAGACAGGCAGTTTTGTGCAGGTGGTTCAGCTGAATGAGCTGAGAGGCCCCTCAAGAAATAGTAGTTTAAGGGCAAGGGAGTGGGAGCGCTGGGGGTGCTCAGGGGTAAGAAGGGCCTGCCTAGGACTCCAGGTCAGAGGGGGACAGGGGTATGAGGCTGAAGTTGGTTCAGAAAAAGGACCTGGGAATAAGGACACAACTTGAGCTTCATGACACCCGTGCCGTTTTAAAACCCTCACGGCTTATATAACGCCTGGTGGAAGCTACCGTGGAGAGAAAAACGCGACTTGTGCTTGAAGGAGGGCGTGCGGGGGCTCTGCAAACCGCTGGCCAGCGCAGCCGGGTCTGTGGGCACCAGAGTGGGGGGAGGCTCCGCTCTGAGCTGTCCCCAAGACTCAGGCCGGAGCAGGTCCCGCCGGGGAGGCGGCCAAGGCAGCGCCGTGTCCCGAGTGGCGGCTGGAGCATCGCTCCGCCGCAGCCCGAGCCCCGCGGCTCCGCGCCCTGCCTGCCCCGGCGGCCGACGGGGCCCGTGCTGGCGGCGGGGGGGCGCAGAGGGCTCGTGGCGCAGGGCGGCCGGGCAAGGCTTGCAGCCGCCTCCGCCTCTTCCCGCCCCTCCCGCCTGCCCCTGCAGCAGCGGCAGGAGCGGGAGGCGCCGCGTCGGCTTCGCTTCCCCGCCCCTGCGAGCCCCGCGGCCGCCTGCACCCGCCGGGCAGGTAGGGCCGGGCCGGGCCGGGCCGGGCCGGGGGGTTCAGGACTGCGCGCGCGCGTGTGAGTGTGTGAGGGAGAGAGATTAAAGGGAGAGTGGGCGCGCGCGAGACACTTCAGTGGGAGTGTGTGCAATACGGGGGGGAGGGGGTTTCACGTGCAAGTGTGTGTGTATGTGAGAGAGAGAGATCAAGAGGGAGCCTGGGCTTGTGTGTGTGTGTGTGAGACAAGTGGGAGTGTGGTCAGTACAGGGGGAGGACTGGGCTTGTGTGTGTGTGTGACGGAGCATGTGCAATACGGGGGGGGGAGCTTCACATACGTGAGAGGGAGAGATCAAGGGGGAGACTGGGCTTGTGTGTGCCTGTGCATGTGTGTGCGTGAGATGCTTCAGTGTGTGCAGTATGGGGGGGGTTTCAAGTGCAAGTGTGTGTATGTGAGGTATGGTGCAATTCCACACACATGTGCTTGTGTGTATCAGTAAGGGAGAAGAGCAGTGTCACAGCTCCTGAGCTGCTAGAGAGCTAACATGTTTTGCCTGGAACTAGGCACCTACCCTGGGTGGCACCTGGGGCAGGCTGTGATGTTGGAGCTGGGCACAACTTCCAGCATGTTCATTGGTCCAAGTGGGGCAGGAAAGTTTCCGCACCCTTTCCCATAAAGCGGTGTGGCATCCTTATTGCCTCCTGCTGAGTTGTGCTGCAAGGGCACAGTTCTTGGTTGGCAGGGTGTGTGAGCAGGCTCTGCTCCAGCAGAAGCCCTAGGAGGGAGGGATTTGGGGGTTGAGGAAAGAGCTTGTGTCCTCTGACACGACTGCGCCGTGCTCTAGAGAGGTGCAGTACACCCTCAGTGTGTCTGTGGCATGGTGCAGATGGACTGCCCTGCTCCTCCAAGTCCTGGGAGCCCTGGCACCAGTTCCAGCAGCAGAGTGGAAGGACAGCTCTGTTCCCTACCCACAGTGCAACTGCTCCTTACATGGAGGTGCAAGGGAGAGGTTTGCTAGGCCTTCCACACCACTGTCCCTCTGCTTTTGTGCCTGGGAGAGGGAGCTTCAGGCTGGGTCTGCCTCTGTCTCTGGGGTTGACATGAGTGGCTTTAAGGTGGTATTACAGTGATAAAACTAGAGTTTTAATCATGGTGGGACAAACCTCCTGGTTTGTTTTTTTTCACCTCACTGAAGGAAATGAGAGAGCCCTGGCTGAGGGGTGAGTTGGTCCAGGGGAGAACAGCCTGTGAAGAACATAAGAACTGCCAAGCTGGACCAGATTCAGATACTGGGCTGGAAAGAGTTTGTGTGACAGGTGCTTCAGAGGAGGCTGCAAACCTCTGCAGTATGCTGGTGCATTATAATCTATCTCCCACTTTAGGATTTAGTCAAATCCCAATTTGTTAAAGATCAGATGAAGCTATGAAGCATAAGGTTTTCAAGGTTGTGTTAGCTTTAACTATTGTAACTGCGGCTTATCCACATAAATGCCAATGCCTTTTGACTCCTACTAGGTTTCTGGGACATATAACTTCCTGTAGTGATGAGTTTTACAGTGGGACTGTGCACTGGCTGGAAAGGTTTTTCCTTCTTTCTTTCTTTAACTTGCTGTCTTTTTCCTTGGCACTCTTCTTGCTCTTGTGTTATGGGTCTGGGAGAACAGAACTGAATCTGCCTACTCTAGGGCATTCATTGTTTTACGTGCTTTTATTTTATTTTATTTCTTTTAATTTATTCCCTTTGTGAAGTAAAGCATCCAATTCTACCTTCTCTTTTTATGTAAGAGATTTCCCATGTCCTCGCCCCTAGTGCCATTCTGTAAATGTCACCGACCCCTGCAGCATCCTTTTTGAGATGTGGTCAGTACTTCATGCAGAGTTCAATCTAGATGAGGGAGCACCATTGATTTTTTTTTTCTTTTTTTCTTTTTTTATAAAAGCATTGCAATATTTCCATATTATTTTCCACTCTATTCTGTATACATCCTAACATGTAGTTTGTTTTTTCAATTGCAGCTTTACCTCAAGCAGAGGTCTTCAGCTGAACTATCTTCATTGACACCTCAAGCCTCTTTTCTGAGTTGATAATGTTAATTTAGAATTTCATTAAGAGGTATGAATAGATCAACTTTATTTCTACAGTGTAGACATACAAAAAATAGAACTCTTGGTTCCAAAATGATACCATTTATTAGACCAACTGGGAAGACTTACTGACACTAAACGTCACTTACTAGCATGGTGCCTATTTGCTTAACTTATCTGAGTTCTAAATGTGATGAGGTTAATGTCAAGGGAAATGGTGACAAAAGGAATTAACACAACATATAACACAACTGAAAGGAAACATTTGGAAAGACAAAAATTATAAGCCACAACGGAAACAAACAAAGAGCTTAAATGTGAGCTCTCGTGCCCAGAGTGTCAGCTGTATAATTTGTAAAACTATAATCCAGATAAAAACTCTAACCTGCTAAAGAAGAAAAATTTAAGTGACTTAACAGTGAAGCAGAATTTCATATTAGAATATACATAGAATGTTAACAGATTTTCCTTTGTTTTGAATTTTTTTTTTCCTTGGGTTTCACTTCAGGCCAGGCCTGATTGCTAGCTCTTGTCTGAGGGCTCATTTCTTATTGCTCTTTTCCCACTGTAATTGATTTGCTATGTCCCATTGTTATGGGACATAGTATTACCATTGCCTTGTTTAAGTGTTACCATTGGCTTGCTTAAGACTATAACATTGGATCCTTCAGATTCAGATGACCTGCACAACTTCACTCCTAATAACTTCCGTATGATGCAACTTTTGTTCATTGTTGATAAATTTCACTTGACAGGGAGGGCTAGTACAAGTTTTTGCCAACTACTGAAGTCTCACCACGTTTAAGCTATGCACGGGGGCCGCATGGCAGCAGGTAGGCTGGGGCCATAAGAACTACTGCAGGGCTCTCTACTTTAGTCTTGCCCTGAAAGGGAGTGAGTCAATGAGCACACATGTGCAGGGGTGTGAATTTTCTGTGGAACAAATAGGAGCGGCACAGATTTCTGCTGCTGCTATTTGTCCCCAGGCATTCCCCTGCATGCGTGCTCTATTGCGTGGCGAAGTGACCTGGGTAGGGTAGGGGAGCCTGGGACCCAGCACATCCTGGCCCCAGCAGGCTTACCTGGGGTTTTAGGGACCTCCTGGGGCAGCAGTGGTGCTGAGCCAGCTGCTCAGAGCCTGGCTGGCAGCCAGTGTATTACTCCGCCCTGTCAGGCTTCCTTTCTGACAGCACATGCTGCTGCTACATGCACCGTGTGACTTTTTTTAGCACAATTTTTTTTTTTTTGACACCAGGATTTGTGGTGCCCCAAACTGCTTTGAGGTGCAGCAGACCACATGTGCACCCTCACCAGGATGCACCCATAGGCTCTCTTCTCTTGTTAAGGGTGGACCTTCAGAATAAAAGCATTTTAGTAGAACAGTACAGGGAAGCTTGCAACGCTGTTGTGTATGGCAGGCCTGACCTGTGGGCAGACTTAACTTTCTTATCTGACCACCTTTGACTCATGAGTTTTAAAATCTACATCATGTTTTTTTAGAAGTTCTAGGAACAATTCATACAAATTGATCCTAATCAAATAAAAGGGTGGGGGCTGGGGGGAATAATGATTATTGTGTCTGCTACACTGGCAATGATGGCTACCTCTTTCATTTTGAGGACTTATATTACTGTATTTTACAGTCCTATAATTTGATATATGTGTCTCTTGATCTATGCAAAATACAAACAAATGTTCATGATTTAATTTATGAGTTAAACGAACAAAGAGCAAGCTTACGTTTTTACTGCATCCTGAGGATTCAGTTCCCCTTATAGATTCACTATGAGAGATCAATTTGGAATTTTTCTTTCCTTCCTTTTCTCACTAAAGTTTGGGCAAATTGTGAAATGAGATGCATCTAACAAAACTATTGAACAAGTTTATAGTTATATCTGTCTCAAGTAGCAAATATCACATTCTTACTTATCCTACAATTCTGAGAGAAATGTGTAAAGGGTTAAGGGTGGAAAAGATGGAAGAAGTCCTCTTAGTCTCTTGAGTTACTGTGATATTTGCTGTAATAAGTTCATGACATACAGGAACTCTTGTTATAAGTCTGACCACTCTGTTTTGGCCTCAGGCACCAGAAATTGGTAAGAGTTATCAAAGGTCAATGCCCTATGAAATAGGTCAGACCACACTTTCTCAAGTGGCTACTGTTAACCTAAAACAGCTGAGCTAATCTTAAATTAGTGAAAGATACTTGGAGGTACAGTGCCAGTGCTTGCTCTTAGCATTAATACCTCTGGAGAAGCTCTAGCAAGCAGATGCTGGAGTTGGTCCTGATTTATACGGGAATCAGCTAGCTCATAGTAGCTGCATATGCAATAATTATGCATTATCATAATTTATTTATTTGTACCATAGCTATGCACAGCGGCCCAAGCTGTGGACACAAGATACTGTTGTGCTAGGTGCTGTATGAATTTAGATTATCTACTGCTTAAATATGAAGATAGAGCAGATTGTTCTTTAAAAAAAAAATCGCGCTTTTTTATTTTTTGCTTCAGTAGTACAGGAAAGTCAAAGCTGTTCATATTTCTGCTGTTACTGTTTATTTTATCCCTACTAGATTGATATCAATTTCATTTGTGAATCTTCCGATATCTACCCTTAGATTGTCCACAAAGAGCAGCAGATAATATGGACCTTTTATTTGAACTACTGTCTCTATACACATTTCTTGTAGGAATAATAATAATAAAAAAGGATGAAATGTTTCAAATGTAATTCCCACTCCTTACACAGTTCAAAATAGCAAGGTATCTGAGTTTCAGTGACCAGTTACATGTTCAACTTATTGCCTGTCATCTGAGCATACCCAATATTTTTTTCTGGTTGCAGAGTTAATTAAAATCCACAATTTGTATTATTGCCAGGTCATTTGACAAAATGGGAAATGGATCAATGAAACACAAGCATCTGAAGCGGCCAGAGAGACATGTAGCAAACTTCTCCATTAGCTATTCTGGCAATGGGAAGTTGCTGAAAGACCCTGCCCTGGGCATCAGTGTGTCAGGGAGAGCTGATGTTCTGAGAAGCAAGGTGCTGGAGCTTGAAAGGGAGCTGAAGAGAAAAAATGAAGAGCTACGTGAGAGCGAACATCATATCACAGAGCTACAGGAACAGCTAGCTACGCAAACGAAAGCCGTAGCAGAACTCACCGAGGAACTCCAGAGCAAATGCATCCAGCTGAACAAGCTACAAGATGTTGTTAACACTCAAGGAGGGAACTCCTTCCATTCTTCACCATTTAGAATGGCCCAGAGGCTCAACCAAACTGTTTCCGATGCGTTTTCTGCTAACAGGAGGAGAGGTGCTAAGGAAGGTGTTTCTGCAGAGCCAACAACTAGGATGTATGATCTGAGTAAACAACCCAGGTTTTCCTTTGAAAAAGCAAGAGTCAGAAAGGACTCCAGGTGAGTTCATTCCAGAGCATTTGTAACATTCTGCCTTGTTTTTTCTGCCACTGCAGTGGTACCCTCTCTAATGAACTCCTTCTTTTTTTTCCCCACAGGGCACTTTCATAATAAATGAAGGTGCACTGCCTGCATATTTCTTTCTTAAGTATTCATGTTTGAATTTATGCCAGACTGCTAGACTTGTTATGCTAGACTTTGTGATCAGTCAGTTTTAAGTATAGCATGCTTAGAGGGTCCAGCTTGAGTCATCTTCAACTGTTAAAAAGCTACAGCTAATAACACTGGTGTTTTTTCCAGAATAGGTGAACGTAAATGGCATCACTCTCACAATTCCTTAATGAAATGAAAATTCAGTGAAAATAAAAGCCAGTTAATGAAAATATGTCTGGCTTTTCCTACTGTCAGATCTCAGTAGTGAAGTCTGACTTCTGAATATCAACTGTTGCTATAGTTTCTAGGGACATTTTTGTACACACCACAAAATTGGCCTTTAAAGCAGCTTAATGCCCTTTTGCACCGCTTTAATGGCAGGCTGTTTGCACGTGTCGGAGGTATAATGTGCGTTAAATGACTTTGGGATGCAGCAAAATAAAACATCTCCAAGGTGGTTTAGTGCTGCCTGAGGGGCATTGCTGCTGCCATGGAGGGAAGCACCAGCCCACCCCCCCTGCAGCTCAGGGACTGCTCCACCTGCCGGCGGCTCACCTTCCTTGCCCTCCTGCTGGAGAGGCAGGTAAGGGTCAGGCCCGACTCTTGGGTTTACTTCACTCTAAATTGAAGTGGTGCTTTTAAAGACCCACCACTTCAATTCAGGGAGAATTAAACCAAAGTAAACCACCATGGCATATACAAATGCCCAGAAGCTTGTGATTTTCATATCATGGAGAGCTAAGTAAACAGAGAAGCTCTGTGCTGGGCAAAGAAGGTCAGATTCAGCCTGTGGGAATGATGGAAAATAGAACAAAGAAAAATACAATTTAATTGTAAACTTGTGAAATAAGTCTCCTTGGGTAAACTTAATGGGTAAGATTCTCTCTTCATTGAGCTGGTGGTACAGCACAGCCAGAATCTAGCTACAGCTGCTCCTACCACCTGAGAGGTCAGGCCAATGCTCAGGATCTCAATATTGTGCTGTTAGACATGAGTGCATGGTGTACAATTGCACATTCAGACATAAAAATCAATTAAGTACACATACATTGACTAGGTGCATACACCCCTACTAGGCATACACACTCACACTAGCAACTCAGATACACACACGTTCAAAATAACTAGTCTAGGTTTGTGCACACCTATCACCAGTTTAAGCCCATACATGCTACACACACCAAATTCAGACAGAATCAGTTACCAGTTACCAACACCTGCACATCCAATACACATACGTGGATTACTAATTCATATGCCACACACACACAGTGATATCTATATATGTATATATATGTGTATTCACTAATTTGCACATATGCACAGGTGAGTTCCTAAGTTGGCTGTTGTGATGTGTATGTATGTATGTGCTCGGTGTACTTGGGATACCTGGGAAAAGGTTAAGGTAAGAAAGTAGAAGTGTAGGGAGTGAAAGTTGCTGGGCGTGAACGTTACCAGAATGGGATTAGAACTAGTAGACTAGAGGGGCCTGGGCTGAGGAACTGAGGCTCAGGGGTAACTTTAGGTTAATTGACCTTAATTGATTAAAAGACAATGCCCAAAGCCTGCAGAACAGGGGAGCATGCTGGCACAGAGGCTGGGACTGGAGCCAGAGCTATGGGGGAGCTGAAAAGGTAAAAGGGAAAATGGGACTAAGGGAAAGTGTGGGTGTTAAAGAGGGGTTCTAGGTGTGAGGAGCCAGAGGATGGCTCTGGGGCAGCTAGAGAAGTTGCGGGGAGCGGCAGTAGGTGCTGGGAACTGGAGAAAACTGCAGGACAGCCAGGAGGAGCTGGGAAGCTGCTGGGTGGGGGTGACTACAGAAGGTGTGGGGGAAGACTGAAAATAGAGAGATGGACAGCAGAAAATCACAGGAAAGGCGGCAGGAGAGACTGAAAGGTGGCAGGGCAGTGGGAAAGCAGAGAAAGGCAGTAGAGAGTCACAGGGAAAAGGCAGTAGATGGCATGGGAGGCTGAGAAGCAGCAGGGACAGCATGAAAGCAAGGAGAGGCTGAGAGGAGGCAGAAAAGGGCAGATGGAATTGAGAGGAGATTGGGAAACTAGCAGGGGAAGGGGGGCTGGAGCTTAGAGGGGAGAGAGAGAGAACGAGGCTGGAATTTAAGATGCGGAAGGGACTGGATTTCAGTAAAACATGACCTAACTCGGGGTTGCAAATGACAGTGGTTTTATTGAACAGGGGAGATGGTGACACAATGTCTTATTGGTTCCCTTGCACCCCACTCCCCCCCCCCCCACACACATGCACTGGCAGCAGGGGTTAGAGAGGCTTGGTGCAGGGGCTGAAGTCCGCTGAAGTCCAGGAGGGGAGAGAGAGAGAGAGAAAGTCCATATTGTAGGAGGAAGTGTGCAGGTAAGTGTCCAGCCTATCTCAGGCTGGAAAGGGGTCCTTGTCCAGTAGGTGTTGTCCAGAGGGGGGTCGCTAGCAGGGCCTCTAGGTGGGTAGGTGGTATGGTATGGTGCTGGTCCAGATGGAGAGGGCATCCCACTGGGTCTGTCTTCACTGCCCCTTTTTATAGGGGCAGACCTTGTGTGACCCTAGTGACAGGAGGCATGCCCAGGCAAGTGTCGGCCCCTGGCATACTGAGCATGTGTGCTTCATGCAGAGATGTGCAGTTTTGGGTGTCTGTAATGGTGGGGTACAATGGTAGAGTTGCTGGTTCTGCAGGGTCTTTTGCTTTTCAAATGCTGGGTTCTTGTCTCTGTTCCTGGGTGAGGTCCGTGGTTCCTGGATGAATCGATGTGAGGTGATGGCCCAGTTGTTACAGGCCATTCAGTAGAGATACCATTGTATTTCAGTCATTCCCAATCATTCTCATTCATATGGGTACCAATTTGCATGGGAGGGGTACATGACTCATACAGGTGCAGCATGGGATGCTCAGGCAGAGGACACAAGATGGAGGCTTGGCATATAAAATGGAAACTCGACGTGACTTTGGTTCACTTACAAACACAGGCCTAAACCATACAATATCCATATGAAACAATAAAAATCAATACAAAAATGACAATAATAAAATATAAAACAATAACAATCAATACAAACCTAATAATTGTACAATTTAAAACAGTGGATATCTAAAACCAAAAATCTGCTACCAGAATAAAAATGTTAAAGATTATCCTAAGTCTGAGCTCACTTATACTTACCTGTAGGGAATAGAGAGGGAGAGAAAAAGTTGGAAATGGTTGGGGAAGGGGAGGGAATGAATTAGAAATAAATTAAAAAAAAAAAAGAAATGAAAAATTGTGGATTTTGCTACAAGGGGAATCTCTTAGCAGGTGGCAGAGTGACACCCCTAGCCTTCAGTGGAGCTCAGTTGTATTCCTTCAGTTGACTGAGACATTTCTGCTTTCTTTGCCAGCTAAACCATGCTCCATAGCCTAAATTGCATTCTTGCCTGGCTGGAATCTTTCCGAGTAATCTTTTATGATCATTTATGAGAAATTGACTTTGTAACTGCTGTTAAAACTACGTCATGCTGCTAATTTCAGAGCACTGCAAATGAAGTAGGGTGGTTCAAAACAGCTGATTAACAAAGTGCAGTTTTAAAAATTTAAATATTTTAAAGGACAGCGTTATTTAAAATTATGAAAACTTTATCGAGGCTTAAAAGTACAGTAAGCTAATAAAATTATATTGAATAAACTTTAGCAGTACCTGTTTGTTCCCAAAGATATAAAGATTGGTAGACCACTCAGATGGCTGGACATACGGGCTAAGCACCTGGGATCAAATTTTGCTGAAGTGCTAAACCAGCTTTTGACAAGAAGCAATCTCTTTTGCACTAGGGAGTGAGGATTTTATTTTTTAAAAACTTCAGTTGATACACCTTTATTCAGCAACTAGTTTCATAAAGGTTAAGTAAGACACCAATTGGAATAAAAAAAGCAGAAAAATCTTGTTTTCTTCAGATAATTTATAAATAAAAATTGAGACATGAAAGGATGGGATCTACTAATTCTAGTAACTTGAAGGACATGGTGAGCAAAAATCATCAGTTCAGCTCATTAGTTTCATGGGCACTTCCTATGTTTAATATAAATCCGTTGTTTGGAATGCAAAACATATTTTGATAAGGGGGCTTTTCTTCTTTGAAACTCAGGAAGTTCTATTTAACTAATGAAAACATTAAAAAAAAATTGAGTATTTTTATTCAAATTATAATTTCCATAATTTGGAAAAAACAGCTTGATATTCAGTTGTGGTTAGAAATACTGATTATCACCTCATAAATAAGACATGCATCAATAGATGTCTTCTAACACCAATTTTAAAATTTAAGAATCCAAATAATGCATATTAAGCTGCATAACCGCTTTAAGTAATAAATGGACAGTGAATTCTCCTGGTTAGTACAAAGAGGTTCAAGGATACATTTAGTTATAAATCAATATAGTTTTGAGTTATTTTCCTAAAGAAAGTCTGACAACCATTAATGTTGATATGGGAACAAAAGTTATATTGCAGATTTAAATCAAAGTGTCTCTCATACTGATCTATGTCATGATTAAAATTGGTGATATAAATCACTTTGCTTTAAATGAGTCTGCCCTGAAATGAAGTGAGTGTAAAATCTAAGTTAATGCTTACCCAACAACTAACAGACTAAAGAAGAGCCTTGTCCTTTAACCTTGTAACGTTAGTTCCAGTTTTGAAGGGGATGTTTTCTTCATGGTCATTGCTCCTCCTGGAAAAGGGGTGGAGATATAAGTACTGGAAAATAGCACTACTTTTATTAAAATAGCACTATGTTATTTTAATAACATAAAGGAGAAAAATTGAAAATTGAAATTAGTCCTTGTGTTTTATGCCACCGCTGTTAACTCCAGAATGTGGAAACAAAGTGAAAAATTTCCGTTATAAATTGACAGAAGTTGTTATAATTTCCATTATAAATTGACAAAGAGAGTAAGAATGTCTCAAAGAAGCCTGATCTTTCAGGTTGAGAAACTGGTCTTCAACTATGTTTATATGTTATTGACAGAAGGTCAAAAGGATTTTTATAGTCATATGTCTTGGAAGGCATCAATGACTATCAGGGATCCTGGTTTTCCTTGTTTAAAAATTGCATGCTCTCTGATAAAACAAACAAACAAACCCCAAATTCTCTGATTTAAAAAAAAACGTGTGTGTGTGTGTGCGTGTGTGTGTGTGTGTGAGAGAGAGAGAGAGGAATATACACCGTTATAATGTACTTCATAACAAAACAGACAAGCTGCACAAATCCATTCAAATAAAGTCAATCGCATTCTTTCTGCCTCCTCCTTTTCTGATTCTCAATAAATAAATTAAACTGTCAAAGCATGACCTAAAATCTCAGTGTCCTTGATTAGGTGAAATGCATGCACAAATTGAATCTGTCATCATAGTCATGTAAACAGCAGGTTTTCTATTCACAAGAGGGAAAGGTCACTTCTGATGTATATGCACATCCGTGACCTACATCATGGCTACCAGCCTATTTTAGGCTTACAACACTTGACAGAATCCTCAAAGCATTCACCTGAAGGAACAGCTGGAATCTCAATAGGTAAGGAGAAATATCTAATGAAACTAACTTGTGTTCATGGATTTCATAACAGTAACCATGTTGTTTTATTTTAGTAATGCTTATTTTAAAAAAATCCTTTACTAATCCAGGAGGTTGCTCGTTTGAGTAATACAAAGCATGTCTTTGATGTAGGCAAAGCATTTTTTCAGTATTGGTTAATTGATTCATTTACATGTTTCTAATTCACATGAAGGCACAAGCCCGTATAAAACATTGTCATTTTAATAGTATATCATTCCCATTTTATGTTTCCTGAAGGCATTTGTTATCACATAGCTGAATAATGTATTTTTTTTTCCTTCCAATAATAATTTTGCCTCTTTTAAGATCAGACCCAAATCTCATTGATGCTAATGGAAAGAACTCCCATTGATTTCAGTGAGTTTTGGATTACAGCCTTATTTTGTTCATGTTGATCTTGGCTTCAGTGAAGTCAACTGTTATTTTGACACTGACTGAAACAGGATCAGAATCAGGATCAGGCCTTTTTTCTATTACTGAGGTTTTTTTTCCATTTCCCTCCCCCTTTTTTATTTTTGCCCTTTTTATTTCTCTCATCAATGCTTTTCTCTTTTTTTTCACTCTTTTGGACACACTTTAATTTTCTTTGTAACTTGTTTTTTCTCTTCCAGCGTCTCATAAAGCCGGTAAACAGTGAATTGCCTTCCATTTGTCAGCTAATGATTGTCCCAAGTAAATGTAATGTGGAAGCAATATTAAATTCATTATGTTTGTTTCATTAGCTAGTGCTAAGTAAATATAAAACTATGCCTGGATAGTTATCATTATGGAATATTTTCCATATGTTCTTTGCAAAGAGAAGAATTGCTTTTCAAAATTGCACTGACAAATATGAAAGTAAAAATATAGCTGATTTTTGAATGTTAGAGTGCCATATATAGATGTTCTATTAAACAACATAAGCAAAAGAGGCAAGTTTTAAGGTACATAATTCCGCCATATCTTAACTTTTGCATGCTCAACTTAAACACAGTGCGTTTTTTTAAAAAAGTATACATAAAAAGAAACATGTTTATATATTTTCTCTTTCTTCCATAAATAAGAATATTGAAACACATATGGCTTAGATTTTTCAGAAGAAAAATAATCTTTTGGCAAGTATAGTAAGGGTTAACCATGCTATACTAAATATTTTGGAAAGTTAAGAGGAAAGGTGCAATTGAATTTATAGATATTAGAATGTTGTAAATATTGGTAACAATTATTATACCTGTTGCTGTATCAGGGATGTCTTACTCTTAAAGCACCCATAACTTTGGCAACAAAAGACAACATTCTCCCTGAGTCATAATTGTTTTCTTAAATAGATCCAATCCAGATGGTGGCTGTCTATTAAAGCAGCAAAGTCTATAGCTTAATATGTATTGCTATTATTGGTTAGAATTTTATAGGACTACAGTCTCACTTATGGGTAAGATGTGTACGGAAGGTTCCTGCCCAATTAAGGAAGGAGCTGTTTCAGAAGGAAGAGGGTCCTACATTTGTGATTTTATTGAACTTACATTAAGATCAAGTTGTTACAGAACATAAGTCACTGTCTGTACCAACTGTAAAAATAAATGCCACTGTGTTGTAACAAAGTAATTATGTTAACTCCTTTTGAATGCAGCGGAGTTCTTTATGGTTTGGAGCGTCTATGAATGTTCTTTTTGAAAGGCATCGCAACTTTTAGATGAATATTATTAGTGCTACGTATGTATGTATGATAGCAAATAGTTTTGATAGCTTTAATTGTTGTAACTTGCATTTAGAGCAGTTTAAAAAACCAAGTTATTTAGTGTGCTTCCCTTTCCAGCTTGGAAAATATTTTATATTTTTTCAGGGGAAATTAAAATACTGAAAAGTTTTTTAGTCAAAAACTTTGACCAAAGGTTTTTGGCTTTGGGACTTCAAAAAAAGAAGAAGAAAAAAGAAAAATCAAGACTTTCTGTAGAAAGCACATTCTTGTAATGAAAAATATCAATAGAAGATCTTTGACAACCCCACTTAATTCATTAATAAGTATATAAATGTTGTCATGGACTACCAATGTTTTGGAGAGAGGAGTTTCTGCTATCCACCATTTTCTTCTGGACACTTGCCAAGAAGTTGCATTATAGTTACCCCATCTACTGAACTCACTAGCAGCACTTAACATGTCTGTGCCAGAAATGGTAATGATCTCTTCTCTTATAGTATTTACTAGATTAGGAGCGTGGGGTCAGTCAAGCATATTGTTTCTCAAAGCACTGTTTTTCACAGAAGCAGTTTAATAGGTGAAACTATTGTCCCACAAGAGGCGTAACACACCTTTATATTGAAGTGTCACATTTCAGTGTAGGTATCAAAATAGAAATCCCTGCACAGGAAATCCTATTCTCTCAGAGGACCAGTTTCACACCTAGTGTACCTGAAGTCAGGGGAGCAACACTGGCATATACCAATAGAAAATATGGCTTGATGTTTTTGTGAGAAAGTGTTAACTCTTTGTCTGGCATACCACATTCAGAAGGCAACAAACAGTATACTTGCATATTCCATAGCTAATTAGATGGCTTTGTAGGCACATCAGTATTTGCACTATTAGATCTTCCTCTGTCTGATTCAGTTATTATGTGCAGAGGAAAAGCGTGTTCACAAAATAAGGTTTTCAAAACAGGAAATGAAATTAAAGCTTATATTCTAATATCTCTGTATTACCTTAGGGACCATTTACATTTTAAGGGTTTCTATTTCAGCATGTGCGTATGTACAATCCCTGCTTGATTTTGTTTTCTGTTCTCTTATTGTTGCTGTTATTCATTTTCAAGGTTGCTATGAGTAATAAGGTAAATAAATCAATCTTGTAATGGGAAGTGATCATTCACTGTTATATTGTCCTCTAAGCATCTTCCCACATGATTCAGTCATAGAGACAGCTTTATGTTGTTTTATGAATCCATGCAAGTATGGACCTTTGAGGCTTCTGCAAGTCCTAGAGGGATTGTTTCATTAAGCAGATTGACCGTGCATACATAACAATATCACAGGGACTTCAAGACATGGGTTGCCCTCCATTTTAGGTCTGGATAAATATCTGCACACTATAGCAGGTCTAGAAAACCCAGATTATTGTCCCATTCAATTTATTGCATCTTCCTTCTGGCATGAGTTCAAAGCTGCTTTCTAGCTAGTGCTGAATATGAAGGATTGAGTTTGTTCTCTATATCACATTGATGATTTCCAAGTTGAATTCTTGCTCTGAGTTTTAGTTTTTAAGCAATGAGGGACAGAAAGTATGTATGGCATCTACACTCACTCAGCCTTTGACCTCATTGCAGTCCCTGTACCTGTAAGTATGTTTAAGGGAGAAGGGGAGCTTTTTCCTGAATGGTTTTACCCAATAATGATTTTCTGTCCTCTTCCCTCCCCTGGTATGCCAATATTCAGCTACTAAAGGTAGCTGAATTAGATCATGTTCTCCTCTAATTTGCTTTACTTGATTATAATACCTGCCTTACATACCTGTCTCAATTTCAAATTATAATTGAAAATTATTTCAAAGGTATATCAAATTATTTCATTTCACATCTTAACATTATGTCCACTATGCCTTATTCCCTGTGACCCACCTGGGAACTTGGTGATCATTACAAGTATACTTTTATAGTACCACACTGGGCAGCAATACTCTGCTTTTGGCAGACATCTGGATCTCAGTTTTTGTATAATATTAGCATATTGCTCTATATCCAGGAGTACTGTATTCAAAGATGCTGTGAAGATGATGGAGGTATTTGGGCTGTAGACAGCAAAAGAGCTGAATAGTAACAAGATGCTTGTTTGCACACGGATTGGGGTTTAGTCTTCTGTTTTGTAGTCTTTCATCACCAAAGTCCTGATGTATTGGAGAGGAGGAAAAAAGGTATCCATACCAGTCTCTTCCTCCTTCGGGCTCTTCAGGAAGCATGTAGAACCAGTTTCCTGTCTGTATGGCTTTATGGGTGGTGACAGGGAGTGGTTGGAGTCCTAAATTAGTGATCTTTCTATTATAATTTGCAGTGGAAATTAACTCTGGAATCAACATTAAATACCACTCTTTCAGCACAACTACATGTGCACATTTACTGTGCAGTAACCAAAATTACTGCGCAGTATAGATGTGCGTCTACACCTGTACTGCACAGTAAATATGGTGATTTATGCTGACTTGAGTGTAAATTTGATACCTACATTATACAGGTATCAAATTTATGCCTGATTAGTTACTGTGCAGTAACACATGTATAAACACCTTACTGTGCAGTAACACTATGTGAGGACTGACCTGGGACTAACTTTAATCCACACACAGCATTAATGAGCTTTAATGCCTGCATGTGTAGGTGCTAGCCGATTCCTTTTTGTTGCATAGTAATTTACTACGCAGTAAATTTAAGCTGGCATAAATGCACATGTAGACATGCCCTATGTTGTCCTTTTCCTGTGAAGAAGGAGGATGCTGGCTTGGCAGGGGCAGGAGGAGCTCTGGTTTCATACAGAGAGAAGGCAGAAAGCAGAGTGGATTTCCCCTAGATATAAAGGCTTTTTTTTTTCCTGAAGATTTCAGAGCTCTGCTGAGCCTAGAGGCTTCAGCCTATTACTCCCATAAGGCTCTACATCTTTCCTCCTGAAGGCCTGATTCAACACATCCTTGGCAAAGTGATCTCCCAGGGTGTCCCGAGGCTGTTGGAATCTTTTATTTTTATTAATGTGGAAGGAATCACTGTAGGTGTCACTTTCCAGGAACATGGGAAACAGTCTCCAGTGGATATTTAACACTGCTCTCTATGATTTGTGACACTTCTGTTTTCTTGTAGGCCTGACAGCATGCTGTGTAGCAAACTACTGCATTTATTCATAAGATTTTTTTGTTTTTTTATGCATTCCTTTTCCTTGCATGCTACTGCCTCCCTCCCCCGTCCTCCCCCCAGCACACACAGAGCAAGAGGCAGATACGCAGACTTGACCCTGTGGTCAAGTCTGAATATTGACAACACTTATAGATCTTATATCTATTGAAAAGTTTTTGGGATTTTTTAGGAGATTAGAAAGTAAGAGAAAATGCATGTTAGACTTTTGGGAAAATATACCTGAGACATGGAGGGTACTACATATTATTGCTGAATCAGTAAATAACTTGCATAACCAGTGGACTATGTATTGAGACAAAAGTGCAATTAACTCCAGTGTTGTTGAGTCTAAGTTTAAGTAACCCAAGATTTTGCTTTATACCAGTGAGAAAAAACTCATTGCAGATGCCCTGAATAAAAATCTGTTTCTCAAGAGACTAGACCCTCAGCAGATCCGAGACATGGTAGAATGTATGTATGGGAGAACATACCAGCAGGGGAGCTATATCATCAAACAAGGAGAGCCGGGCAACCATATTTTTGTGTTGGCAGGTTGGTACCTTTTACATGTGTTTATATTAGCAGATGATGCAAGGATTATGATGTTATCACTTTCATTTTGCTTTTATATGTGGAAGATACAGCAAATATTGCTTACAGATTGGGATTAGTTTAACTGCTTCCATTGATCTTACTAACTGGTCCCATTTAGATCAGTGGGAGATTTAACCTTGACTTCAATTGTCAGTGGTGAGTGCTTCTGTAAATTTTACCATCATATCATTGCAAAACTGGACAGATTTGAGTTAGTGTGTTATGGGCTTCCTTCATTCGTGTGAAGGGGTACAGAAGGCATGTTATATTATTTTAATATTGCAGGTTCTGTCATATCTTTTTTTCTATATTTTAATTCAAACAGCAAGTAAAATCTGAAATATAGAAAATTGCTGTGTGGTGAAAGGTTTGCCAACATTCTAATAATAACAATTATTATTGTAATTATTATTATAAAAGAATTTTATAAAATTTCTCTGAGCACAATCTTGGCAGGTAAATTCTGAGCTTATAAATCTCAGATTTAACATTTTAAACTACCGTTTTGAAAAGACAAGCTTGTAGTTTAGACATCTTTATCATCCTACACATCAGAGCTCTGAAATAATGTAATTTTGGTATCCTGACATATAGGCTTCTACTATGTCCACTTTTATACTGTCCCTCAAGCAAAATAAGTCACCTTTGCATTGATTACCCTTATATTGGCCTACATTGAACACTTTAGATCCACACATAGAAGGAGTGCTCTTCTCTTGTCACATGCTGGGCAGAACTTGGGCATTTAATCTTTAAACATAACCATCTTTAAAATCCATAGTCCATGCTAGAGTGATGGAGGACTCAGTAAGCTGATACAGGAGTGACTGGGGTGGATACATGAATGGATGGGTGGCAGTTCTAAAGCTGAAAGAATATATGATGAGAGGTTCCACAAGGGTATGTTCCAGGTCCTGTACTATTAGGTATTTCATTAATGGCTTGTATAATGGGACAGAGAGTACAAAATACTTCTCCTTCTCCCTCTCCCTCTCTCTGCAATAGTTCATATTCCTATTTCAAATCCTTATTTTTACATTATTGGTCCAGTGTTGATATTTCAGTTGGTCAGGACATCAGGAGTCTGTTGGTTTGTTGTTTATTTTCTATGTGTAACATGACTTTAATGCTTACTATCCTGGTGACTTTTGACAGAGGGCAGGCTGGAAGTTTTTCAGCAGAACAAGCTGCTCTCCTCAATCCCTGTGTGGACAGCATTTGGTGAGCTAGCCATTTTATACAACTGCACAAGGACAGCCTCTGTGAAAGGTATACATAGTTCATTGATACAATGTTACCAAAAGTGAAAAGTACAAGTATTGTTATAAGGTCTGCATTATGTCCAGGTTCACTTTGAACTTGTTTTTTAATCTATGATATGATGTTTAATATATGATCAATGCCCTGACTACATTTCCAATGAGCTAACATAGTTCTTTCTTTGAGTTATTTCTGCCTGGGGACCTAATAATGCCAGTTCACAAACATACTCCCTTCCTGAACATGACTTTAGAAAGATTATTGCGTATTTCTAGTTTGTTCTTGCCGGCCAAATACACACTGGGTGCATCTACACAAGATGCTTTACTGCACATTAAATTAATCTAATTCACAGTAAAACATCAGCGTCTACAAGTGTGTGGGATTTACTGCACAGTAAATTAGGCTAATGCATTGTTTGCTAGTACTAACAAATACAGGTACTAGATTAACAGTGCATTAGCTACTATGCAGTAGCGCACTGTGTAGATTGCTACCTACACAGCAATCAGCCTAGGCAGCAGAAGGTTGGGGGCGGAGCTGTCCGCAACTCCAGTGCTGCTTAACTCCTGGCTTTCCCATGGAGTGGGAAGCTGAGCTGTGCCAGGATGAGAGAGCTCTGTGTCCCCGGTTTTTGTGCTGTTCAGCTCCCAATTCCCCTCAGACACAGGCAGGGAGCAGGAACTGACTGGGGCATGTATTACATGGGCAGCAGCAGGGCTGATGGGACAGAGAGTTCCCTGTCCTGTCAGCCCTGCCACTGCCCATGCAGCGCTTGACCCAGTCAGCTTACTCTCCCCATGTGTGCCTGGGGGGAGCCAGGAGCTGAGTGGCACTGGGACTGAGGGGAGACATGGTGGGAAGTAGTGCCAGGACTGGGGGGGAACAGGGCTGGTACAAGGGTAATTAGCACCCTAGGTGAACTGTGTACCTCGGTGCCCCCACCATTTCCAATATAGAGGAAAATAAGAAGTCTAGAATGAACTTTTACCTCTGAGATCTTTTCAGAGGTCTTTCTCTCTTTATGAAACCAAAGGTCTTAGACTAAGGTGGAGCTGTAGCTGGCCAGGGCTGTTATTTAGAATGATGTTCCTGTTGTTTTGTTCTGCATATAATTTTGGTGCCCCTCAAATTGTGGTAACCTAGGCGCCCCCCCTAGTTTGCCTAATGGTTGGACTGGCCTGGCAGGGGAAGACATGCCTGGTGGGTAGCAGCACCAGGACTGGGGGGAGGGAGCATGCAAGGGGAAAGGACCGCTGGGACTGGGGGAGGAGATGCAGGGGGCCTCTGCTGTCTCCATTTCAGCCCTTCTATTCTGCACTTGATCTGCCCCAGGCAGTATACAGGGCTTATGACCTTCTTACCCACTGATTGAGCTAGTGGCTGCATTGATTTGAGGGGAATTTTTCCACCTGCTTGTATAACTGCCTAGGTATGCCACCAAATTTCACTACTGGGCATTTGGAGGTGCAGAGGTGGTTAGCCACATTAGTTTGAAGACTGGCAGAAGGTAAGGCAGGTTGGCCTCTTAGAAATTAATTGGTTCAGCGAGGCATTAGGTTTCACAGGCAGCAACCTGCTTTGTATGTGTTAGTAATCGTTGTCTTTCAGGAAGCTTAGAATGGTCATTAAAATTATGTAATGCAGAGTTGACTGACTTATGCTGAACATCACATCAGAGCAGGTTGATTAGGGACTAGCAGTTATACACGATAATAATTGTTTCTTTAGTACAACATACTGCAATATTGTCAACACCTATTGGTCTCGTACGGGTTTGTTTACCTTCAGGGTCTGTAAAAGAAATGTAGTTGTCAGTTACATCTTCAGTTATTTCCTTAATCTTATTTGCAGATAACAGGTCTGACTCTGCACTTGTTTCCCAAACTGGTGTAAATCTGGAGTAGCTCCACTGAACAGAGTTGGTTTTTATGGGTTTTGCATCTGAATTTGCCTGTAGATGACATTGTTGTGACTGAGAACAGCCTTTAATCCAAAGTCCAAGTGTTTTCTGGGCATTAAATACAGACTGGATAAAACACTTTGATGTTATGCTAAGAGTAAATAAAGAACAGTTAACTAGAGATATTCTGAAATTTATGGGATTATGTTGGATATAAAGTCTGGAAAGGATTGTTACAATGGGGTGCAGTTTGGTACAGTGGTAGGGTGCTGAGCTGGAAGTTAGGAGTTGTGTTTCTTTCCCTTCTACTGTGTATACTTGGACAAGTCACTGTACCTGTCCCTGCATCCCTTTCCCATGACACCCTTTTCTGTCTTGTCTATTTAGGCTGCAAATGCTTTAAGGCAGGGACTACAAACTGTTTGTATGTATGTGTGTTATGCTTAGAGCAAGAGGGCCTGACCTCTGTGAGAATCCTTGGATGATACTGAGTGCATCTGCACATACACTTTAATGCCCAGGAGCCTATTTTACTACTCATTAAAGTGGTGTGTAAAAAAACATGATAAATGTGCAGTAGAATAGGCTACTGAGCATTAAGCATCACTAAAAAAGCACGTGCTTGTACTACTGTGCATTCGCGCAGCCTAATATGCATTTATTTAGTACCTCACGGTGCCTGTACATGATCCAGGAGCTTGAAAATGGTGGTGGGGGTGCTTTAACTAAGGCTCATATGATGAGCTTCAGATAAAATACCCTCACTGCCATTTTGGAATGCAGGGACACTGATACATGAGGTACTCCGGGCATTTTAATTGGAGTGGCTCTCAGAGGTGCCCCCTGTCCCCCTTCCCCTTCCCCCTCCCAGAACATGTGTAAAAATGCCTTCATATTGAAAGTACTGGATTTAATGCACATGAGCAGAAGTGCATTAATATACATGTAGATGTGCCCACTGTAATGCAAACATAAAGATTATTAGGTGTGTGTGAAGAGGGCTGTATTTGATTTGGGTTCAGCCTGATTTGGGGGACAGTGATTCAATTAATTGATTTGGATTGCTGTCCCAATTCAATTTGGCCAAATCCAAATCTGAAGATTTGATTCTGATTCAGAGAATCAGAGATTCAGCCATAGACACAGCTTTGACTGTTTTTTCTACGTACCTTGAGGTACCAGGTGTGGCTTGTTAATACTGAGATGGTGAGGCAGATGGAGCATGGGGGAGGGGCCCCCGTGTGCTCAGCGATGGACCCACAAGTGGACTGGAAGGACGCTCCATCTGCCACACCATCTCAGCATTCACAAGCTGTCTGGTACCTTTAGGTATGTAGAAAGAACATATAAAACTGTGTCTATGTCCGAGTCATTGAATCTCTCCAAATTGATTCAGAGGGTTCCAATTCAATTTGGATAAATTAAAAGGTCTTCTGATTTGATTTGGATTTGGAGATTCGGCTGCTGAATTGGGCCAAACCTCTGCTAAATTGAATCGGCGACCGAAGCTTTGCACAGCTCTAAAGGTTATCTAGTCTTGACATCCTGCATGACAGTGTGTAGATTTCATCCTATCATTCTTCTACTACCCCAACAGTTTTGTGGGAGAAAAACATCAAGCTAGTACTGATGGGCTTGATCCCTAAGCTTCAATGTGCTCCCACTATACCATTCCACTTTGGTCAGTACACATTGGTCAGTTTTCAATAATTCTGTGAATTCTACTTGCCTTTTCTCTTGTGTAAATCTCAGTGTACATCAAAGTAAATAGGAACAGAATTTAGTCTTCTGGTATATATATTTTTTTTGAAGTTTTTTTTCCTTTTTCTCTTCTTGTTGGTCCTTTTCTCTGCCTTCAATATAAAGTACTTAAGCATTTTGTTAAATATACTGACTATGCAAATGGAAATGATTACATGTACTTTCTCTCTCTCTCTCTCTGTTGCTGCATGCTAAACAAAACTGCATTGATAAGGTGGTTATTGTCCTTACTGGTGCACTGCTGCATTTAATTTTGTTCTGTATTCTTCCCCTTTGCATGGACTTCATACTATTATCATTGCAAAATAAGTGTTTTTGCATATTGCGATGTCATGTTATTTTAGCACTTTGTTAATATTGATTGGTTTTGAGGAAACCTATTGAGAACCAGAACAGAGTTTTGAATAGTTAAAACACTACAATAACTCAAATGTATTGTCTTCTGGTGTTTTCACTCTCTTTACTTAAGTAGCTAGTAATTTCATCTGTGAACAGGGATTATGGGTTCGTGGCCTAGTAAAACTCTCTTTCCAGCCAGCTTTGAACAAAAGAGGAAGATGAGAGTATTTCCAGCCCAAAATCTCGATAGCATTTGTGCTATGACTCTTCAAGAAAAACTACAAACTTGAAACAGTAACACCTCATTCCTTTGCACAGTGTATTTTTCCTTTCCCATTGTGGTTCATAGGTTACAATTTCTTTAAAACTGTAAAGGTTGCTTGGGGAATAATTAAAGAAACTAGGTTAAGAGTCCCAGCTGACGAGAGTGGAAATACACCTATCAAGATCAAGCAAGAATAGTTGTTTGGGACAGAGGTAAAACAAACAAAAAAACTTGTTTGGATCCACAGACAGTGATATACATCAGCTGAGAATCTACCCATACCACTGAACTAACTACAAAGGTTAGTAGTTTGAATCAGAGTTCAAGGAGTTTAGGAAATAAATGGAACCCTTAAGTGATGTATGCCCTTGGACTTTATACGTGATGCATTACTCTTTCTAAATAAAAACATCCCTTTGTTCCTGGTACAAAATCATTTATTTTATGGGTTTTTTTCTGATATTGTCTTTCAGCATATTTAACATCCTGTCTCATTTGTATGTCCCATAGCCTGTGTAAAATTGTTGATTATGTTATATTTAAGAAGGAAACGGTGTTTAAATTACATTTATCCACCTTGTCAGGTTATGTAGCACTTTCAGATTTTGCATAGCGCTTCAGGATTTGCCCCTTTGGTTTCAGAATCAGGATATGACTTTTAGATGTGCTATTATTAGTTTAATTTCTCTGTAGTGTCTTAAAGCATTTCTAGGAGGTTTAAATCCAGTACTTGTCATTATATAGTCCTATCACGGGATAACTCAGAAAAATCCTAATCCTGCAGATCTTTGTCTACTACGTATTTTAAAGTATGAATCATCATGTTTTATATTTAGTCTAATTTAGAGGTAATTTCTAGCCAAATTGTTGTGCGCTTAAACCTCCAAACTAAACAATGATGACTTGTGTCTCTTAAGCTCTTTTATTGACAATATAACCCAAAATTTTCAAGCACCTGTAATCAGGATTAAATTTTAACTCCCGTTTAAATAGCTTTCTTTCAAAGCAGCTCAGGTTATATGGGAACTGCATGTTTCTCAGCACTTATTAATATCTGGGCATGATTTAGATGTCTAGACATGGAAGCTATGCTGTCATGAAAACCTGGTTTCAGCTGTGGAATGTTTGAATATCTGGCCCATATTGCACAATATGTATAGTACCATATCATAATATTGTAGTATCTTCCAACACATCATTAAAGGAAATTTGTTTTTGTTTCTTTGTTCTGGTCTTCTGAAAGCTATCACAAATGTTAAAACATGGGCATTGGACAGAGAGGTGTTTCAGAACATCATGAGAAGGACAGCACAAACAAGACAAGAACAGTACAGAAATTTTCTCAGAAGGTAATGCAGTTTACATCCCAGGTAACAAAATGAGGTACACAGATTATTCTTGTTGCAGTCTGTTTGGAGGTAATAGCGCAGCCAGTACAACAGTTCAGTAGTACATGTATTTCACAGTGTTGTATGTTTTTCAATTCACAAGATGTGTCTACATGTGCATTAATGCTCCTTTGCTACTGCACATTAAGTTTAGTACCTCTAATATGAGGTACTACATAAATGTGCAGGAGCTGGTGCTACTGCACAGTAGCAAAGGCACATGGTCTTTTTATGATACTTAATGTGCATTACACTAATTCTGTGCACTTGTGTGTTAGCATAGCTTTTGCCATGAGACCCTAATGCACAGTAGAATTAGTCTACTATGCATCTTGTGTAGGTGCACCCACATAAACAATTTTCTGATATGTTAAAAAAGACAAAATATATTTTATATGGGCTGTGCTCTAAGTTAGCAAACTGAAGATGGAATGGCTGGAAGTTCAGGCTGTAAAAAAACGTTAAATGAGAAACAAGGCAAAACGTTTTAAGCACCAGAGTAATTTACTGTTGGAGTGGATTCTTAAGGAAAATGGTAAATTCATCACATCTTGGATACTTTAAATCAAAATGGCATGTCTTTTCTAAATATATGACGTATTTTAAATACAATTTGTTGGGATTGAATATTTTCACTAATTGGTCAGGAGAGAGTAATTCCCTCCATTACACACAAAATGGTAGGTGAAATGGTTTAACCTGTGTGATGCAAGAGATCAGGTTAGAGGCTTACAATGATCTTTTCTAGTTTTAAAAATCTATTACTCTTCATTTTAGAAATTAACCTTTCATAAACTAAAATAACATTATTTTAAACAAATAAGAGAATACAGGTTTCCCTCACTTTATGTGGGTTCTGTATGTATGAATTCGCTCCTATGCAATGCCCTTTTTTATACCAAAAATAAATTATATGCAAGGTAAATACGCTCTTATGCGATCGGTGTGGTGATAGCCTGCAGTCAGCTGCTTTGTGTGGTGCATTGTTGGAGTGACACGTACAAAATATAGTCTCCTGTGTGGATCTGTGCTCCTCACTTGTCTGCCACACGGGTTTTATGTAGTTACCATCCCCATTATGGCTTTAAAAATCCTGCTAGCTTATCTCCTATCACTCTCTGCCTTTGGTGAGTAATAAAATTGTCTTATAAAAATGTTAGAAATGAGTCTGGGGATCAGTACAGTTGAGGTCTTGGAATGTATCCCTATTTGTTACATTGAAAAAGTGGGCTCCCTTTATCTGAATTCTAGTTATACGCCGTTTTCCAGGAATGAATTACAGCATAAAGTGAGGGAAACTTGTGTTTAAATTGCTGTGCCTGTAATTAGCCAAAGTTTTCCTTTTTATTATTTTCTCTCTGGCAAAAAAAAATATCACTTATATATAGTTCCAAAATAAGATACCAAGTTTGCCTCTGTATAAGGTGTATTCTAGGTTCAGACTTCTTGGTATTCTTCTCTAGATCTTTTTGGGCTGTAGTCCTCCTCTCAGAGAAGCATCTTTTCTGTGGTTTTTTTTCCCCATCTTATGATCAGTAATATCATTAAGCTATTACTGCATTTGGATTCTCTCTTAATAACAGTTGCAACAAAACAGTCAATCTTCCTTTGTTGTAATTTTCAGTGTTTTTAATACATTTGATTTGCACTAGAATGGCACTAGGATGGGTTGTTTTTGACACTGAACTAATGGATTGTGATTCACGTGTTTAATTTTCAAATTAGGCCCATGATTTGGCTAGAGGTTTTTATTCTTTCAGTGCATGTTTGGAAGATTTTTAAAACTAGCAACTTCATCCCTATCTTTTTATCTTCCTTTGTATTAAACAGGATGTGATCCCACAAAGAGTAAGTGCGGTTAGTACTTGAACTATCCAGTTACATGTTGTATACTTTGTATTTGGATAATTGCTTATACCAACATGAAATGATTGTAAATCACTGTCCATGGATGGCAACCATTTCTTCCTGGTTTGTACTGGGAGGAAATGGGTACTGATCTTGGCTCCTATTTTGTAAAATGAATTCTACAAACACAGCGTGGGGATAAGATCTTGGAGAAAGCGTGAAAGATCATGAATTGAACTAAGTGTGCATTTTTCTTGATTTTTTGAAGTGTATCCCTACTGAAAAACCTACCTGAAGATAAGCTAACAAAGATAATCGATTGCTTGGAAGTGGTAAGAGATTTTAAAATTAAGCTAAAGTGCATCTGGCAAACGTATTTTGAAAATAATCAGCACCAGAGTCTTTCTAGTTTTAAGCCCTCTAAAGTTAACTTTATTTGGCTACTGTTAACTGGCACAATAAATTGTGGAGCCAAATTGCTGCAATTCTGGAAGACACTGTTCCAAGTAGAATCACACTTGAATTCATATTCAGAATCCAGGAATTTCATGTGACATAAGTTTATTCTAACTGAAATGCAATCTGTACTGCAGTTCTGACAACCTTTATTGTTATAACAGTGCCTGAGATCTTTAGTAAGAACATTTTCTAAGACGTCGGAGCCCAGAATGTAATCACCATTAGTCACATTTGTAATTCTCATATAATAAAATGGAGTTGAAATTGTTTACCTGAACTGAAAGTCTGCGTGTAAATTATGAGAGGCTTAAAATTTATTTCAAGCTAAATATATCTGTAAACTATCAGGTTATAGAATATACTTCATATAAAGCCTCCTTGTACTGTTGGTTATTAGTAAGTCATTTTCCATCAGTTATAAAATATAGTGTGAAGTAATAATCCATTGAGAAATACATATATACTAAGATCTGTTTTTTTGTTGGTTTTGTTGCTTTGTTTTGTTTACTTGCATCTAAATTATGGCTCCAGATTTCAATATGCAATTCATGGAAATCTTCCTTTGTAGTTTATCAAGGACATGCAATGATGACATAGTTATAGCTTTGCACCTCCAGAGATTTCAATTTTAGAGTCATTTTGGATAGGTTTGCTTCCCCTGTTCTCCTGGGATTGTTTTCTATGCAACATAACCTTATCACAGATGGTACAAATTCATAATTCATCTTAATTTCAAAATTTTTATTTACCGAGGAGGACAATATTTTTCTTTTAAAGAAGAAAATCTGGTTCTAATATAATGTGTAGAACTATCAGAGAGGAATTCTATGCCGACAGTAAATAATAAAATTTAGTGGCATCAAAAATAAATGTTAGTTTGTGGTATCTCCAGCATCTAACAGAAGTGAAATATACAGATAAAAGAAGTTAAAATCCCTCTGGATTAGCATGCAGCTCAAATTTACACTGCTTGATTCTCTGATGTCAGTCATTTACACTTGTGCAAAGTTGGTGTATAATGCTTCCGTTTGTCTTGAACTACTTTCCATATGGAAAGGTGGACTTCAAGGCCACACCCACACGTAAGGAGTGTGCACTTTCAGTGGCACAATTTGCTGCAGCTCATGCCCCTGCACAGGTCCTTCATTGTGGAACAAATTGTCTCACAACAGGCAAACTACTCTTGCCCAGCTCCTCCCAGCTTTTCAGCCAGAGCCCAGCAGTCTTACCTAGTGGCCTGGAGCAGCAGGGCCACAGGTCTGGCAGCATGGAGGCCTGGCTGAATGGCCTGGCTTCCATATGTGCTAGTGCACACTTGTTGGGCATGTGCTATGCTGCTTTTTCTTCTGTTTTTTTTTTTTGGGGGGGGGGGGGGGCGGGGTTGCTACCAGGAAATCCTGGCAGTAACTTTTGGCCTTGTACTGCAAATTTGCAGCTCAGGGCATATTTTAACATTTGCCAAGTGTGGCTTTGCAGTGCCACAAAGAGGCTTGTGGTGCTGCAAACCACATGTGCTTATACATCTGTATGTAGCCTAAGGCTTTAACATATCAAACAAGCCAAATCTATGTATTTAGGGAGGCATCTATCAGCACCACTGTAGTTAAAGGTTCAAATCCACAGTTTTGACCAATGTGTGCTTGGGCACAAGGTAAAAGTAACTATATTATTTATTATTTGCATTGTGGTAACACCTAGCATCTGCATTCATAAACCAGCATAACATTGTGCAAGGTTCTATACCAACACAGAACAAAGGACACAGACAGAAGTGACAATTTTCTCCTGATCTGGCCACAGAAAGGAGTTTGTAGCCATGACCGACCCAAGTGCAAGGTTGTAGACTGCTTAAAAATGGCTGATAAGGCAAAAATCTGAACTCTTGCTGCATGAGGGGTCAAATGAAGACATTTCAAAACAGAGCATCTTCTGTAGGGGTGTGCGAAATGGGCCATATTCGTTTTGGATTCAGCCTGAATCGGGGACAGTGATTTGATCTGCTGATTTGGATCACTGTCCCAGATTCAACTTGGCCAAATCTGAAATGGAAGATTTGATGCTGATTTGGAGAATCAGCGACTTGGCCGTACACACAGCTTTAAATGTTTTTTCTACGTACCTTGAGTTACCAGGCATGGCTCATGAACACTACAATGGTGAGGCAGATGGAGCATTCCACAGGAGGCATGGGGGACCTTGTGCTTGGCAGTGAACCCAAAAGTGTACGAGAACTACTTCCGGTCTGCTTCCATGTCTGCCAGGGAGCTCGCTGGGGGGCCCCCTCACGTTCCTGTGGGACATTTCATCTGCCCCAACATCGCAGCATTCACAAGCCACCTGGTACCTCGAGGTATGTAGAAAAAACATTTAAAGCTGTGTCTGTCTGAATCTTTCCAAATCAAATCAGAGGGTTCCGATTCAAGTTGGAGAGATTAAAGGGTCTCCTGATCTGATTTGTAAATTCAGCCACCAAACTGGGCTGAATCTCTACCAAATCAAATCAGGGACTGAAGCTTTGCACAGCCCTAATCTTCTGTAACTTCTGTCTACACTGCCACCCAGCCTTGAGCTGCTTTCAGAATGGGAGGGTATAAAGAGAATGGAGGGAGTTCATTCTGGGTTTTTTTTCAGCCCTCATTGTTTCAGCCCTCATTGAAGGGTGGGGTGGGTGTATTGGAGCTCCCCCAAGGTGCAGGGCTGCAATTCACATTCACCCATCCTACCCTCCAGTGCTAGCTGGGGAACCCCTAGAATGAGCTCTCTCCCCTCCCTTTCCCCACTCCCACTCTGTAACAGGGTCAGGCTGGGAGACAGGAGTGGCTGTTGCTAGGGAAAACCAACCATAGGCTGGTAGCCAACAGCTAGATTCCCCTCCCCCCCAGAACCAACAGTCAACTTCTATTTAGTCTGGGGGGGTTGTTGAAACCCAGAATGATTTCTGCAAAGCATTCTCATTTACAGCAGGGAGCTGCACTTCTGTCTGTACCCATAGAAGTCTTTTAAAGAAAGGTGATGTGGTGACTTTTGAAAGATATCTCAGATATCTCTTTTTGTACAAGCAAGAAAACATGATAGAAATCATAAATAAGATTTTTTGAAAATTAAACAAGTGAGTGATGAGGGCTGGGATCATGGGTAGAATAGAAGCAGAAGATGACATTTTGGGAACATATGAGATAAGAATCATCTCACCTTTACCAAGTTCCTGATTCTGTCTGTAAGTCCTGTGTTAGGTACTTTCAATGACTTTTCTTTCCTCTTTTTTTCTCAGCTTCACCTATCAGGAAGGGATATTTACAGTAATGTCTAAGGATGTAAAGTGTTATCCTACTATGTAATATACATTTGCTGGGATCCTTTAAATCTGGAATGCTTCATTGTATCATGTCATTCATTTAGAGCAGTGATTCTCAACCAGAGTGCCTTGAGATCCTTTCAGGGGTGCAACACAGTGTTAGTACTCTCAGGTGTACAAACATGATTCACATGATGATAAACTCCAAGATTTCAAATAGGAAACTGTAGTGTTAAAATCATCATCTTTCTGGGTTCTTTGCAACAGAAAAATTGCTCTTATTTTTCTGTAGTCAAAAACAAGTGAAAACTAAGAACAGACATTTTCCAAGATGTGTTTGAAGTCTGTCAAGGGGTGCCATGAGTCCAAAAAGTTTGAGAGTCACTGATTCAGTATGAGAGATGAGAGGATTTACTTAGATATAAATGACACAGAAAGGAAGTTTAAAAATAATTGCATGTGAAGAAGTATTATGTGCTGTCTTTTCAAGTGGCGGATGATGTCATTTTGGGTGAATGAAATCAATCATAATGCAGATTTATATATTCTTTTATCCTTTTATTACCTTTTTTCTGCTTTAACAGGAATACTATGACAAAGGAGATTATGTTATTCGTGAGGGAGAGGAAGGAAGTACCTTCTTTATATTAGCCAAAGGAAAGGTAATATATAAAGAAATTGAATCTTAAATTGCAGAATACAAATGTGTTTTCCAAACAGATCCTGTTGGGTGAAATCAGTATATTTTATCTAGGATGCTGTTAAGTCCTTTGGAGTCCGTTGCTTATTATAATTGCTCATGGGTGAGAAACCTGACTGTTATTTAAAATACAGCCCCTGTACACTGGGTTATGTAACTTGTGCCAGTTTTAAGTCCTTTTAAATAGTCAGATGCCATGTACAGGTATTATGTTTCTACCAGGAAAGTTGCAGCTCTCCTGGTAGAAACTAGGAGTATGCAGGTATTCATTCAATTTCTCCTGAAGGAAATATGCCATTTTTGGGATAAAAATTGACAGCTGGAAGATCTCTCCTGAGAGAGAGTTTCTGCGGAATGAATGTGCTTGACTCCAGGGCAGAACCAGAGGGTGTGCAGTCACGTGGTGCACCGCTCTTTTGGATTGGACCACACAATAAGAACCTTCAGGGAATTTTAAAGCTCCATAAGCAGTTGAAACCACTGTCTCCTTTCCTCTTCCTACTCAAAGTCATGGGGGCTGGGCTCATCTAAGAATGGGAACAAGAGCAGCAGGGATGACCAGGGGATTCCCCTTCCCATGCTGTGACTGTTCAGTGTTGGAGAAATTATTCTCCAGCCACATTGTTGCCACTATCCCTTCCCTAGTTGAGCCCAGTCTCTGCTTAGCCCGGCTGGCTCTGGAGCATCCCAATTCCCAAACAATAGAGAAATCAGGCAGGAGTGGGGTAGGGGGAAGAGGAGGGGAAGGGGCAGCCTCTGAGTAGGGGGGATTTTCATCTGCTTTTGGGACTTAAAAAGTCCCCAGAGGCTCCTGAAGCACAGGCTGCTGCCTTGGTTAGGGAGTGGGGAAAAGTGGCAGGGAGGAGTGGGCTGGGAGCATGGGGTGCATCTACTCTTGCAGTGCTGATTGCTGCTCATTACCCTCCTTTACAAAACCCTGTATCTGTCCCTGGCTTGACTCTTCTGTGATCATAGAAAATTAGGGGTGGCAGGGACCTCAGGAGGTCATCTATTCCAATCCCCCTACTCAAAGCAGGACCATCCCCAGCTAGATCAACTGATCAGGAGAACTTGAGCAGCAGCTTCCCCTGTGCCTTCCCCAGACAGGGGGGACTCCCTGCAGCTCGACTCCTCCTGATCACAGGGGAGTTGAGCTACTGCTTCCCTCAGACACCAGGGACACAGTAGTCTGAAGAAGGTGCAGAGCACTACTCTGCTGCTCCCTGTTTGTTCCATAGACTGGGAACTTTCCAGTTTGGTGCTCTGCACCCTTTTCCAAATCCAGAGACTTTTTGAGCAGGTTTCCTATCTGGGAGAGGCATGGCAGAGCCACTCCCTGCCACCACTCCCCCCTCCAGGAAATGGGGGAGTGTGGACTGTACTGCTTCCCTTCCAAGAGAGATTTCTAGCCATGGAAAATTCTCAGATTTATCAGAAATGTCCACTGCCTAGAAATGTATGCCTCTTCATACTCAGAATGGTGACATGTTACTTTAGTTTAAATAAGCCCATTATGACTTTTTGGTCTTCCAGAAAATTAGAACATAAATACAACTCTGGAAAAAACTCAATTTGTGAAATAACTGAGAAGCAGTGGCCTATTTGGTACCTGGATCTATAAGCTACCAGCCTATTATATTACTCAATCAGTGTCAGTTTCCTTTTAGTTTTTACCCCAAAGAATAAATCAGTACCCATTATCCATTAACTATTAGATTGGCATGAGACCTTAAAGAACCAATGTGGGAGAAAAATATTGTAAAGGTAGCTTTTATGTCTCTAAAAGATTGTTTTTATCTGGGGGTATTACCAAAAAACCTTGCTTCTGTCATATTTCCTGGAGCATCACAGCTACAGCAGCCCTAAAAGCTAAATGTTCATTTCTAGAAGCTTTTAAATAGAAGTATAAAACACCTCATGGAAATTAAAATTAGAGCATTAATATTATTTAGGTAATAATATACTTTTTTCCCCACAGCCCTGCCCCCACCATTAAAATCTAAGCTTTTTTAGTATTATGCTTATTTGAAAATTTTGCTGAAGCATTGTAAAGACTCAGAAGTCTATGAAGAATACAGAGCAGGGTAAGGGAAGTTGGGCAGCTTTGTGTCTTCTTTACCCACATGAAAACATGACTTACTGTGGAATTTTTGTTCCTACCTCTCCCAGGTTACAGTTACCCAAAGTACTGATGGTCATGCCCAACCCCAGTTGATTAAAACATTGCAGAAGGGGGATTACTTTGGTGAAAAGGCTCTGATCAGGTTGGTTCACAATGTTTAATTCATGCTCTTTGGTTTGTTTCTTTAGGCACTTAAATATGCTATTGATTTGACTTCTTATGATCATCTTTGTTTTGACTGTAAAGTTATGTTTGAAAAAAGGCAATGTGTGAATATGCTATTATACCAATACATTTTTGCATAGCCAGTTTTAAGACAAGCTGCCATGTGCTCTTGGCTCCATATGAAAAAAAAGTCAGTGACCACACTGTTCGTAGGTCCAAATAGGTCCTAAAGTCTTAATAAAAACTAAATGAAACTCGCAAAACCTTTTTGATTAAATTTTTACTGCAAAAGTATTTCTTTAAATACCGAATTTTTAGTTATCCTTTGACGAAATACTTTAATAGAGTCAAAACTTCTCCCCCTCAAAAAGGCTACATAAAGCTGTCCACGTGTAAACACAGGCTTAGGAATATATATTTATATTTTGTCAGAAGTCTGACCTTGTGAGTTGTTTTTAGTCATAGAATAAGCGGGTCCTTGTACACGTGACTAAGGGCTCTTGTACACAGGAGGAAAGTGCCCCTTTTAGTAGCTTAATTGCCCTTTTTAATGAATTAATTGCATAACAGTGTAGATGTTTGGTGGCATGGTATGATTAAATTTTGTAACAGTGTACCCATTCATTAGCGTATTTAGTTTTAAATGACTTTTTATATAGCAAACTAAAATGCATCCCATGTATTTTTGTTTGCTATGTAACAAATTACAGCAATATTTCTCATGTGACAAGGGCCCTATCTGGAGAAGGCAGTGGGGATAGCTCATGGGGTGCTGGAAGCCTGGGTGTGCTTAGGGAAGTTTGGGCTTGGCAGGCTTCTGGTGCCCCATGCACCATCCCCACCACCCTCTCCATCTGCCAGCATATCCACCCACCCTCCTGCCACCTTCCCAGGGAAGTGGTGGGGATGGTACACAGGATCCTGGCAACCCTCCAAGCCCAAATTTACCTGTGCACACCCAGGCTTCCAGTGACCCATGCACTGCTGGATCCAGTGGGTGCTGCCTCAGAGCTGGAGCAGCACCCATGCAGCTAGCGCGCAGCCCCAGGGGACTTTGTCACCATGGAGGGAAGCACTGGGACCCCTGCAGTTCACAGGCTACGTATCCCAGTGGCATTTCATGTAGAGAGGTTCTACCAAGTTGGGCGGGGGGAGTGGCAAGAGACCTAATTAGGCTTACATATAGTAGAAAACTTTCCCATGTTACTAAACAAAGCTGCTGTTCCCATGCAAATGACCGTGTAACAAGAAATAAGCACAGAACAGTAAAGAAAATGCTTGATCTGCAGGGATCTGGGTTTTCTGTTTCTCATGGAAAAACAGAAAGATGTGGATTTCCCTCTTTACCCAAGAAAAGCATGGACTTTTCATTTTAAGAGAAATGCATTGTCTTTGCACTTTTTTAAAGAGCTCTCTGCAGGCTGGCAAGAGTTCTAGCTTGCAAGAGATGGGGGAGTGGGAGGAGGGCAGTCAGGCAAGGGGTGTCATGTGCACATATAGACACCAGGCAGCCTGGAGAGCAGCTCCTGCAAGTAAGGAGTGGAGCGGGGGATTGAGGCCCCCATAGGGAAGGAGTTAGGCAGGGCTGGGGCTTCTGCCTAGTTGAGCAGTGTGTGGGACTTGGAGCCCAGGACTAGAATGTATGGCCACCAGGCTTCAGCAGGGAGCAGGATGGGGCTGCAGGCAGCGCGTCTGGGGGGACAGGGGAGCAGGCTCCCCACTGCTGCCTGCACTCCTGGAGGGGAAAGGGGAGGGTAAAGAGGGAAATCCACATTTTTCTGTTTTTTCATGGGAAACAGAAAACCCAGATCTGTGCATGGGGTGGGGGCAGGTATGGGCTGCCTGATGCAGGCTTGGGGCCAACCACCCTGCTGACCCTGTTATTTAATTGTCAATTGCTCAAATCATGACCGAGACTTTATAAAGGGGGATAAGGCAAGGTGCCGCGTTTATTGATCACATGAGTTAGACATAGAGGTTTGGGCACGCCATTCATACAAATGCACACAAATCATCATACACATTATTACACACACATACACAAAACAACCATTTCTTCCACACATACACCAGATATAGTTACCAGCAATAATTGGTCAATATCAGCCCAGGGCTTGTTGAGTAGCTGATGATAATTTGAAGATAGCAGGTTTGAAGATAATAGCTGGAGCGGGGTGAACAGTACATTTGTGCTCTGATTAAATGGCAGTAGAGAAAGAGACTCACCCAACTTGACATTTTTAAAGTTTTCTTTTATAGGGATTGGCATTCTTTGTTTTAGTGCTTTGGGGTTTTTCCATACCCTGCTTCTGTTTTTGTGGTTGTTCTTTTGTCTTTTGCTTATCTTAGCCTTGGAGTGTTCTTGCTGCCCATCTGGCAGGATGGGTGCATTCCTTCTCCTTGTTATCTTCTTTGTACCCTAGGCCTAACAGGGTTTCTTCAGCCATTCATTAATTAGCTTACTGACAGGTAACTTGTATTTGGCTCCTTATTGCTTACATAAACAGTTAAATCTTCTTCTCCCATCTCTATGCCATTCTCTTACCATTCACCCTTTTAAACACACTCATACATAAAGGCTATACAGAGTTCATTCACTTATGTCAAGCACAAGGATACAAAATGGAGTTTTCAAGTTGCTTACAGGACAAGACTAACATGGTTATATTTCACTATTATTACATTTTATGTTAACATCAACTACATTAGTTCAGTTCATGCAACACCGCCCCCCCCCCCCGGCTTCCACAGCCCAGTGGGATGGACCCAGCATGGTGGGGCAGAGCAGGGAGGCTCCTTGCTACTGCAAGGCCTGTGTCACTATAGTGAGGTATCCCCTTTCCTCCCTGGAGCAGCGAAGGGCACTACCCCTGCTGATTGCTGCTGCAAGGCATGCTGGGGATGCTTCACCAGGGCAGCGTGGATCTCACAGCAGCAAGGAGCTTGTCCGCCCAGCCCTGCTCTGCCATGCAGGGTCCTGCCCACTGTGCTGTGGAGGCCCTGGGGAAGGGCAGCAGGGTGGGAAGCCTGGGTCTGACAGGGACAGCCCGCCCCTGCCCTGCATAAAGATCTGTGGGGCATGGGTCCCCCATGCTCCCCCTGGGAGTGCATGTAGCAGTGGAGAACTGGCCCCCACTGAGTCCACATCAGGCAGCCTACACCCCGCCCCATGGGGTTTGTTCTGGCCTTGCTGCCTGGGGGGGGGGTGGGACTTGGGAGTGAGGGGCCTGGACCTATGATTTGTAAGCTGAGGGGGCAGGTGTAGTCCAGATTTTCCATGATAGAAAACCCAAAATCAAATACCAAAAATTTATAGGTATTTAGAATTTATTTTATAGTGATTGAGGCATTGGTAGGCTTCCAAATTGTAAATATATCAATAAAACATTGTGTTTAATTGATACCTCTATATATAGTGCTGTTTCATTTTAATCATGGTTTTTGGGGGTTTTATCAGAGAATTTGTGATTTTTTTTTTTTATCAGAGAAAACCAGGATCCTCAATGATCTGTAAGCCAAATTGCTGCTTCTGTGAAAACAGTTCCAGGTTTTTCATGAGAATCAGGTCTTGATTTCTTTTTCCTTTACTTCTCCAGGTGACACATTCAGGATCTGTTTTATTCATAATGCCAAAGCAAATGAAGTCAGGCACATTTTAGATGAAAGTGTTATTATCTTTTTGCTTCTTCTGTAGGCTTCTAGGCTAAAGTTTATGGGTGTTTATGTATGTGCTTCTGGAGTGGAGTGGGGGGTGCTTTAATTAGAGTGGCTCTGAGAGCTGCTGTAATTAAAGTGCCCAGTGTGTTTCATGTGTCAGTTTCCCTGTGCCTCAAAATGGTGGCGGGGACACTTTATCTAAACCTCACCAAATGAGCTTTAGATAAAGTGCCCCTGCCACCATTCTGCAGTGTGTGGTTGCTGATAACAAAAGACACGGAAGTCTGCTGGAGTGCAGTAAATTGCTACACTCCAGCAGATTTGATTAACTGAGTCTGCTCATGTATAGGCATCCTATATTAGCATTTGTCTTCCTTAAGATGTAACTCTTTAAATTTTGGTTCTCAAGTACCACTGGGGAGTCATAACCAAGGATCCAGGTTTTCTGTTTGCTGTGGAAAAATGCGGATTTTCTCATTTGAAGGAGAAAAATGTAGATTTTCCTCTTTAAAGAAGAAATCTGTGGGAAAATATAGGTTTCTCTTTGCTGGCTGGCAGTCTTCCAGCCTGCAAGGAGCTGCTGAGGGGAGTGGGGGAAGGCAATTGGAAGCAGGGGTTCCACATGTGTGTGCACATGCACACAGCCAGATACAGCCAGACGGAGTGGTGGGGGCAGCCCCAGCAGCTGGATACAGGTAAGTATATGGGGAGTTGGAGAGCCAGAGCTTGTCTAGGGAGGGTTGTGGGGGGGCATGTGCGTGGGGCAGGAGTGCATGCAGTGGATGGATGTTGGGGGGGGTGCCTGCCAGCACTGGGGGAAGGTGTCTGGGCACTGGGGCTGTGGCAGGGCAGGGGAGGTGTCTGCTCCTTCAGTAGGGGAAGGGGAAGGGGGACCCTTCAGGGGTGGCAGGGAGCTGCGTGGCTGGGCCAGTGGCACCAGGGCCAGTGCCCATGCTCACAGGCGCAGAGCAGCCGGGAGACACTGCTCAGGGGGGCTGTGTTGAGGCTACCTGATGGGGTGCAGTCCCAGCCCAGGGCGAGGGTGTACTATAGGCATCCTGCCCTCCTTCCTCTAACCCATACTAGGGCCAGACTTGCCCTGCCACCACCCACAGGAGTTAGAACCACCACAGCTGCCATGCTTCAGCTTAGGTGGGACAGGACCTGGAGCCCTTCACCCTCCTCCTGCTGCCCACAGCGTGGCCAGGCCAAAGCCATGCTCTGTTTCATGGTGGTGTTGTGGAGCATGGTGCTGGCCCTCCACACTGCAGCTCTAGCCCCAATTGGCGGTGCAGGGCATCATGTGACACCCCAGCCACCACCTGTGTTTCTCATGCTGGAGGCTGTCCCTGCCACATCTCCATAAACTACCATCCTGTGAGTGTGCTCAGGGCCAGGCTGCTGCGGGACCCCTCTGGTAGGGCTGCGGGGGGGGGAGGAGACAGGGGGCTGTAGGTTGGGAGTGAGGGGTACTAGCAGGGCAGGTGGGGCTGTGGGTCAGGAGTGAGGAGCACCAGCAGGGGCAGGGGGCTGTGGATTGGGCTTGAGGGGCAATGGCATGGGCCGGGGGAGGGCACCAGCATATGTTGCTGAGTGCCACAAAGCATGGGGGCACAGCCACAGCTGGACCAGCATTCTGATGAGCAAAGGGGGCAGGGACAACTCTAATTCGCTATTATAAAAAAAAATAAATAAAATCAAATGCCAAATATATAGGTATGTAGAATTTATTTTATTATAATGTTTGAGGCACTTGTAGGCTTCCAAATTGCTTTAAAATTTGAACTATATCAATAAAACACTGTGTTTAAATTGATACCTATATATACAGTGCTGTTCCATTTTAATTATAGAAAAATGTGGATTTGGGTTTTTTTAAGAGATTTGGGGATTTTTATCAGAGAATTTGCAGCTTTTAAACAGAAAAAACAAGATCCCTAGTCATAACTAACGTGTATCTTTTAGTTCTTCTCATGTCCTTGAGAAGAAAGTCTGTCTTCTATTTTTACATCTGCCAGATAGACACATACATTTATATAGGAAGTAAATATTTTACAGTTAACTCTCATGTATTCCTCCCCACAGTTTAAACTGAGCATAAATCTGTATAACAGAAGATTAACTCCCAAAGATATATTGATACAGTTAAAATCAATGAAAAAAAACAACTCCAGCTTAGAATTGATATTCATTGTTTAGTTTCACATTTATATATTACATTTTTACAGTTTGTTAATAAGTGCTGGTAATAAATCCTGGGCGTGCTGTTCAGATTTCTATTTGTAAGAATAAATCTCAATTAGAAAAGGATGTGTAGGATTAAAAAAAAATCCCTCAGGAATTTTTACAGGGCTGAATAAATAAAAAAAGAAATGTACAAATATTGAAATTACTAATCAAATTTATACTTAGCCCCCCCATGTGCTAATGTTATGTGAATATGTAAATCATAGGCTAGAGATGGAACCTTACATGCTATTTTCTCTCTGTAGATTATATTCTTTATTAAAAAAAAAAAGGACTTTACATTTCCTGTTTTATGGTAGTTGCATATACTTCCAGGTTTCTTGGAAAGCAGCTCCTTGAAATAATTGAAAAGAAAGCCATTGACTTTTACGGGATCTGGAAAATGAGCACTTGGGATAGGCAAATTTTAAATCAAACAATATTTTAAGTGAATGGGGAAATGTCCTTTTTCAGAATCATGTCTTTTGGTCTCTGGTTAACAAAGTTGATTGTGACTGGGTCAGTGATATTTGCCCAGGGAAAGATCAGCATGCACAGGACTTACAGGCTGAAGAGTTGCTTTTCAAAATTCATCTTTAAATGAGGGCAAAATCAACCCTGCCAGAACAGTGTAGAATGCTGCAAAAGAACACTGGATTTTGACATGCTTCTGAAATAATCTGTTTCTGTTCATAGTGATGATGTCAGATCAGCAAACATTATTGCAGATGAAAATGACGTGGAGTGCCTTGTTATAGACCGAGAGTAAGTACCATGCTACTATTTAGTAAACTGTGGGCATTATTACAGGCCACCAAACCAAGGGGAGGAGCTGGATCTGGACAAGGGACTTGGTTGTCATGGGTGACTTCAAATACCCGGACATAGATTGGGAGGAACACTTGGCTAGGTCAGATCATTCATGCAGCTTCCTGACTGTGATCGAGGAGCTCTTCCTGACCTAGGAAGTGCAAGGGCCAGCGAGAGGTAATGCTCTCCTAGACCTGGTCTTGGCCAAGGGAGAAGATCTGGTGGTGCATGGCTTGAGACAGCAACCATGAAATTATCAGGTTCACCATCTGCCACAAGGTCAACATATCAACCAGCAGGATTGAAATCCTGGACTTGAAGAATGCTGACTTTGACAGGCTCAGACCATTAGTAGGGGAGGTGGTGAGAGACCAGGAAGGGAAGGCAAATGGGGTGCACAAACGGTGGTTGTTGCTCAAGGATGTGATCCTCAAAGTGCAAAAGAACACCGTTCCTGCAAAGAGGAAAGGTAGCAGGAGGGCTGGCAAGCCTTCCTGGCTTAATGGGGACATTGCAGTCCTCTTAAAAAAGAAGAAAGAGATGTACACACGGTGGAAACTAGGGATGGTCCTCAAGGAGGACTATACTTTAGTGGCCAGCACTTGTAGGGAAATGATCAGGAAAACCGAGGCAGTGACTGAGTTTAGGTTAGCGACAGGAGTCAAGGACAATAAGAAGTCCTTCATGTATGTAAGCAGTAGAAAGAAAACAAACAGAAGTGTGGACCCCTGCTTAACACCTCGGGACAGCTGATAACTGACATTCAGGAGAAAACTGAACTCCTGAATGCCCACTTTGATTTGGTATTTTACCGGACCATGGGAAAAGTCAAGTGAGGTAAGGCTCATAGGGAACATGCCGGGACTGACTGCCTCCACACTATGGATGCTGAGTGGGTACAATACCAACTAGAAAAGCTAGACATAAGTCACCAGGACCAGATGGACTCCATCTGAGAGTGCTGGAGGAGCTGGCTGAGGTCATTGTGGAACTCCTGGCAAAGCTCTTTCAGTATTTGTGGCACACAGGGAAGATCCCTGAGGATTGGAAGAGGGCCAACCTTGTGCCCATCTTCAAGAAGGGGACGATGGAGGACCAAAGCAACTATAGGCCAATCAGCCTAACCTCTATCACAGGAAATTCTTGGAAAAGCTCATTAAAGAATCCATGTGCAATACACTCATGGAAGGTAAGATTCTGAATGACAGCAAGCATGGCTTTGTCATGGGTAGGTATTGTCTCCTTCTACGACCAGGTCTCTCGCCATGTGGACATGGGAGACAAGGTAGATGTTACATACCTAGACTTCCAAGGCTTTTGATCTAGTAGCCCACAATATCCTTGTGGGAAAACTGGAAGATTGTGGGCTCAGCTGCTCGATGGTTCAGTGGGTGGGAAACTGACTACAGGGTAGGACCCAGAGAGTTTCCATGAATGGATCTGTGTCATGCTGATGTGAAGTGGCCAGTGGTGTTCCTCAGGGGTCTGTGCTTGGACTGGTGCTTTTCAATATCTTTATCAATGATTGGGATGGGGGAGTGAAAAGCTCACTGGCCAAGTTTGTGGATGACACCAAATTATGGAGCAGTGTGGCCACACGAGAAAATAGGTTGCAGATACAGGCGGACCTGGACAGGCTAGAGAGTTGGGCAGACTGGAACCAATGAAGTTTAACACTTCCAAGTGTAAGGTGCTCCATCTGGGGGCAAACAACCCTCAGTATACATACAGGATCGAAGATGATGGCCTGACTTGCACCATAGCCAAAAGGGACCTAGGGGTAAAGATTGACTATTGCATGAACATGAGCTGTCAGTGCGATACAGTGGCCAGCAGGGCAAACAACATGCTGGCATGCATCAACCGATGCATCTCATGTAAAACAAAGGAAGTGATACTCCCACTCTACTCAGCACTAGTGAGTTCTGGGTGCCACACTTCAATAAAGACATGGAAAAACTTGAGGGGGTCCAGAAAAGGTCTATGTGCGATACACTTGCAAAAGGTAAGATGATGATCCATATGATAAGAGACTTGCAAGGCAAGCCATACGAGGAAAAGCTGAGGGACCTGGGCCTGTTTAGCCTAAAGAAGAGAAGGTTGAGTGGGGACTAGATAGGGGCTAGATATCAGAATAGTTCATCAGGAGCTCAGTGAATAACTGTTCATTAGGGCACCCCCAGGGAAGACAAGGACCAATGGATATAAACTCTTGGAAGGCCTCTTCAGGCTTAATACCAGGAGAAACTCCTTCACGGTCAGCATGTCCAGACTGTAGAATAAACTACCTTCAGAGGTGGTGCAGTCACCTACCCTGGAGATTTTCAAGAGGAGACCGGACAGTCACCTTGCTGGGGTCACTTGATCCCAGTTGTCTTCATGCCTAGAGCAGGGGGGCTGGACCTGATGATCTGTGAGGTCCCTTCCTGCCCCTAACAGTCTATGAATCTGTCTGGTCTTTGAATATATCCTCAGTCATATATTGTGTATTGAGGGCATGCGTTTCCTCTGTCACTTGCCGACACTTTACAAGGCCTGTTATGTGATCTAACCACAGGGTAAATTGAGAGTTATCATGGTTTTTCATAGTGTGAACCACGTAACAGAGATTCTTATGCCCTCTGTGGCAGAATGCCACTTCTGTCTCTCCCCATAAACTCTGCTATATCACAATTTAGCTTTTTAGGTAACCCTGAGTTTTAATCTGAGCTGGGTACATTCCTGAGGGAGGCGGGGTAACCTGCTCCCTCTGCCTACGTGACTGGTATCACATACCTGGGTGAGGGGCTTGGGTTTCCTTTTTTTCTGAGCAATGCCAGTCTACCCAGCAACCAGTGGTGGATTTCAAATTGGTTGGCTAGCAGCCAATAGGTGCTGGCCTCCATTGGACCAGGTAAATCAGGTCATAAGGGCTATATAAGTTAAGGAGAAGGGGCAGTAGCCATGAAGCTGGACCATCTGAAACTTGCTCTCTCTTGAAACTCATGATCAAGGAACTGCCTGCCTCCAGCAGGAATCTCCACCTGCCTCTGGATGATACTTGTGAGTAAACTACCTGAGATCTAACTAGATATATAGTTTGCAGTAACTCAGATGCGTGAACAAAGACTACCCAGCCACCCTGCTTGCTCTATGGGATTTGATATTGCTCTACCCTGTACCCGATTCCAAACCTACTCCTTGTAACCAATAAAGTTCTCCTTTGTGCCTAGTGTGGGAGACTTATTGGGAGAGGAGCTAGATTATGCCTTGGTTCGGCTGACTAATGGAGACCACTATTTGTGCTTCAGACCAAGGGAAGCACCCCAAGTTCTTGAAGTGGGTTGAGTGCCCTCAAGAGCTACTAGGCCTGTGTTTACCAGGGGGTACAGAGCCAGGATCACTCCAGGCTCTGGGTGGTGGCGACGTTACCCTGGGCTAGTGGGTTTGCTCCAGAAAGGGGGTTAGCCAGGTGTGAGGTGTCCCTAGGGAGGCACCCGAAGCCTGGAAGGTGGTTGGGCGCAATGAGGTGAGTGGCTTGGCACGGGAGCACCTGCTACTGGCCTGCCACACCCTTTTCCATTTACAATTGTACAATAAACTACAATAAGAGGCTTACATAGAATAGTTGTATTAAGAAAGCATGTATTTTGAATGAAATGAAATGGACATCTGTCGAAGCAGATGGAAGACAAGGCACCCATTTTCTAAAAAAAATGTTAAGTGTTGTGTGGCCTCACAGAGCACAGCTTGGAAGCTGCTTGGTCGACATCTATAACAGGGCTGTCCAACTGTCTAATCATGGGCTTTATGATGTCTGCAGCGGACTAGTTTGTAGCTCCGGGGCTCCGCTTAGCCATCACTTCCCACCACATCACTCTGGCTACTGCAGCAGCAGCAGTCAGAGGCTCCAGGCTCACCCTTGGTATGGTTTCTGATTCCTGCCCCACCCCAGGCAGGGGGCTTAGCAGCATCACACAGCATGTGGTATCAGGGAAGCTGATGTCATGGGGTGCCAGCATGGCATGGTACAGTGGAGGAACCTGTGGCCATGGAAATGAAAGTAGGGCTGAGGCACTTGCACCCATGCACCTGGACATGAGATGCAAAAGTGGGGAAGCACCCTCATGCTTGGTGCAGCAGGGGAGCGATTGGGAGGCCTGGGGCTTGTGTGGGCCCCAGGGCTTGTATGCACGCTGGTGCATGTGGCCCCTGCTGGTGAGGCCCACAGGGCATGCAGCCCCTGACTGCTAAGAAGATGGATATCCCTGTTCTATAACAAAACAAACCCAACCTCTCCTGAGGAGCGAATCTCTGTATTTGCTTACAACGTACGGTATCCCGTACAATACTTGTTTACATAACCTAAAGTAAGGTTATAATTTGCAGCTCTTTTTAAAGAATGGTGAAACCATGTTGTCATGAAAAAGGTTCGATGTATGCCTGCAATTGTGTTGTGCCACTTGACTGCAACTCATACGCGTCAGCCCAGGAAAGAGGTCTCCAAGATGGGCTGAAGGGCTCTAGGGAATGATGCTGAGGATTCCAAAGGTGGCATTCTTTCCTTTCTGAGGGCTGGATGCTGTCACCCTTCCTTACTTTGACTAATACCTTATTCTGTGACTAGTCCCTTGGGACTACTGATTGGGGAAGGCCCTATTTATCATGTATAAGAGCTGCAGAGAGCATGTCTTCACTGCAGTTGCTACTTCAAACAAGCTAGCTCTGGTACTCCTGGTGGTATATATATGGAACAACATAGGATAAGATAACAACTAGAAAGCCTGCCCAAGGAGCAAATACTTGGGTGGTGAACTCATCTTAAGCTCTGTGCTGCTGTGGCTACACTGTTCCCAGTATTCAAGCTACCTGCGGTAGCTTTAAATTGGTGGAGGTGAATGCCACGTGGATGTAATCTGTTCACATATGAGTATAGAGGTATGTTATGCTTTAGAATATGTGATCTTAATGAAAATTAAAAGTAAGTCCAGACCCACTGAGTTTTTTAAACAGCTTGCAACACTTACTGTAAGAAGTGTGATGTTAAATTAGAATTCTAATTGAATTCTAGCCTGGGTAGCTACATAGTATTGACTCAAACAATAGGCACCAGGATTTGGACACAATATATATTCCACTTTTTCGTTTGTTCTGAGTACTCTTAGTAATGTTGGCGTGTTGTTGTTTCTGTGATGGTCCAGGAAATGTATCAGAGGCAAGGAGTTTTAGTAATATCTTTTATTGGACCACCTATGTAGTTGGGAAAGTTGTCGGACAAGCTTTTGGGTATCAAGTGCCCAGGTCTCTTATTCGCTTTCTTCTCCCAAACACGATTGCATATAGATGGCTAGCAAAGTGATCCCACAATATTGTTTCTATAAATTTGTTTAGTTTCAGTTCCTTTGGGATGGAAGGCTCTATATAATTCTAGTAATATCTATTTAGATTGAAACGAATACAGTTATTTCCCACTGGGGGAATGACTGAGATTTGGAGTGTATTAAATTTCCGTATATTTAATAAACCCAAAGATTAAAACAATAGCTCCACTAGGTAAATCATTTTTTGTGCTATACTGGAAATAACCAACAGAAGAATTGAGCATGATATAGCAATCAAAGGCCTTCATTAGAGGCTAATATTTTCTGAGTGGTGACTCATCCTTTCACAGTAAATGAGCACTAAGAAAGATCGGTGTTATGTACCATGATCATAGTTACTGCTAAGTAGGAACAAATGATCAAAGTAAATCTTTTACTTTGAAAGCAGAGGGAGAAGAACTTCACTGCATGCATGAAAGTGAGCTGGGTTTTCATGTGTGTTCATTTATTTGGAGACAATTAATAGCAGTAAGGGAAATACAGATATGTAGCTACATTGTTCCATAACATCTTTAAAGAAAAATATGCAAATATTGCTGTGTGAGTTCAGCAGCTTACAATGTTCTTTCATTGTGGTTTTAGAACATTTAACCAGACAGTTGGAACCTTTGAAGAACTCCAAACATACCTTGCAGGTTATGTGGCTAATCTGACCCGTGCTGATGAAAGAAGACAAGCTAAGTAAGTCTGATGCAATTTGTCAGATGTGTCTCTACTATGAGATCCTAAATATGTGTGATAGCTATCCTGATTGCATCATTTTGTTAGGCAGTAGGGACAATGCTTAGCTATTATAACCTGTTTATTAAAAGCACAGATGGTTAGATTATGAATAAAGATCTCTGAAATAATGAAATACGAGTTTCAGCATCTCGACTTCCAAGCGAAGAGCTAAATACAGGATGGTCTGGTTTATGAGGTCCATAAAGAGAATGTAAAATTGTCTGTCTTTGTGGAAATGAGCATGTGTTAATTCTGTTTTAACATTTTTTCTCAGTCAGAAAGGTGGCAGATGTCAAACTGTTTATTAGACCTGTTTGAAAAAGAAAAAAGTAATAAAATAAAGCTGGGTTACAGTTTAAAAAATAATTTGCTTTTTCAAACAGAAGTGCTTAGCTATTTCAGTATAGTGGTGACATGAAAATGTTTGTTTAGAACCACAATGAACAACTGTAACTCATCTAAGAACTTTAAGGAACAATCTGATTTGTGGAGTGTGTGTGTTAATGCTAATCAGAACAGAAAATACACCTCCAGTTTCAGTTTATGCCAAGTTGTAAAGGAACTGGTGCATAATAACTGGTAGCTTGGCTTTCCAAGTTGGGGTCCATCTCGTTGAGGTGTGCTCAATGCCTCTGTAATCTGCTCAGTATCCTTTACTTTTATTAAACATGACAGTAGCTGAAAGCACTCACAATGTCTCAGGAGGTCTTTACCTCTCTGCATTAGGCTTTAAAATGTTGATTGCAGAATCTTTATTTAATATTAAAAGATGTCTTCTGGACACATGGGCGAGAGACAGACATTACACACAAACCAGTTTAAGTGATCAGAAACTGGTTTAAACCTGTAACATAATGGATGTTCAGTGGACATAAACCAGTTTGAAAATGGTTGAAACTGGTTTGAGATAAACCTGGTTGAATGTAGTATCAGACTTAACTGATTTGGCCCAAACCAGTTTATGCAATGTCTGTCCCAGATCCTTTTCTGGTTTAAGTTACATCTGACTCCCTCAGCATGCTCTCTGGGCTGGGTGTGGTTCTCTGCTCCACAGCAGAGCTTGCCCCTCCCCTCTGCTCCCTGGCTTGGAGCTCGGCAGAGACTGCAGGTGTCTCCCTAGTGGCCCCCCTCCCCTCCCTGTCCCCTCTGCCTTAGACACCTCTTAGCATTAGCTAGCAGGCCACATGCTGGCTACTAGGCCTGTGTGAAGCAGCAAGTATTTGCTTCAGATTCAGAGGGATGGTGATTCAATTTGGTGATTTGAATCACTGCCCTGATCTGATTTGGCCGAATTGGATTTGAAGATTCGGTGCCGCTTCAAAGATACAGCTATAGACTAAACAAGCAGCAGTCCTCAATGCCGGACACAGCTGCCTCCAGCTGGTAAGTCTGTGTGTGTGGGTGGAGGGGGGGACAGATCAGTGCTCTCACAGCGAGGTAGGGATTGAGGCTGGGGCTGGAACCGGGGCTGGGGCAAGTGCTGCCCAGGGAGGGGGTGGGGTGGCTCACATCGCTGCTTGTCATCGGTCTGGGAGCTGCTTGTGTGGCTGCTGCTGCTCCTGCCACCAGTCTGCAAGGGCATGGGGCAGGGGAGTGTGCCCTGGGATCTGTACGGAGTGGCTAAGGCCAGGGCCATGTGGGGTGAAAGGCAGAAGACACTGGGAGTGGGAGCTATGCCCCCACTGCCACTCACCCTGCTGGTGCAGGGCCAGGACGAGGCTGAGCCCCTGTACTGCCTCTGGATTAGCAGCAGCTTTGTCCTGGCTGGGCGAGTGGCAGCGGGGCATGTGGGGTGGGCCATGTGCCTCCAGACCAGGATGTGGCAGGTGGCAGAGGCACGTGTCCCCCATGCCCTGCTGCCATTCGACCAGCCCCTGCTGCCGGGTTGTGCTCCGTGGGACGGGTGGAGCCAGGGCGAAGCAACTGCTCATCTGGAGTCAGCGCAATGGCTGAGCCTCATGCCAGACCTGCAAGTTTTTGGGTGGCACATGCCCCCACTGTGCCTTGTTGCTGGTCATCCATGAGGTGTGGGGAGGCTGGACTGGCTCCTGTCACTGTGCTCTGTTTGTCCAGAGGCAGTATGGTGGCTAAGTCTTGTGCCAGCCCCGCACAAGTAGCATATCCCCCGCTTCCAGCACCTTTTGCTCAGGGCAGCCCCAGCTCTGCCTGCTCTACACATATCCTGGGGCATATGCCCCTGCCCCATGCCCTCCCAGACTGGCAGTGGAAGCAATGGCACAAACTGCTGAAAAACCACCATGCAAGCAGCTCCTGGATTGGTGACATGCATCAGCGTGAGCTGCCCCACCCCCTCCCTAGCCAGGGCTGTGCTCCAGACTGCAAGACCCTGCTGCCAGCCTGCATTCCATGGGGTGAGCAGAGCCAGGGCTGCACGTCAGGAGGCTAGCTCCCATTGCCTGCTGACTGCTGCACTCCACAGGGCAGGTAGAGCCAGGGCTGTGCTCCAGGCTGTGGCTGGGTCTTGCTGCCCAGAGTGTAACCCTGGCTCCACCTGCCCCACAGAGCGCAGCCCGGCAGCATGAGCTGGGTGAGAAGCAGCAGGGCATGGGGTGGAGCATGTGCAACCCGAAAACTCGCTGCAGCCCCCACTCCTCTGCCTGCCCTGCCCTGATCCAGAGGCACACACTCCCCTCCCCCACATTCCCTGCTGCTGCTACTTTCGAGGCAGCACAGGGGCTCAGTCTTGCACTGGCCTTACACTGAATTGACTGGGCGAGCAACAGCAGGGCATTGGGGGGAGGGGCATGTGTCACACCAAAACTCGCAGCTGTCCCATACCCCCCCTGCTCCACCACACACCCACCCTGATCCAGAGGCACATCTGCCCCCTGTCCCACATGCCCTGCTGCTGCTTGCCCAGCTGGAGCGATGCCACTGCTTGTTTGGAGGCAGTGCAGTGGCTCAGTCTCATGCCAGCCCCGCACCGGCTGGGCAAGCGGTAGAGGGGCATAGCCTCCACTCCCAGCTCCTTCTGCCTTTTGTCTGGTACAGCCCCAGCCCTGCGCAGATCTTGGGCACATGCCCACATCCCATGCCCTCCTGGACTGGTGGTGGGAGCAGCAGCAAGAGCTGCCAAACAAACCACCACATGAGCAGCTCCCGAACTGGCAGCATGCAGCAGCGCGAGGTGCCCCACCCCCTCCCTGGGCTGTGCTTGTCCCAGCCTGAGCCCCAATCCCTCCCTCACTATGGGGGCATTGATCTGCTCCCCACAACACCTCTTTACTCCCCACTCCGGCCACCACAACAGACTTACCAGCTGGAGGCAGCTGTGTCCAGTGTCAAGGACTGCTGCCTGTTTAGTTTATGGCCGAATCTCTGAAGTGGCGCTGAATCTTTTCTGAATTGATTCAGAAGGTTCCAGTTCAATTCAGTCCTTCTAATTTGTCTCCTGATTTCAATTCAAATTCAGAGATTTGGCTGCCAAATTGAGCTGAATCTCCTCTGAATTGAATTGGCTACTGAAGCTTTGCACAGCCCTACTAGCTATGGTTCATGCTTTGGCAGACAAGATAAAGGCAGAATCAACAGGTAGGTGGTAATGTCCCTCTGTTGTTTTCTCAATGTGGTGATAAACACTGTGTTATCAGTTCCCTGCTGGGCTGGTCAGAAGGGGGTGGGGAACCCCTCTCAAATCAGAGTATCCTGCTGGGACCTGGCCATGCCCCCCTCAGCTCAGCAGTATGGAAGGGAAGGGAGGGCTGCTCTAGTGCCCACCAGCTTCTAGCCTGAGCCACTGCAGGCATGTGCCTGCATATCTGGGATGTCTGTGGAGTTGCAAACTGGTTTAGCCTAGCCAGGTTAGACTAACCTGCAAAGATTGAATCAATTCAGGCTCAGGCATTTTGAATGTCTGGCCCTAACCATGCAGTTAGCACATTTATAAGAACACGTTCTTCCTGTTTCTTGCTCATGTTAACATTTTATATAAGAACAATATGTAAGCTCAGCTGAAGGTAAAACTGACAAATGTGGGTATTTAACGTTAATCACCGTGGAGTATTGTTAGCCACCTCAGGAAAATGTAGTCACCTACCTTCAAATCAGATGAGTGTTTTGCTAAATTATTTGCTAAATTATCTGTTAAATTGTCAGTGTTTTGTCACCTGGTAATCTTTAATAGCATTTCAGTTCTGATTTTACAGCTAATAGAAGGGTGGCAAGAAAATACTTACTGGAATAGTAATTGTGCAGGATGAAGAAAGCAGGTCAGAAGTCAGTGGTTTGTTTTGAAAGGATATTTTGAAAGAACAGTAAGATAATAATTTGATTATGGAGGACAACTTACTAAAACACATTATTTCTTTGTGCAGGAGATCCTCCTGTGGGCTCTTGACTAATGAGCTCTCTTTGGAGATGATACAGCTGAAGGAGAAAGTAGACCAATTCCCTTCTTCATCCCCATTCCAGAACCTCGAAGTTGTCACAACTCTGGGTGTTGGTGGGTTCGGAAGGGTTGAACTTGTAAGAGTTTGTTTTAAACATCTGAAAATAGTTTTTAACCAGAATGTTTGTTTGTTCTACTGACTGCTGCTGCCTCATGACTACATAGTACATAATCTGGAAATCTTTGCTACATTATATACACGTATAAACCCGTTAAACTAAAAAGAATTATGTAGTGACTGAGCAAAAAGAGACTCCCTATGACCCCATACATTATTTTCAAAATAATTCATTTGAATTTATGGAATGTGGTAATGTCCATTTCTTTGCACTGTCCTGAGTCAAGCAGGTACCATATAGATCATGTGTTAGCAACCTATGGCCTCTGGGCTGGATCCAGCCTCTGAAGAGCTTGGATCCCACCAGCAAAGGTCTAAAGCAGCCCATGGTGATGGGGAGAGGGTATTGATGACACATGATGGCAGGTGCCAACTTAAAGGCCATGTTCTGCATTTCCAGTCTGCCTTCTGCTTGGGCAGTTGACCAAGGAGATCTCTTTGGAGATGATACAGCTGAAGGAGAAAGTAGACCGGTTCCCTTCTTTATTCTCATTCCAGAACCTGGAAGTTGTCACAACTCTGGGTGTTGGTGGGTTCAGAAGTGTTGTGTTTGTAAGAGTTAGCAGAGAATAGACCATTCTCTGCTAAATTGACCATTTCCATTTAGCACTAGCCATGTTTATGTGTGACATATGGTAAACTGAAGCTCTGTTGGGGGTGGCATAATAGCAACCCACAGCATGGGTTCGGGTGGCAGTAGGGTGGTGGTGCAGGGAGATTGGAAGCCGGTGGTGTCAGTTGGGTCTCAAGCAGTGGCTCACATTTGTAAAAATTTGTTGACCCTTAACATATAGCACACCACATGTATTATATACAGAATATATATGTATCATGGAATGGTAAAATATACTGGTAAGCTGATGCACAGAATCATAGAACCGGACGGGACCTGTAAGATCATCAAGTCTGGACTCCTGCCATGGGTAGGAAGTTAATTGAGATCAGATAAGCGCAACAAGGTGCCTGTCTAGTAGGCCTGTCCAAATAGGGAACTATTCGATTCGGATTCATATTCAGATGATTGAGATACCAGTGATTCAATTCACAGATTCAAATTGCTTTTCTGATTCAATTCAGCTGAATCAGCTTTGGAAGATTTGGAGCGATTCAGATATTTGCCCATAGAGTATAATGGGGAATCAATGAAATATCTATAACTTTGTTGTTTTTTGGCTGATTTGGATAAAACGTACAGAGATGGTAGCCTCTGCTGAGGGCATGAAGCCTGCCAAGTTTCAAGGAGATAGGTGTAGGGATTTCTGAGAAACTGCACCTCAAACTGCTGACAAACAAAACTCATCACGTAGGTGACTGTGTGTGTGTGTGTGTGTGTGTGTGTGTGTGTTAGTGTTAAGGCACAGAGGGGTGAAAACTGCAGGCCTGCTAGGCCCTGCTGCAGCCATGAAACCTGCCAGCTGTCAAGGAGATAGGTGGAGGGGGGCTCTGGGGCCCTGCACCTCTGGCTGTTAACAGGCAAAACTTGTGACATGGGTGCTTGTGCGGCTGTGTCTGTCTTGGGGCATGTGGGGGGAGGGGGAGGGAAACTACTGCAGGCCTGGCTTCTAGGCCCTGCTGTGGCCACAAAGCCTGCCAGCTGTCAAGGAGATAGGTGCAGCAGATTTTTGGGGCCCTGCACCTCTGGCAAAGAGAAGTCACAGTCACTGGCCAGCTAGAGATGTCAGTCCTTCCCCCCCTGCTTCTCCTCCCCATTCCTCTTCTAAGTTTCTGTTTCCCCATAAAGACTGTCCTCCAAATCACCAAATCTTTTACGAATTGATTCAGAAAGTTTAAGCTTCTAGTGCTTTGATTCAGATTCGGGGATTTGGCCTCCAAATCAGTCCAAATCTTCTCTGAATCAAATCACAAACTGAAGCTTCGCGCAGCCCTAATGTCCAGCCTCTTCTTGAACACCTTAAAAGATGGTGACTGTACCACCTCTTCTGGGAGTGTGTACCAGATTCTGGTGACCCTTACAGAGAAGTTCTTCCTTGTATCTAGCCTGTATTTACCCTCTATAAGCTTATGTCCATTGGTCTTCATCCTCCCTTGAGGTGCCTTCCTGAAGAGTTGCTCACCTAAATCTTGGTGTTGTCCCCTGATGTACTTGTAGGTGGCTATCAAATCACTAGGCTTGTGCAAATAGGGGAGTATTCAATTAGGATTTGGATTCGGCCGATTCAGAGGACAGTGATTCAAGTCGGAGATTTAGTTCACTGTCCTGAATTGATTTGGCGCTGATTCGGAGAGATTCGGTGATTTGTGTTGGCCAGGAAGAGGCAGACACAGCTGGGCAGCTGTGGCTCCTCCAGCTGTGCCTGCCTCTCCCTGGGTGGGAGAAGTTGTGGGAGAAGCCCCCTTGGCTGCCCTGCCTGGCCCTATCACCTGCCAAGTTTCAGCCTAGTCCTGGCACTAAAGAAAGAAAAAGAAGAAAAACAGGCCCCACACTCACCTGTTGCAGGAGTGGTGATTGGAGCCTCTGGGCTCTTGTGGCAGAGCCCCCTGTGCAGTGGGGGGTAGTGAGGATCACCCCCCTAGCTTGGCACCCACTGCACCCTATGGTGCGGGTGCAGTGTGGCTCAGCAGGGCACTACACACTGCCTGGGACCTGGGGCCACTGGGTCTGAGTGCTGCCAGGGTCTGGGTGACACATGGGCTGCCCCAGCTCCCAGGCAGTGTGTGGTGCACTGCCAAGCCGCGCTGCGCTCATGATGTGACAGCTGCCACATGGGTGGCAGGTGCTAGGGGAGGAAGTGATTTCTGCTGTCTCCCACTGTCCCATGCTAAATGGCGGGGTGGCTCAGCCATGAATAGTCAGAGGCCTCCAATCACCGCTGCCAGAGCCGATGACTGTGGAGCTTTAAAAAAGAAAAGAACAGAAAAAAAGCCCTGCACTCACCAGCTCTGACAGCAGTAACTGGGGGCCTCTGGGGCTCATGGCAGAGCCTCCCCACACAGTGGGGGGGCAGTGGGGGTTGCCCCCTCTTGGCACCCACATGGCAGCTGCCCAATGGTGTGGGTGCAACGAGGCATGGCAGAGTGCTGCACACTACCTGGGAGCCGGGGCCGCTGGGGCTGAGTGCTGCCAGGTTCCAGCTGACTGCTGGAGCTGTTCCAGCTCCCAGAAAGCACCATGGGGCAACTGCCACATGGGTGCCAAGCAGAGGGAGGCATTTCTGTTGCCCTCCACTGCTCCCAGCTGCCTGGGGGGCTCTGCCATGAGCCCTCAGAGGCTGCCAATTGCTGCTGCCAAATCCGGTGAGTGTGGGACTTCTTTTCCTTTTTCTTTTTCTTTTCTTTTCTTTTAAAGTGCTGGGAGGCTGAGAGGCCAGGCTGGTGATGGGCTGGCCAGGGCAGCCATGGGGGCTTCTTCCGTGGCTCCCCCAGTTGTGCCTGCCTCTGCCCTGCTGGGGGTGGCAGAGGGGAATCATGATGCAGGCACAGCAGCGCTGGGAGCAGGGTCTCTGCCCTGCTGCCACTTGCCCCCTTCTGCCTGGAGTGAGCTACGCCCACATCTTGTTTCCCCCCCCCCCCCCCCCACTGGGCAAGTGGTAGCAGGTCTGCTGCACCCACATCCTGCGCCCCTCCCCAAGTAATGCACCCCCCACCCCAGCTGAGCAACTTGTCCCAGCCCCAGTCACTCCCCCCTCCCACAACCCCAATAGACTTACCAGCTGGAGGCAGTTGTCAGCTGCCTGCTTAGTCTATGGCTAAATCTCCAAATCAGCCCAATCTTTTCCCAATCTTTTTCTGAATTGATTTGGATGCTTGGAATCAATTCAGAGCTTTTACTTGGTCTCCCGATTCTATTTGGATTTGGAGTTTCTGTCCCTGAATTGGGCCCAATCTCCTCCAAATCGAATCAGCTACTGAAGCTTCATGCAGCCCTAGAAGTCACCTTTCTGCCTTCTCTTACTCAGACCCAATTCCCTGAGTCTGTCCTTGCAGGGCCTATCCTCCATACCTTTGATCATGTGGGTGGCCGTTCTTTGTACTCCCTTGAACTTATCCATGTCCTTCTTGAGTGTGTTGCCCAGAACTGGACACAGAGGAGGAGGAGCATTTCCCTGGATCTATTGGACGCAACAGCTGATGCACACCAGAGTTCTATTTGCTTTCCTGGTGACCGCATTGCACTACTGGCTCATAGTCATCTTCCAGTCGATTGAACCCCCAGGTCTCATTCAGATGCTGTGCCAGCCGGTGGATCACCACCTGTCATGTAGTTGTGGTGAGGGTTCTTCCTACTTAGAAGAAGGACTTTGTACATATCCCTGTTAAACCTCATCCATTTCGCATTCCATTTTTTTTTTTTACTAATATTGCTAATAAAATGGCTAATACAGATGCTTCGTAGTTTCATAGTAGGTAGGGTTGGAAGGGACCTGAGCAGATCATCAAGTCCGACTCCCTGCCATGGGCAGGAAAGAATGCTGGGGTCAAACGACCCTGGCTAGGTGATTATCTAGTCTCCTTTTGAAGATGCCTAGGGTAGGAGTGAGCGCCATAGATTCATAGACGTTAGGGTCGGAAAGGACCTCAATAGATCATCAAGTCCGACCCTCTGCATAGGCAGAAAAGAGTGCTGGGTTCAGATGACTCCAGCCAGATGCCTATCTAACCTCCTCTTGAAGACCCCCAGGGTAAGGGAGAGCACTACCTCCCTTGGAGCTCATTCCAGATTTTGGCCACTCTACCTGTGAAGAAGTTCTTCCTAATGTCTAATCTAAATCTGCTCTCTGCTAGCTTGTGGCCATTATTTCTTGTGACCCCCAAGGGCGCCTTGGTGAGCAGAGTCTCACCAATTCCCTTCTGCACCCCCATGATGAACTTTATAGGCAGCCACAAGTTCACCTCTCAACCTTCTCTTATGGAGGCTGAAGAGGTCCAGGTGCCCTAGTCTCTCCTAGTAGGGCTTGGCCTGCAAGCCCTTAACCATATGAGTGGCCCTTCTCTGGACCCTCTCCAGGTTATCCGCATCCCTCTTGTGTGGCACCAAAACTGCATGCAGTATTTCAACTGCAGTCTGACCAGTGCCCCCACTGATAGAGGGGAAGTATCACCTCCTTGGTTCTGTTTGTCATGCATCTGCTGATGCATGATAAAGTGCAGTTAGCTTTGCTGATGACTTTGTCACACTGATGACTCGTGTTCATCTTGGAGTCCACTAGGACTCTGAGATCCTTTTCTGCTTCCATGCTACCAAGCAGGTCCTTTCCTAGGCAGTAGGTGTGCTGGACATTTTTCCTCCCTAGGTGCAGCACTTTGCATTTCTCCTTGTTAAATTGCATTCTATTGTTTTCTGCCCATTTGTCCGACCTGTCCAGGTCTGCCTGTAGTCTTCCCTGCCCTCCGGTATGTCAGCTTCTCCCCACAGTTTTGTATCATCCACAAACTTGGACAGAGGACACTTCACTCCCTCATCCAAGTCACTGATGAAGACATTGAACAGTATCAGGCCAAGGACCGAGCCCTGCGGGACCCCACTGCCCACGTCCTTCCAGGTCAATACCGACCCATCCACCACCACTCTCTGGGTACAACCCTCTAGCCAATTTGCCACTCACTGGACTGTATAATCATCCAAGTCACAGCCTCTTAATTTGTTCACCAGTATGGAGTGAGATACTGTATTGAAGGCCTTCCTGAAGTCTAAGTAAATGATATCTACCCTTACTCCTGCGTCCAGGTGTTTTGTAACCTGGTCATAAAAAGAGACTAGATTAGTCAGGCATGATCTACCTGCTATAAACCTGTGCTGTTTTCCCCTCAGCATAATTTTTCCTACTGGGCTCTTACATATATGAGCCTTAATAATCTTTTTGAGGATGTTGCCAAGGGTGGAGGTGAGTCTGACTGGCCTATAGTTGCCTGGATCCTCCTTCCTCCCCTTCTTGAAAATAGGGACCACATTGGCCCTTTTCCATTCCTCCGGGACCTGTCCTGTGCGCCACAAGTGCTCAAATATTCTTGCCAGTGGCTGTGCAATGACATCAGCCAGTGCCTTCAGTACCCTCGAATGGAGCTTATCCAGGCCTGCCGACTTAAATGCATCCAGTCCTTCCAAATGACTCTGCACCATCTCAGGGTCAGTGCTTGGTAGTCTGGCACCCTGCTGTTGACCCTCTACAGTCCCATTGTAAGACTTGTCTTGCCCCTTGTTTAGGAACACTGAGGCAAAGAACTTCTTGAGGAGTTCAGCCTTGTCCCCCCTGTCTGTCACCAATTGCTTTTGCCCATTCAGTAGTGGTCCTATTCTATCCTGGGCCTTCCTTTTACTCCCTATATATCTGAAAAACAATCTTTGTTATCTAATTTATCTAATGCGTCTAATTCTGAGCATATAAAACAGGGTGGGCAATTATTTCGGGCAGAGGGCCACTTACTGAGTTTCAGCAACCCACCAAGGGCTGCATGACAGGCAGCCAGGGGCAGATATATATTAATTTTCTAAATTTTGTAGGGGCCCTGCGGGCTGGATAGAATGGCCTGCAGGCCACATCTGGTCCATGGGCCGCATTTTGCCCACCCCGGTATAAACTGTAATAGTACTGTTTGGCTTTGGGTTAAACATTGCTAGGCATAACATCATCATCCTGAAAACTACATGTTCCATTAAATGTAGCTTTCACAGGAATGTCACAGGGCTTTCTTGACACTGCTTATCCTCCTTCATTGGTTAAAAAAAAGTACCTGTCATAAACCAATTTAGTTTCCTTGGTTAGCCTTCCATTACTTTTGCATCTCTACTTTATACCTTGTAGCTTACCTAGACATGGATGAGTAAAGGGGTGCAAAAATGGCAGGTGCCACCAAGTCAGGCCCAGCCACTGCCACTGTCCTGGCCATCTAGTGTGTTAAAATTGGTTGTTATGCCTTGGTTTATGCCATTTTTTGAAGCATAATTGTAATCACAGGTTACTTATTTGTTTTACAGAGATAAATTTAACCTTGGTAGAGTAAAACTTTTGGAAAATAAGTAACACTGTAGCTGAAGTGATTCAGTGTAAAGCTGTAAAATATGCATACTGGTAGCTTTTACAAGCTATGTTTAATATGATTTGCATCCAGAAAGTAAAAATAGCTCTCTGGAACATTGCTTAGATAAAATGACCCATATGCCCTGTTTTTTATGTGGCACTAGAGGAGTTTTTATCAGAACATCAGCAGGGTCTTCCTTTTTCATTTTATGAGTTATCTTTTTGCTTTGTTTGCATAACTACAAAATGTTTTCTCTGGACAAATTATGCCAAATACAATTTCCTCTATAGCAACAGTGCAGTGAAAAAATAATTTACTTGAAGGAATAATGTGTGAAGCAAAGCAAAATGTTATTTGTACTGACATTATTAGAATATAGACTTGGGCAAAGGAATAATAAAGGATGCTATTTTCCCTTGGTTATTCATGATGGATTTATTTAGAAAACTAAGAGCCAGATTGTATTCTACCTGCTAGACACCTAAATTCACTTAAGTGCCTAAATGCAGTCTTAGTCTACCATGCTCAAGTTCCTCAAACAAAATTAACACAAAAGCTAAAAGGGGCTTCCTTTCCCCTGCTGCTTTTTGTGCCTTAGTCCTAAAGCTGATGGTTCATTACACATGAAGATATGTTAACATCTTTCAAGGACATGGACATCCAGTTTCGGGTTGCATTTAGGTGCATAAGAGGTTGAATTGGACCTAAGTTACTAGAAGAGATCCCCCATTCCAAAAAAGAAAAAAAAGAAAAAGAGGCACATTGCCCCTCTTGGATCAACAGCTAGCACCAGTAATACACACATGCAAAATGAAAAAAAAGTAAATTTACTTTTGAGTGTTTTGTGAAAATAAAAGTTATATTTTGAAAATGTGGTCACCTTCTGCTCATGGAAGGAAGGGCTACTTTGCATTTGTTTGTTGTGTATCACAAGCAGGGAGGATTCTGTAGCACAGGAAACAGCTGTTAAATCTCTTTAACTTTGCCCCTAAGGAACCAATCCATGGTCTTGCCTGTTCACATATGCTGCTTGAAGGATTGTATTTTCAAGTGTACATATCCATCAATCCCTGTGCCACTGAAATTTCCTATTGTGTCCATTTGCATCATGCTCTCTGAATTGAGGGTCCTGGTAGAAGAAGCCAAGAAAATCCAGCTGGACTTTAAATAATCTCTAGAAGACTGCATTTTCTTCATTGCTAGAATTGCTTGGTGTGCCCCACAGCAGCTATAAGCAGTGCAATTCAGCTCTGAGCTGTACTACCTTTTGGAACATCCAGCAATTTGTTTGCGGCCCTGTAATGGCCGTTTTGGGCCCTACTCAGTTGCATGAACAGCTGTGTTTTGAGGAGGGGGGGAGCCTCATTAGAGTGCAGTCTTAAATTCCATTCCCTTGTGCCTCAGTAGCAGGCACCTGAAAAAAAAGCCATGAGCAGTCCTTCTACAGACTACTGAGTCTAACAGTAAGTTAATGGAAGCTGGACAACTTTATTAAGCATGATAAGCCATGGATTTTAAGGACAAATATGCTTAAATCCACAAATGGATTTCAAGCACAAAGATACTAAGCACAAAAAGCTGATAATTAGGCCACTAGTTCTTATGCGTGGTTAATGTGTATTGAAATTATTCACAGGAAAAACATTGTTACTAAAGCCATTCTTACACCATCACCTGCATAAGAAAAATCCCAGACGTACCTCCACTTTCCACCTGAGAATTCATGAGAAAATTGTTGTTATGAAAAAATCCTCTCTGCTAGTTCCAAGAAGACTGAAGAACATTCAGTCACCCTCTCTTCGTTGTCTTATTATGTCTTACATATTGTTTCACTGCAATGGTAAATCATTTGAAGTGATTCTTTAAAAACAGCTACTGCTGTTTGTGCTGCTGTAGCAGTCTTAACTAAGAGTAGGCCCCCACTGTGCTAGAAATGCATAGTCCTTCCCAAACTGCTGACATTCTGTATATATATAGGATGGATAAAAGGAGCATTTATCCTCATTTTACAAGTGAGAATTAACACACAGACATTTTATTGTCTTGCCAAAGTCATATGGGGGAATTCTGCAGACAAACTGGAGGTGAAATCATCTCCTAAATTTTTGTCCAATACTTTAACTAGATATCCTCCCTATCCCTAATAAACAATTATGCTTTTTTTTTGTTATCATTTTTGTTTTCAGGTCAAAGTAAAAAATGAAAATTTAGCTTTTGCCATGAAGTGTATAAAGAAGAAACATGTAGTGGATACCAAGCAACAAGAGCATATCTACTCTGAAAAGAAGATCCTAGAAGAGACATGTTCTCCATTCATTGTGAAGTAAGTAGTTATTAATGTGTTCAAAGAAATCAGTGCAATGGATGGTTTTAAGAATTGAGTGCTATGCATGAGTTCTGAGAACAAGTCCCAGAAATTTCTCATTATATGTTGCTTTTCATATGCACTGCTGTTATTTTTCTTCATAGATTGTATCGCACATTCAAGGACAGTAAGTATGTTTACATGCTACTGGAGGCCTGCCTTGGAGGAGAACTGTGGAGTTTGCTGAGGGACAGGTAAATACAGATTTTTAGTATGAAAAGCAGCAGTTAGTTTGTGGATGTATGTGGCCTTTAAAAATGTTTAGATATATATACAAAGACTCTTAGGGCTCAATTTTCTAAACAATGTGTGTCCAATGTGCCCAATATACATGTGCAGTTTGGGGAGCTTTTGTAAATTGTATGTTTAAGCCAACTACACATGGATTGAGAGTGCTCATTTAGTCATGACAGTTGTAGTCTGATTGTCTGATTCAGAGGCAGGAATTTTTTTTTTAAAGGACACAAATTGGTTACTAGCATGTGCAAAAGGCACACACCAAGTGCAGATATGACCCTGTGCTTGATGATTTTTGCTTGAATAGACCTGTACCATCTTCAGTAAAGCATTCAGATGGACACATTATAGGAACTCGATTTAAATAGAATAACCACTACAACCGCATGCTATCTGTCTCTCCTGCCAAAACAGTGGTTCTTGTTTAACTTTCAAATGTGGCCTGATCTACACTGGCTAAGGAAACATCATTTGTATCCTAGACAAAGCTCTCTCCTTCTCTGGGTTTTTGGACTGGCATCATCCACCAATATACTATTAACTAAGGAATTGCCCATCAGGAATGTTTTTTCCATAAGCACAATCTAGAGGGAGAGAAGAGTAAGGAAACCACTACTCTTACTAAAAGTGTCTCATTATGATTAGCCTTTTGCATGCACACAATTGGGAGTGGTCAGAGGGGTGAGGGGAAGCTTCCTGTTTAAGGGTTGATAACAGTTCTTGATCCCTCTGTAGATAAAGGACTGGGAGGAGGACAAGGAGGAAGTATGAGCATGACCCCAGTTCCTTCAACACCAGTGCTCAGAACAAAACTGGTATAAGCTGAGCTATTCCACAGCAGAGATCACTTGCACAGGCACACTGTGTATTGGGGAAGTACATAGCGATTGTAGCTTTTGAGTCACAATCTCTCCCAATTCTCGCCAGTATAATTTGACTGAGGAATACTTCTATACAGGAGATCAACACTGAATTCATAGGGGACAGGAACAGCTTGTTGCAGAATTGGGGTTCATAATTTGGACAGGTGGTACTCTTGAGTCATTACTAATGCCTTTAAATGGTGTTAGATTTCTTTTGCTGTTGAAAGTACCATCCTTGGAGAGGATGCAAAACTGAGCATTTATCGAGAAAAATCTTTCCTCTTTTTGCAAGAACTATCTAGGCCAAATTCCAGTTTGGGGTAATGAAGAGCCTCCTGTCTTTCTGCCACCTGGTGTTTCAAGTGATTGCAATACTATTTTTTTGCACACTCTCATACTGTGGTATAGCTTGGCTATATGCTTTTGAACAATGGCTGCTTTTCATTATTGGGTGAAATGATCATTATATGCATAAAGCATGTCTGGGGCTATGGGATTGTTCATGATGAAAGGTGCTACGTCAACGTAAAATATTAGAACAACCAGCCAACTGATGTATAACATATGCGATGATTCATAAATCTATAAAAATGCATTTGGCTGGATCTTCAGTCACATGAATGACAAACTGCTATCAAGGATCTCGTTGCATGCTAATGCAAAAAAGCTATTAGTATTCTGGGCATTAGGCTGTTACCTATTTAATGGGGCAAGCACTTTTAAAACAGAATTCAGTCTGCAAGGAAAATGGTTATTTCTGTTCCAGAGGCAGTTTTGATGAATCCACTGCTAAGTTCTGTGTTGGGTGCGTGACAGAGGCTCTTGAATATTTGCATCATAAAGGAGTTATCTACAGAGACCTGAAGCCAGAAAATTTAATTTTGGATGGTGAAGGGTATATCAAATTGGTAATATGTTTTAAGTTGTCTTTATATAAAACAGAAGGCTGTACAGTATCCATACAAGGGATTTAGGCAGGTAGAATGTGAAATTGCTCCAGAGTTCTGACATTAAGTTTATATTCCTGGTCACTTGGGGATGCATGGGGAAGAGCAAAGATGTCCTGACCTCATGAGACACATAGTAACTTGGCAGTTCTAGACTGTGGGGACCAGGAGTCTTAGAAGGTCCAAGCCCTAAGCAGTCTCCTTAGTGACCGGACTGTTAACTGTTGTGCAGGAGTGGAAAGGGGAGAACCATTTTTCTCAGACAGCAAAGTAGGTATGGAATTGCTCCTGGTTCAGGCTAAAAGCAGGAATTGGGCCTATAGCTGGTGAAGTGGAGGATAGAAACAAGTGTGTGCTGGGGGGAATCCTTGGTCCTCTTGATTGTGGCAGCAAACCAGAAAGGGGCATCAGAACACAAATCAATTTTGGGGTGTTTTTAAAGCCTGAAACATACCTCCTGAGGACAGTGGACTTCCTCATTCATCTAAGTGAGGTGTTAATGCTGAATGCCAGGGAAAGCAAACATGGAATATTTCTACCCAAAAGGATAATCGTTCAGAAAGTTGTAGATGAATGTAAACAGGGGTTATAATTTTATAGTATTCAGTTACCAATACCATGATATTGCTAACACAGCTAAGAAATTGGCTGAAATTGCTTCATAGTAAGCAGGTGTAATTATCTCAACTGCAGCACTCCCTGAAATTTAAATGCAGGAACTACTAAAACAATCAAGAGAACAGAGACTCTTTAGGCAAAACATCTCTGAAGTTCACAGTGTCTGTCCTATTAGGTTGATTTTGGATTTGCTAAGAAGATTGAAGCTGGGCAGAAAACCTGGACATTCTGTGGCACTCCTGAGTATGTGGCTCCTGAAGTCATTCTGAACAAAGGCCATGATTTTGGCGTGGACTTTTGGTCACTTGGAATTCTTGTGTATGAACTCCTTACTGGGAAGTAAGTGAAGGCTTTTGCAATCATTTCTGTCAGTGTTTACTTTTATATCTATTTAAAAAACCGTGTTAATATTAGGTTTGCAAAATGCTACACATTCTTTTTTCCTTTTACCTGAATCTTATCTGCCCAAATTTCAGAAATAGCTGAATTTCAGATACCCTTAAACTAGGAGTCAGATGTTGATAAAAATATGGTTCCTTTACTCTCCTCAGTCAATGGGAAGGTTCAGGGTGGCTGGTGTAGAATTTTCTCATTGAGCAGATGAATTGACTCTTGTGCTAGCCACTCCCACAGGTAAGGTATGTGATTTGTGTAGAGGAGCTGTATTATATCCGGGAGTGGGTATGGTAGAACTCCATACATCTATATGGGTTTGCTAGTGGCATAAAGTCCTACCAGAGACCCTGTGCTGAGATGGCTTAAATTAAAACAACCCTGAAAAAGTTCGAAGTAGCAATAAAGATTGATCCCCGTAACGAGGGACCACTATCCAGCAATCTGGTGTTCTCCAGCTCTGAGCAGATTTGCCCTTCATATCTTAAATGGTCACTAATGCAACTTGTTAAGGAAAGAGAATTTTTTTCCATAAGCACAGATATTCTTCTAGGTAAAAGATTGTCAGATTCATTGAGTGTCTTTTAATCATATTGTTTTCTTGTTTTCTCTAGTCCACCATTTTCTGGAATTGATCAAATGATGACCTATAATTTGATTCTAAAAGGCATTGAAAGACTGGATTTTCCTAGAAAAGTAACAAGGAGATCTGAGGATTTGATTCGCCGACTTTGCAGGTATAGGGGGCAAATGATATCAAAGCCATGGTGGGGGGATAAAATACTTAATCAGAATTCAAGCTCAGAACTGGAGTGGTAAGTGTTGTCACCTACAATTATTTGTGTTTTCTAACATTACCTATTTTGATGGTATTTTTATGTGTCTGTGATCTAAAGATACTACAGATTCATTTTGAGGTTCTCTAGATTTCCCTAAATTAGAAACTATTATGACATCCTAAGGTGTTTCCATATAACAGTGTTCAATAATTAAATATGTGATTTTTCTAAAGTGATTGACAGTTCATTGAAAACAACCTGAATGCCTGAAGCTATTCTTGAAAAAGGGATTTAAGTTAAAAACTTCCAAAACATCTAAGCATAAGTCAGCACACTGCTCCAGAACCAGATCTGAGAGATCTAGGATAAGTTATAAAATTTTTCCCCTGATTAAGACCTCCTAGCTTCTGTGGAGTTGCTCTGCAGAGCTTAGCCTGGTCAGTACCTGGAGGAGAGTGAACAGGACACATTGTATATGTAGTGGTTATGAGGAGGATCTGCACAGCAGCAAATGTTCTGGCTCTTGCCATCCCTTCTCTGTTCTGTGTCTAATGAACAGGGTCTATTCCAAATAATAAATAAATGATAGGAGTATACTTCCTGCATACTAACCCCCATTCCACTTTTCCTTCTCCACAGTGTAATACCCCAGAAGCTCAGGGTTGGATTTTTTTATGTGACTAACACCTAGTTACTCACTCCACAAGGCTATGTATCACATGCAAACACCTGTCTACCTGTCCAAGATGAAGAGTTATATATGCTAATAGCTTGGAATGCAAAATGTGTATGCACAATAAAGAATTTTTGCAACTTATTATTTCTCTATAATATTTCTGAATTAAGTAGGGTTTAAGGAATGCAAAAATCTTTATTAGAAAATATTTCAATACATGTATATATCTTCTTTTTTTAAGGCAAAACCCTACAGAAAGATTGGGAAATATGAAGAATGGAATAAACGATATTAAGAGACACAGGTAAATGAGAGATCTGGGAAGAGCAAGCTTAGAGAGATAAGCATTTGGAGCTAGAGGTATTTGAAGGCCTTTTATTTTAGACCCAGATTGTGCAAACCCTTTATGGATGTGTGTTGATTTTTTATGACTTTTGTTAGAAAATGTTTTGTACATTCATTCATTCATGATCACAAACAAAATATGCAGCTTACACTTATTCTTGGTTAACCACCTAGGGGAAGAATTTTCATTCTAATTTTCATTCTTAATGCTGAGGAATGATTTGATTATTTTCAAAATGGGAAGTATTTATTTTTTAATATGGTTTTTCTTTTCCTTTTTTAAAAATAAAGCCTGTACCAAATAAAGATTTAGCCTTGCAAAGCAAGAAGTCACAGAAGTTTATTGTTTATTGTTTCTGATTTTTATCTGGAAGCAACTCAGATACTACTGTTATAGCCAGCAGTATAAAATCCCAGAATAGATTAGATAGAATAGTGTAACTTCTTACAGGATATGTTAGGGGACCTTGGTCTAGGGGTTTCATCCTGCTCTCAGAGATGCCTGTGGTAGTATCAGAATCATCTGCTTTTCCAGACCTACCTACTATTTGATCTGAAAACGAATTGTAAATCATCTTAAGAATAATAGTTAAGAGAGTCGGAGCAATTCAGTGAGTTTAGGTGAAAATCTACTTAACTTTGTGTCTAAACCACCAGACTGCCTATGAAAATCTCAACCAATATTCTTAGGTTATTCTTAGGGTGTTTTATTGCTACCCCATTTTTAATATTCATCAACTTGCTGGGTTGATAATGATTTTTCATCTGCATGAATATAAATTGTTTAGTAATGATACAGTTGTTTTTGTTTCCCAGCATTGGTCTTCATATAGTGCCACATATGGTTTTCAGTAGGTATTTCAGATTTTGCTCTTGAAGACAAATTTTCAAAATCTGCTTCTCATGAAATCTTCAAAACCTTTGAGGGAGGTATTTGGTCTGAGAAAAAGAAGAAATGCAAAATTCTAGAACTCCTGGTTCAGAGATGATACCTTTTATTAGACCAATTAAGAAATCTAAAAAAAAATCATCTTTTTCTGCAAGCTTTCTGGCCCACCACCTTCCTCAGGCTCAGGGAAAATTAAAGACAGTAAAAAGTCTGCATAGGTAGAAAAAAACCCTTTGAGGCATGGAGTCAGAATAGGTCCCCACTACAGTTAAGAGATGTGATTTTGGAATATTATGCATAGAAGTACCAACCTTAATCTACCTAGCGTTAATCTACCTCTTGAGCCACTGGTCCTGAAGGTAAGGCAGTCTGAGGTGTAAAAATGTAGAACCTCACATATTTATGTAACCAGCTAGCTCAGCCTAATGCCCATGCTATCACATTTTTATGCTATCACATTTTTACTTCTAGTGCTCAAGTTAGCTTGGGTGGGTCTAAGTGTTCTGGAATCCTGCTTCTGCTTGCAGTGTAGAAGTACTTGCTAAAAGTTGAAATTTGAGTGTGGAGTAAAAAAAGGTTTGTCATATTCATGTGCATTTCAGAAAGATAACTTCTGGCACTCTTCCACTCAAACTCTGTGTGAGCTGAGTGGGATTTTTTTCATATAAATTATTCATTTTGTTATATGCCAGGAGGCTGTATCATCATCATCTCTCATATCTACCTTTTTTTACAAGCTACCTTCTTTATTTTTGTCCCCACATTTATCTTTGCTACCCATGAGTGATTTTTATCACAGTTATATTGTACTATTACAAATGATTTACAACAGGAAATGTTGAAATTCTGAAAAGAGATTTTCTGTTAAAGCAAGTGAACCCCTTGTCACTTTAGACTATTGTGGCAATTTAGGGCCTGATCTGCTGGTCACTGAAATTGATGAGTTTTTCTTTTGAGTTCAGCATGCAATGAGTTAGGTCTAATACTGTTTTCAAGATATCTTTTTATTTTGTATCTCTGTCCCCCAGTTGGGGTTTGGCAGTTTAACAGCTCTGAGGTTGTGGTTTTTTGTTTTTTGTTTCTTTTTCTTTTTTCAGTCCTAAGCTATTAAAAGTGGTAAAGTCCATCTGTAATTTTCACAGTTGTTGGTATGCTTTTGTGCATGTGCTCAACTATTTTATTTGCTGTTTAGGTGTACAATGTTGACATCTTATTTTAAGTAGGGATGTCAATCACAGTTAGTGTGCATGATTAATGCATTAATTGGTTCTTGCATTAATTTTTTTAATGTGTTAATCGTGCACGTGGCTTTGGAACCCACACCCAGGCTCTGCTCCACCACCATCACTACCACCTGTGGGCTGCCCAACAGGGCAGCAGTGGCAGTGCAGAGGAACCACAGGGCAGCCTGGGCATGGGGTCCGGGCAGCTGCAGCAGGAGGTGTGGGGGGAGGTGGCATGCACAGACACATATGAGCAGCTGCACCCTGGACATGGTGAGGAATGCAGCCTGGCAGTGTGTAGAGCAGTGCCCAGCAGGTAAGTCTGTGGAGGAAAGGGGCATGGGGGAGGGAAGAGACAGAGCTGCCCACAGCTCTGTTCCAGGACCTACCGCAGCCCCTACCCCATCCCACTCCCTCCCTCACCATGGGGGCCTCAATCTGCTTCCCATTCCTTCCCTCCTCTACACCCCTTCCCTCCTAAGACTTACCTGCTGGGCTGTGTGTCTGTGTATGTATCTATGCATCTGTGTGTATGTGTGTACCCCTGACTCCCAAGGCACAGCCCCCCCAACCCTGCTGCTGCCTCTCGCTCATGATTCTTAGTACCCCACATCCTAACAAGGTGTACAGGACCACCCCCTCCCTGGGGTATAACCCCCCCCCACACACACACACACATCCATGGCCCCCACACTTTCACAAATTCTCCCCACACACACATCCCACACCCATGCTCCAACCATACAAAGTACCTGTGTAATTTTGCATAATTTTGAGTTTTTCAGTGCATAATTTTGAGTTTTTAGCTCTGCGATTAAAATCACAATTAATTGCATCTAATTTTTTCAATTGCCCAATTCATTGTGAACAAATTTTAAAATTATTTGACAGCCCTAATTTTAAGTGAATACAGTGATTTGGAAATTCCCTTCTTCCCTTGAATATAAAATACATATTGCTGAAAGACTTTTTGCTTCTCTGCTCCTAGTAGTCATGCCACAGAAGCAACTGTAATAGTATGACCTTTTGCAGACTGTAATTTTAAACAGAGCTTTCACATTAAATTTGTAATTTACAAATTTTGTACCCCTAAAGTAAAGTCTGCTGATATCTTCCCCTTTCTTATCAGGTGGCTGAATGGTTTCAACTGGGAGGGACTGAGAATGAGAAAGCTGATATCACCTTTAAAAAGAGAGGTATTAAACCTGTTCTATAATAACAACTATTTTACTTGTCTAGTATTGTTCCACTTCAAAATTCAGTATGCGCTATACAGTAATAACTAATACTAAATGCATCTTACTGCTTTTACCGGACATTAAATAAGTTTATTAAAAACAAAAAACAGAGCCAGTTAAATAAAATTCTTATTCTGGTTACATATTTTGCATTAGGTTTTTTCCACTCTCACAATAATTGTGTTGGGTGGAATCACGGCGGCGAAGACCACATTAGCTGGGACAGTAGGTATAAAATAGCTGCATGCTGGGTGGCCTTGACAGTACAGGGCATAAAATCACAATTTTTTTATTCAGATTACACTGCAACATTATCTTAAACCAGTTTTCTGTTTTAACAGTCTGTTGTTCTTTACCTTAAAATGATAGAATTTTGCTGATAAAGTAGAGGCAGCTATTTCAATAACAACAACAATTAATAAGTAACAATGTTGAAATATGTCTTAAATAGTTGGTGTGGCAACCAAAGTGCAGTGGTTTACTAGATACATACAAGGTATATTTGAATCAGAATTGTATTCACTGTTGGCCTGGTGAATCTTGCCTTTGAAGTCAGTTGACTTTAGGTCAGGTGTTATATTTGGGAATACTTTAGAGTACTGTCTTGAAAGGCAATATTAAGTTATGAGGTTCACCTTTTGTATGTGTTGTACTAAGTCATAGTTAGTGACTACTTTGAAAGAAGAATGATGTATTTCTGTTTAAAAAATCTTTGTCTTGGATCTTGCACTAATTTTTTACGTCTCTGTTGATAGCAATACAGTACCATGCACAATGTGACTGAAATCTCATTCCATTTAAAGCATCCTTTTGTTTTTGTTTTTGATGTCCTAGCTTGCTGGACCCACAGACTTCAGTTACTTTGACACCTATCCTCCTGAAGAAGGACACCCTCCAGATGAGCTTTCAGGCTGGGATAAAGATTTCTGAAAGATGCTACAAAGTTTGCTAATAATTTGCTTGTAGAACACAGGATATCAGGACCATACTCATCAATCATAATTCCTCCCTCTAGTTGGTTTAGTAAAATCAAGGCATAATAGCTTGGTGGAAAATATTCTGTTCCTTGAAAAACAAAAGAGAGCACAATGAGCAAAATACATCCCTTCATGCTTGCAGTTTAGACCATGTTGTACGTCTACCTCTTATTAGAAGTGCATTAATTAATTTGACAACTTAAATGTTTCGAAATGCCTCTGTGAGCAAGATCAGTCACTAAGGATTGGATGCAAGCATAGCAGTATTTCCAGTGACAGGACCATGTTTTGATTATGAGGATTAAAGCACGTCTTTAGTTTTAAGAGACCAATGGTATCTAACTGTGGGAATTAAGCTTCTGAAATGTCACTTCTTACAACCCTCATGCATACTTGATTTTTTTTTTTTCATTTTTTGAAGGCAGCATTATGTAGAAAGAGAAGCACATGGAAGAAATATTTTTTTCATAAAAATAATGTTTGATTTGACTTTGGGGTAAGGCTAGAAGTGCCTCATTGTGGAAACAATCTGTCAGTGTTAATCCAGTGTTGTACCAGCTTGACTGCATGAAATAGATTACAACAGGACAAATGGAAGTATAGACAAGAAATGAGGTATGTAACTTGTAAAAGTTGTCCTATGATGGTGTCTGTAGTGCTCATTCTCCAAACAATTGCATTCAAGCTAAGTGTTTTGTTTTAATGACTTGCTTTATATATAATGAAAAGTTAGATGGGGCTGTTCCAAGCCAATAAGCTTTGGCCAGAATGGAAAGGGTTTTTATAAATACAGCATACTCCATTGTTTTTCCAGAAGTTTGTTTGTTTTCTTGTTAGTATAGAGAATACAAAGTGACGTCTGACCCCATTCATATCAATGATAAAACTCATTGGCTGCAGTAGAGGCAAGATTTTACTTTTTAGATCCACGAAGCATTCAGAAAGAATGAGACCCCAACCTCTGAGTAACATGATTTTTTTTAAGGAGGCATGTTCCTGTAGGAAGATTCTGAGCTATGCTTATGTCAGAGAAATAAGATTAACCCCATATCTTTGTTTTCCTTGATTAAGGGAATTCTGTCTAACAAATCATTTGAAAGTGTTCTTTGTATTTTCTCCTATCTAAAAATCCTTTTAAAAGTGTCTAGTAATCAGTGAATGAAATCATGACAGGGAATGTAAAATTTATATTGGAAAGAAGGCTCTACCTAGCTTTAAAGGAAGTTAATAACCATCCAGACACACTAACAAAAAAAAATCAATCTCACTCTTCAAAGCCAGTTACTTTATGTTTGGTGATTTAAAATGTTCTGAACCAATAATTGCTTAATTATTGTATTTTTGCAAATGCCTGAGTTTATCAAAGCAAGGAAAAGAACAAGTTGAAATGCGGATTGAATGTCCTATGTTCATTGCTTAAACCGAAAGACTATCTCTAAAATACTTAAAAATGTGAGTTTAACATTTTATCAGCGTTTAAAAGAATTAGTGGATTTATAACATGCAGTGTTTCCCCTTAAACACTGAATTGGAATTCACTGAGGAACATTAGAAAATTGAAAAATTTTGACTACCTCTGTAGCTAGTACAAATGTAATATTTTCATCCACATGTTGAGGGAGTTTCATTTAAATTTTAGGGTCTTTTGTACCATTTTTCTTCAAAATATTACAGCTGAAAAAAACAGAAGTCTCTAAAGCAGAGGTTCTCAAACTGTGGTCTGCAGACCACCACTGGTCCATGAGCTCCATTCATGTGGTCCACAGAAAGGTTGTGAAACAATCAAGAATATCTTGTAAGGGTACTTATCTACTGATATTAAAATATGATTTGTGTGCTTTGATTTGTAGAACAATCAGCAGGGGCAATTTTCAAGTGGTCCGTGAAAAATAAAGTGAGAATCACTGACTGCTCTTTTATGTTGTTAGGTAGAACATCCCATAGAACTGCCCCTATTATGTATGCTGCATTTGGCATGAGATGTGACACCTATGGAGATAAATAGATATTTCCTATTGTTACATTGTGTTGGTTGGTTAAAGATGTCAGAGAGCTCTACTAGGAACTGATAAATCTCCCAATCATAAACAGAGGCAGACCTTAAAGCCACTCAGAGCCTGAAGTTGGCGCAAACTACATTAACTCATAGACCGGATGGAGCATCTCACTGAAAGCACTTGAGTACTCTGGGATGTGAATACTCTAGGATCTGCTGTGGTTGCACATTGGCTGCCAGGTAGAGTTTAAGGGCTGATCACCTATACAACCTTAATAGTCCTGAGAGTGCCACTCTTAAGAGGCTTTCTCCCTGTAACATAAAGCTCCAGTGGGAGCTTTATGTTAAGGAGCTTGATCCTATGTTCATTAAAGTCGATGCCAAATTTTACATTAGCTTCACTGGTAGGGCTGAGAGCAGAACTTACTTGCTGAATGCTCTTGAACTTGCTTTTCACCTTGGTCTGGAATAGTCTGCATGGGAGGACCTCCTAGGCATCATATAAGAGCCATTGATTTGACAAGTTCCCAGGGGAAAGTTGAATACAGGCTACTTCTGTACAGGAAGATGGATAGAGGCTGGGTTGATCCATTATGTCGCTGAGTTAATTCATTATTTTTTGTGGCACAGTGGTGACCATTTTATTTGTAAGTCTAATTGTTTTGTACAAATATCCTGTTATTACCACAATCTAAATTGAATTGATAGAGTACAAATATCCTGTTATTACCACAATCTAAATTGGATTGATAGAAGATTTCCAATCGACTAGTACAAGTGTTGATTCAAGCGCTTAGAAGAAGATAATGTGCATCTTAAATGCTTAATTTATCCACCTAGTTGCAAAAGTATTTTAGGAACTGTGCTGCCAACAAAGGCCGGTGCAAGACAGTGATGCCCAGGCACAACCAAAGAGTAGAGCAGAGCCCTGAGGGTGTGAATTTCAGATATGTGCATTAGCAACTAGTACCATTTAGCAATACCAAAGAGCATGTTTTATTTGCAAGATTTAGATGAGCACTAAACATGTCTGTGTTTTTTTGTTTTTGTTTTTTTTTACTATAATCAAAATGATCCTGTTGGGAGTTTTGTAAAGTGTTTTTGAATGTATTTTTTCATTTTATTTATATGTAATTTTTTAAAATATATACATATATTTTTAAATGAAGAAAAATGCAGTATGATAGATTTTCTTGCACATAGTAATGTAGATCTGCCCAACTGTAAACTGCTTGTTATTTTAAGAGCAATTGTATAGCTTGTTTAACCCTTATTTGAGTATGCACAAATAAAGCTGACTTAGCCTGGTGTGCATCTTATGTTTATATGGTTTCTAGGGCTGTGCAAAACAGCACCGTATCATTTTGACTTCCATTTTCCCATTTTGAAGGGTTTTGTTATGATGTTTTGTTTCGAAGCACTCTTCCATGTAATTTCATTTTGTCGAACCTATTTTGATGTTTCACCTATAGGCTATAATGGGGGATTGTGAAACTGCCTATAACTTTGTCATTTCTTGCCTGATTCAAACGAAAACAGGGGGCATAGCCCCTGCTGAGGCCACAAAGCCTGTCAAGTTTCAAGGAGATAGGTGTAGGAGTTTCTGGGAAACTGCACCCCAAGCTGCTGATAAACAAAACTCGTGACATGTGTGACATGTGACTTTGTGTGTGTGTGTGTTAAGGATTGACTCCAGGATGAATATGAGTTGCCAATGCAACGAAGCAATAGGCAGAGCCAACCGCACCCTGTCATGCATCAACAGGGGCATCACTAACAGGTCCAGAGAGGTCTTGCTCCCCCTCTATCTAGCGCTGGTCAGGCAGCTGCTGGAGTACTGTGTCCAGTTCTGGGCGCTGCACTTCAAGAGGGACGTGGAGAACCTGGAGAGGGTCCAGAGGAGGGCCACTCATATGGTTGGGGGCCTCCGTGGCCAGCCCTATAAGGAGAGGCTAAGGGACCTGAATCTCTTCAGTCTCTACAAGAGGAGACTGCGGGGGTGGATCTTGCCTACAATCCTATCAGGGCCAGCAGCAGGTACTCAAGGGAAAGTCTGTTCACCAGGGGCCCCTTGGAGTCACTAGGAACAATGGCCACAAGTTGAGGGAGGATAGGTTTAGGTTAGATATTAGAAAGAACTGCTTCACTGTAAGGGTGGCCAGAGCCTGGAATAGGCTTCCCAGAGAGGTGGTGCTCTCTCTTCCCTGGAAATCTTCAAGAGGAGACTGGATAGGCACCTGGCTGGGGTCTTATGACCCCTCCCACCCCCAGTGCTCCTTCCTGCCCATGGCAGGGGGTTGGACTAGATGATCTGTCTAGGTCCCTTCCTTAGCCTGGTCTACCACTTTAAATAACGACAGGTAATAACTTAGTAAGTAGCACCAGCCTTTCTTTCCTCTCCTGCAGGAGCTTCTTCTCCAGCAGCTGCCAGAAAACTCTCCCTACCAGTCCCAGCTCTGGGGCTTAGATGTGCCCAGGGCCCTGCCTCCTTCTGGTCAGCTGACTGGGGACAGGTGCTAGGGGTCTAAGGACATGTCACTGGCAGACAAAATTCTTTGGATCAATCTGGTACCTTTTACTAGACTAACCTTATCACCAGAAGCCAACTTTCTACAGCCCAAAACGTATGGAATGGATCCAAGCCACGCCATGACAAGACGTGCAAAACCTGCCAACAATACAATACATATCTCCATCAGGGCACCAAGTGCCCTGATGGAGTATACGTAGGAGACATCAAGCAACAACTGCGGATCAGAATGAGCACACACAGAAAATCTATCAAAGACAAGAACACCACCTGTCTCCAATCTGTCAGGCCTGATCCTCAAAGGGAATTTACAAACCACTTTTTGCAGACAAGTCTATACACTGCACTTCATCAACCTCCTAGGTACAGAAACTAATGGACTCAATATAGCCATCTGGAGTGAGAGGGGGACTTCCCTTTGGGCACGCTCCCACTGGTGCTAGGCTGAGGAGGAGCAAGGGTAAGGGGGTTGTACTTGTGAAGACACATCAGTATCCCAGTGGTGCTCGTGTTTTGTTCCCTTGCCGTGGCTGGTTTTGTTTTGACAGTGCAGGCAGGGGCATTAAGATGTCTTCAAATGCCCACCTAAAGGCCTCTTTATATTACAGTTGGTGCATCTACATGAGACACTTTACTGCACAGTAGATTAATTTACTGGGCAGTAAAGCATCACTGTTTACAAAGTGTAGGCAGTTACTGCACAGTAACAGTCTACTGTCTGGTTAGTTTACTATCTGCAATTAACCACGCAATAGTTATTGTGCAGTAGCTGACTGTATGTAGATGGTGAGCGGGAGCAAATCTCTTCCCAGTCAGCCCCACCACCACAGGGCCATGCTCAGGCTTGCCTCAAGGGTATGGGTTTTTCCAGCCCCACAGCTGGGACGGAGCTTTGCCTGCTCCAGGCTGGTCTTTAAACCCCTGGCATGCCTCTGTGGCCTGTGCCACCTGCAGCCTGTGTGTGACTACTGGGTCCCACAGCAGTGGCCTTGTGCCAGCCTCAGCAGGCTCATGGACTCCAGTGGTGGCCCCTGGGGCCAGCCCCACCACCCAGCTGCCTCCCACATCCTGTGCCCCTGTGCTGCAGGCACCTGCTACACTTCAGTGGAAAGGGGCATTAAGATGGGTTCAAATGCCTACCTAAAGGCTTCTTTTTTAATACAGTAGGTGTCCAGGGAAACCTGAAAACCTGGCATGAGACGCTGAGCTTTGATGGCACCCTGGCAACCCCATGCTTCCCTGCAATATATGCTGCCATTTGAAGGGGTACCTCTGCCTATGTTACAAGTCTCTGACCCCTGCAGCCAAAGAGGACTGCTATTGACAAGTTTCCCTGCATGCAACAGGGCCCTTGCTGCATAGCTTGGAGGGCATTGGGTGCTCAATTAAGTTCTGCACTGCCTCCCGCCTCCCTGCCTGCTCTGGGGGGTGGACCCCAGGGGGCATGGAGGAGCTCGGCCAGGCAGAGTGGGGCAGGGAGGGGAGGGCCTCCACTTGGGGCCCCTGGCTCCAGGTGTGCAGTCCAGAGATGGTGCAGGCCTGAGTGGCCAGGTCTCTGCCCCCCTCCCCCACCTCGGCCTTCTTCTCTGTTTGATGCTTACCAGATAGGCATGGCAGTCTTCCCTGGTGGCCTGAGTCTGTCCCTGCAGTGGTGATGAGGTGTAGCTGCCACTGGTGTCCCGGGGTGGAGCAACATGGTCCCTGCTGGTCTGAGTAGTGGCCCCCCCCAGGGAGGAGCAGGAGCTCATCATAGTGGCTGGTGCCAGCCCCAAGCTCTTCTCTTAAGTAGAGTTGTTCACTTGAAGCTGGCATAGCAGTTACTGGCCTAGGCTCCTGAGAATCTGGATGAGGCCAGGAGCAGGGAGTACACCAGGACCTGTGTTTGATACCCCAAGAGGTCTTCCCTCTGAGAAGAGTTGTTGCTGCCAGGCTGTGGTGGAGGCTCCAGCAGGTCACCCATGCTGGAGAACATGGCATAGCTGAGTCCAGGGTTCCAGAGAGTGAGGATGTGATCCAGCTGCCACATAAAGGGCAGGGTCCTGTGGGCAGCCCCAGAGCAGCAGTTGCATGGACATGGTGCCTGGCATCAAGGAGGATGCCATTGTAGGATGCCATTGTAGCTCTCTTGATGGCCCATGGGGGCTCTGCCTGTGACAATGGGTGCTGCTGGGCCTCAGGACGTGCCTGCAGCACAGGGGCATGGGATGTGGGAGGCAGCCAGGTGGTGGGGCTGGCTCGGTGGTGACTAGCTGAGTCTCTGTGGGGAGTGGTGGCCGCATGGTCGTGGGCCACTCCATTCCAGGTGCAAGCACAGCTGGTTGAATAGCTCCTGGAATGTTACCCAGGTCATCCAGAAGGAGTCCACCAGGTGCTTATTAGGGCTGTGCAAAATGGGCCCTGTTCAATTTGGATTTGGATTCGGCCCAAATCGGGGGCAGTGATTCAATCTGTTGATTCGGATCACTGTCCCTGATTTGATTCAGCTGTATCTGAATCTGAAGATTCAATGCTGATTCAGTGAATCAGTGATTGAGATACAGGCACAGCTTTAAAAAAAAATTTCTACATACCTTGAGGTAGCAGTGTGGCTCGTGATTGCTGTGGTGCTGGGGTGCATGGAACGTCCCACAAGGGTGCAAGGGGGTCTCCAGCGTGCTTGGCAGCAAACCCGGAAGTGGACCAGAAGTACTTCTGGTCCACTTCTGGGTGTGCCAGGGAGCATGTTGGACATCCTGTGTCCCCCTCCCTAGCTTGGTGATTGACCACAGGGGGACTCTGGGTGCCCTCCAAGGCTCAGAAGGCACCAGTCACCAAGCCGGGGGAGGGTGGCATTCCCCCCCCCGCCCCCGTGTGCTCCCCAGCGGACCAGGAGATGAAATGTATGTGCTTCTGGTCCACTTCCGAGTCTGCTGTCGAGTGCACTGGGGAACCTCCCGTGCTTCTGTGGGACGCTCCATCTGCCCCAGCACTGCAGCTCACAGAGCCCTTGCTACCTAGAGGTATGTAGAAAAAGAGTTTAAAGCTGTATCTATGTTTGAATCTCTGAACCTGTCTGAATTGATTCGGAGGGTTCCAAATAGATTCATAGAGATTACAGGGTCCTCTGATTCAATTCAGATCCAGAGATTCAGCCACTGAATCAGGCCAAATCTCTGCCGAATCGAATCAGGGACTGAAGCTTTGCACAGCCCTACTGCTTATCATCCCAGGTGTGCTGGGCAACATGGAGCCACCAGTCTTGGCTGGCACAGTGGGCCCACAGCTGGTGGGACTGAAGCCCCAGGAGTTTGTGGAAGGCACCCATAGTGGCATCCATGTGAGCATCATCATCATCATCATCCCTGCTGGGGTCCAGGTGGCAGCCCAGGGGTTGGTAGGGAACAGCCCAGGGTTGTGGGGGGCCACAGGTGGGGTGGTGAGCCTGGCCATGTGGCCACACGGCACAGCAGGGTGGACAGGGTCGAGGCTGACCTGAAACAGGCAGCAGTCATTGTGGCAAAGAAGCACAGTGAGCATGGTGGCAAGCAGAAGCCTGCAGCACAGGTCACTGCTGCCAGGACTTGGGTGTGGAGCAACCGTTGCATAGAATCATAGAAGTAGGGTCAGAAGGGACCTTATAGATCTTCAAGTCCAACCCCCTGCCAGGGCAGGACAAAAAAACTGGGCTCAAATGATCCCAGTTAAGTAGGCATCAAGCCTCCTCTTAAAGACTCCCAGGGTAGGAGCCAGCACCACTTCCCCTGGAAGTTGGTTCCAGCTCCTAGCCGCCCTAAACTGTGAAGTAGTTCTTATGGATGTCTAATCTAAACCTACTCTCCAAGAACTTGTAGCTGTTATTCCTTGTTATGCCAGGGGGCGCTAGGGGAGACAAGGTCTCTCCCAAACCCTTCTGGTCCCTCCTAGTGAGTTTATAGACTGTCACCAGGTCCCCCCTCAGCCTTCTCTTGTGAAGGCTGAACAGGTTCAGGTCCTGCAGGCTCTCATTGGAACTTCTCTGCCCTGTAGTCCCTGGATCATGCAGGTGGCCCTCCTCTGGACCCTCTCCTGAAGAGTCCACATCCCTCCTGAAGTGGGGCGCACAGAACTGGACACAGTACTCCAGCTGTGGCCTGACCAGTGTTACATAGAGGGGGAGGATCACTTCCCCCTCTACTTGATCACTTCCCTGGCTCTACTTGAGATGCACCTGTGGATGCACAACAAGGTCTGGTTAGCCCTGCCAACCGTGACCTCGCATTGTCAGCCCATGTTCATCTTGGAGTCAATTGGCACCCTTATTCTGCTCTGACATACATTTATCTGTTTGATTTATCTTGACTTGCTAAACCAAAAAACAAGAGCCCACATGAGGAAAAAAGGAACTTCCACTTGGAAAATAAGAGTATCCATATGCAGTTATAATGGTATGACAATAGTAGTATAATAGCTTGTAACTAAATGAAAATGTTCCTCTGTAGATAAACTAAAAGTGTAAATGAGAATTGGGCCCAGTGATTTTATATTGATTTTGAACATGAAAGGCATCTTGTGATATTAAGTTCTTGTGATAACATTTATATTTTGCTTTTGGGATTGACATGTGAATTGTCTTCCTTTGTTCTACTCCTTATTGGGCTGCAAGACAGCAAAGAACGGTTTATCAACAGTATGACTCAGTGCAGATTGAAATACAAGCCAAATAAATCACATCTTTGCTAATATAACTCCACTAAAGCCAATCAACTTACATCATAAAAGCCTAAAAGAAAAGGAAGGCATCTGAACCAAAACGCTTTACATTTCCAGGTATGTCAGAGCTGTTTCAGTCTACACTGGTCAGTGTATTTTCTATTTTGGATTTAGTGGAAAGCATATTTTGAAGAAGTTTCTTACTATGAGGGTGACTAAGCACTCTGGCGCAAGTTTTCTTGAGAGGCTGTGGAATCTCCATCACTGGACATTTGTTAGTACAGTTCAGAAAGCCACTTGTCTGGGATGGTTTAGACAAAGATGGTCCTGCAGGAGCTAAATGATCTTCTGAGGGCTTTTCCATCTACCAGCACTCCTTTCCACCTTATAATTGTACATAGCAGCCTTTTAGCTACTCTTCTATTGCAACTTCAGAGAAGGAGACTTTTAATAGTCACGTGTAAGAAAAAAGCAGCAAAGGGAAACCCCCAGTCCTTAAAATGCCCATGCAGATGGTATTTCTCCCATTTATAGGCATGTTCAGTTGGCTTACAAATGTGTATTTCCAGCACACCTTCTTCTGGCGCTTTTTTTTTTTTTAGATGGGTAATGCTTTTGTGTTTCAAAGCATCTTTTTAAGGGTTCACAATTCTTTAAGAAAGGTCACATACTACTTATTCTGATGGGTGCAAAGTTATGGTTACTTTTCCAGGGTCCATTTGACATCACTGTGGACTGTATGATGAATGGGCATCCTTAAAAAAAAAAAAAAAGTATTTTATTAAAATGGGAAGTAATAGCTGCTTAGAAAACAATTACGTACAAACTGGTAACAATCAGCATAGCCTAGAAGTTTCATCAATGCATCATGTCTCAAGCAATGGAAAAAAAACTTCAATGTCCATTAAAATTCTGTTTGACTGATACAAATTAAAGGAACAGGAAGAGGTCATAGGAGTTATATTATAGGTAAATAATAAAGCATTTGCATTGAACCTTGGTATTCTGAATACCACTGTAATGCAAGGTGGATCTAAGTCAAATTTCTTATCAGCTGTGAAACTCTCTGTATTAGAAACCCAGATACAGATCTGAATTTTTCTAATTGTCAAAAAAACATGATCCCAAAATTCAACAGTGCCAAGCCATGATCATTATAATTCACGCTGAATCTTGTGGTTTTGACCTTTCTCTCATGATGGCTATTGTTTTATATTAGGTAGCAGTTTAAAAGATTGCCACAATATGTATTGGATCAAATCTTGCTCTTACTTACAGTGGAGTATTGAACTAAAAAGTAGTATGATGCTGTGTTTCTTCTCAGGACTAAGATCTGCACTCCATCTAGTGGTGATTGAACTACACTGGCTACACATAACGGATGGTGACAGAGAAAACATGGGTAAGTATTTTACTGAAATGATGCAAGCAATCAATGCTTTAACAGGCACAGAGAGATGCATAGTTAACTCTTCTAATTCCATCCATCCCAAGTCAGTAAGGCAGAACATTTGAGCATTCAAGGTAACTAACCAGCTAGAAGGAAATAAACATTTCATTTTAAATAGAAATAGATTGAAGGAATTCTTGGCTGTATGTGACTACTATTTTATTTTCCATGACCAACAATAGCCAGGGAAACATGTATATTCTTTGTGTAAAGCAACACTGTTTCTTATGAACTTTGTTTTAGTTTAACTCAAGCAAGAAATTCAAAACAACACATGTTGTATGTAAAAACTTAGAGTAATTTAGAAGGTGGCTAAATAATTTATGTGTATATTTATTTAAGTTACATGATGCATCTTCTCGGTTCTACAGACATATGAGCTCTAAAACGAATGCAAGTTGACCTGATGTCTATATTAAACTATTCTTCCTGAGAGCTTTCTAACTTCTGTCAATCTTTCCTAAAAGCCCTGTGTAAATAGTAATGAGGTAAATAATAACATGCCCTGAAGTTCATCCTCTGTTGTAAAAAAGGGGTAAATCCCGTGCCTTAGACCTTTCAGTGGGAACACTTTGCCTTCAGAGAATATTTTAGGGAGCTAACATGTCCCAGATGATCTCAAATGGGCTAGAACATGAGGGGTAAATCAAGAAACCCATTCTATTAAGTACTTTATTGTTCAAAATCAACACCTTGTGTTGCATCTGGAAATGGATTGGGGTTCAGTACAGATGCTGATACACAGGTGTAATGCATACCCTGGGGGACAGAGCACTAAGCAGACAAATAGATACATTCTACACCAGATGAAATTTCAAAACAGTTTTCAGATGCAGCCCTTATTTTTCAGGTGTAGGAGTAGCTTCAGACAGCACCACTGTAATCCAGTCTAGAGGCAAAAAATACATTTGTCACCAAGGTTAGGTCCACTTCCTAAAGAAAAGAATGTAAATCTCTGTTTATGAACACAGCCTAGACAAGTAATTTGAGCATCTAGAAACAGCTGGAGAGCTCAAAATGCTCTGAAGTTTCATAGATTTCATAGACATCAGGGCTGGAAGGGACCTCGGGAGATCATCGAGTCCAGCTCCCTGCCCAAAGGGCAGGAAGTCAGCTGGGGTCATAGGATCCCAGCAAGATAAGCATCCAATTTACTCTTGAAGGTGTTCAATGTAGGTGCTTGAACCACCTCCGCTGGCAGACTGTTCCAGACCTTGGGGGCTCGGACAGTAAAGAAATTCTTCCTTATGTCCAGCCTGAAACGGTCTTGCAGGAGTTTGTGACCGTTCGACCTCGTCATCCCTTGGGGCGCTCTGGTGAACAGACGTTCCCCCAGATCCTGGTGGCCACCCCTGATAAACTTATAGGTGGCCATCAGATCACCCCTGAGCCTACACTTTTCCAGGCTAAAGAGTCCCATGGCTCTCAGCCTGTCATCGTAAGATCTCTTTTCCTGACCTCTGATCATGTGTGTGGCTCTCCTCTGGACTCTCTCAAGCTTCTCCACATCCTTTTTGAATTGTGGAGCCCAAAACTGGACGCAGTACTCCAGCTGCGGCCTCACCAAGGCCGAGTACAAGAGGAGAATGACGTCCCGGGATTTGCTCGAGAAGCATCTATGGATGCAAGCCAGCATTTTGGTCGCTTTACTAGCCGCAGCATCGCATTGCAGGCTCATGTTCATCTTGTGGTCAATGATGACCCCCAAGTCTCTTTCTTCTGTAGTGCTATCCAACGTAGCACTGCCGAGCTTATAAGGATGCTGTAGGTTTTTCCTCCCAAGGTGGAGAACCTTGCATTTTTCGGTATTAAACACCATGAGGTTCTCGTCTGCCCATTTGCTGAGCCTGTCCAGGTCAGCCTGGATCACCTGCCTATCTTCTGTCGTGGATGCTTTGCCCCAAAGTTTGGTGTCATCGGTGAACTTGGCCAGTCCACTCCTGACTCCAGTGTCCACATCGTTAATGAAGATGTTGAACAGGATGGGTCCCAGGACAGAGCCTTGAGGGACCCCACTGGTCACAGGGCACCACGATGAGTGACTGCCATCGATTACAACCCTCTGGGTCCGACCATGGAACCAGTTTCCCAGCCAGCGGATCGTGGTGGAGCCAAGGCCACAACTGGCCAGTTTTGCCAAGAGGTGATCATGGGATACCAGATCAAAGGCTTTTTTGAAGTCAAGATATATGACATCAATCTCTTCTCCCTTGTCCAGGTGATAGGTCACCTGGTCATAGAAGGAAATGAGATTGGTCAAACAAGACCTACCCGCAACAAACCCGTGCTGGCTATCCCTTAGGATGTTAGCCTGGGCCAGTCCCTCAAGGATGGCCTCCTTAATAAACTTTTCTAAGATCTTCCTCAGGATAGAAGTCAGGCTAATGGGCCTGTAGTTAGCCGGATCCACTCTCCTCCCTTTCTTGAAGATAGGCACCACATTGGTTGCAAATGTAAGGCTGAGAACAAAAATCAGTCACCTTTCCCTTCCCTCCTATCTGTCTTCTGCCCATGAGGTGGTGGATAAGGTCTATCTAAAGAATCTAAGGACTTTGTGGCACCCCTGTAAGGGAGGGTGTTATTCCCTTGTCACAAAGCAGAATTGAAGGGCAGAGTTGCTATATTTAGTTGAATCCAAAATGAAGTTTTTTCCTCCAGCCAACATGAAGGAGAGAGCATAATCTTGCCTTCAAAAACCAGCTGAGGTGACAGGTGGCTGCTGTGGCTCCTCCAGCTCTAGGCCTGGGGCAAAGATGGAGCTGACTCATCACCTGTCTTGGGCCAGGGTGGCTTGTGCTGTTCAGGAAGGGGTGCACCATGGGGGAAGTGAAGGAGAGACAGCGTGGGGCAGATCCACCGTGTGCGCCCTCAGTGGAAGCATGGGGGAGCCTGCACAGCCTGCCTGTTCCCACCCTACCACCTTCCCCGGCCACTGCTTACTTTTGCTCTGGCTCTGGCTCTGGCTCTGGCTCTGGCTCTGGCCCTAACCCCAACCTCAGCCAGGCTTTAAGTTGCCGCCACTGCTTCTGTCTGCTGGGGCTGGGGCTGCCTGTGGTGGGAGCCATTATTGCTGAGTTTCCCAGAGCTAGAGCTACCTAAGAAGGTAAGTGCAGGGGGGAAGCAGGGGTTAGGGACAGCAGGCAATAGATAGGCAAGTGGCTAGATGGAGCAAGAATTCAACTTTAGTCCAATTAATTTTCTAACCAAATGGACTCCTAAAATTGTTGATTAATGTTAAGAGGGAAGGAAATTGATTTCTCAGACTGTGACAGGCCTCTTGAATTGTGTTGAGTTTTCATTTTCATAGTTTTCATTTTTTACCCCAGAGGTGGCTGCATTTCCATGCTAAATTAAGTGATCCTCAAGTATACTTACTTTCTTTAAGTGTTTAGGATCTGCTGGCATAAAGAGCACTATGTGTATGTAATGGCCAGATTTTTAGTTGATGTAAATTGATGTAGCTGGACCTATAGTAGTTTATACATACTGGTGATCTAATTTTTCAATCTACTTTTTGAGTATTGCATAATATTTTTTCTGTAGAAGTCAGAAACTCTGTGCCTAAATTGGCACAATTTTTTTCCAATAAATAGAAGACAGAGGGAAAGCTTTGTGGGGGTCAGAAATCAGAGGGGAAAGAAATGACAAAACTTGAACACTGTGGCAGGTTAAAAATATATATTCTAAATTAAAACCAGCAGTCCCTGGTTACGATAATATTTCAAAAAGACACAGCAATTCCTGGCCAAATTCCCTCGGAAATCACTATAACTTGTGGCTTGCTAAAAAGTCTCATTTATGAGAAGGGGATTCTCTGATCTGCATTACAGAAAAAGGCACCTCAAAGTAAAATACAAAGGAAGCATCTTTTCAGAAAGAGCTTATGAAAAGTCCATGTGGTAGGAAGAAAACAGTTTTATATTAAGTTTCACAGATCAAACGTCTGTTTTCCTGTGTTCTTTGAAATATAAGCCTTGTCCCCACGCACGTGGTAAGATCTACATTTAAATGTTATAGATAGAGAACAATACTTTTGACAACAAGCAGATAAAATGAATTCATTTCAGGGAAAGACAATGCTTTTATTTATAGATTTTGATTCATGAAATATTACTACTGGCCAAAAATCACTAGCTAGTGGTTCCCTAAGCAGTCATGTATTTACTGATAGCTACTGCTGTGCAGTGACAGCTGTGCCACTGTACCAGTTCATTTTTAATAGGACCTCTAAAGCTTTTATTAGTAAAAATTTTGCATATACCACCAAGAACAGAAGTTAGGCTATAATCTTCGGATGCTATTTAGGTTTCTCACAGTGGTTTGACAAATCTCTGAAATGGAAAAGAGGAGATTAGGAATTCTGTTCTCACTGTTTGCATTCCTATACAACCCACTAACCTCTTTCTATTAACCGATGCTATGGAAACCCACACCAGAAGATGAGGGGAAGGCCTAAGGCTCCATTTCCTCACCATAAGCTCTATCTTAGCTGGATCTCAGCTAGACTGACATCATACAATCTTAGAAAATTTGGCTTGGAAGGGACCTCAGGAGGTCTTAGTCCCCTTGCTTAAAGATCTTCCTAGCCCAGGCTTTGTCTAGCCAGGTCTTGAAAACCTCCAAGGATGGAGATTCCACAACCTCTCTCGGTAACCTTTTCCAGTGCTTTGCTACCCTCCTAGTGAGAAAATTCTGCCTAATATCTAAACTAAACTTCCCTTGCTGCAACTTGATGAAAATATTGAATAAATCTGGCCCCAGGACTGATTCCTGGGGCATTCCACTTGCCAACTAGACATTGAGCCATTGATTAATACCCTTTGAGCCCAATAATCCATCCAGTTTTTTATCTGCCTTACAGTCCATTCATCCAGCCTATACTTCCTTAACTTGCCTGCAAGAATGTTGTGGGAGACAGCATCAAAAGCCTGGCTAAACCCAAAGTATATCGCATCCACTGCTCTCCCTGCATCCACAGAGCCAGTCATCTCAGTATAGAAGGCAATCAAGTTGGTTGGGCATGACTTGCCCTTGGTGAATCCATGCTGACTGTTTTTAATCACCTTCTTCTCCTCCAAGTGCTTAGAAATGGATTCATTTTTCCAGGGACTGAAGTCAGGCTGACTGGTCTGAAGTTCCCCGGATCGCCTTCTTCCCTGCCTTAAAGATGAACGTTACATTTTCCTTTTTCCAATTGTCTGGGACCTCTCTCAAGTACCACAAGTTTTCAAATATAATGGTCACAAGCTCTGCAATCACTTTAACCAACTCCCTCTGCACCGTCAGATGCATTGCATCTAGCCCCATGAACTTGTTCATGTCCAGCTTTTCTAAATAGTCCCTAACCTGTTCTTTTGTCACTGTTGGCTTCTCATCTCCTCCCCAAACTGAGCTTCCAGGTTCAGTAGTCTGGGAGCTGACCTTGCCTGTCAAGACTGAGGTAAAAAAGGCATTGAGTACTTCACTCTTTTTTTGTATCATCTGTCACTAGGTTGACTCCTCCCATTCAGTAAGGGACCCACACTTTCTCTGATCTTCTTTTTATTACTGACATACTTGCAGAAACCCTATTTGTTACTCGTCATGTCCCTTCCTAGCTGCAACTCCAGTTGTGCTTTGGCCTTCCTGATTTCATCCCTTCATGCCTTCATGCCCAAGCAGTGCTCTTATACTCCTTCCTAGTTGTTTGTCCAAGTTTCCACTTTTTGTAAGCTTTTATTTTTGTGTTTTAGCTCACTGAAGAGTTCCCTGCTAAGCCAAGCTGGTTTTCTTCCATATTTGCTAGTCTTCCTGTATATTGGGATGGCCCATTCCTGCACCCTCAGTAAGGTTTCTTTAAAGCACAACCCACTCTCCTGGACTCCTTTCCCCCCTCAGACTGGCCTCCCTGGGGCTGCTCCTGCTCATCAGTTCCCTGAGTGAGTCAGTCAGCTTTTCCGAAGTCCAGGGTCCTTACTCTGCTGCTCTCCTGCCTTCCTTTCCTTAGGATCCTGAACTTAGTCATCCTGTGGTCACTGCTGCCCAAGTTGCTATCCACTACAACATTCCCCACCAATTCTTCCCTGTTTGTGAGCAACAAGTCAAGAGGCGCACGACACCTATTTGTTCTCTCCAACACTTGCACCGGGAAGTTGTCCCCAGCACTCTCCAACATCTTCCTGGATTACCTGTTCACTGCTGTATTGCAGGTTCCTCGCATCAGTTCCCATACTTCAGGTCAATCCCATGATCGTCTTATATGCGGATGGAAGGGGAGTAAGTGTTTGGGAAAATGGTTTCCTTCAAGGCCAGTTGCAAAGTGGGTGAGCACATTGAGCCAGGAAAGGATTCTCAAGTAGCCAATAATTTTACTTTTCTCTCTTGAGCCCTCTCTTCTTTGGCCCTCTAGAACTCACAGGACTGAGATAAGATACCAGTTCCAAAATTAGTTTGGTGACCAGTTTAATTACAAGAGAATGAAAAAAGACATATCACAAGGAAGGATAGGGCCACAATAGGCTTCTAAACATGTAAATTTTGAAAAGGGTAGTTTATTATTTCCTTGAAAGACTCTGAATCCTTTATTTGCCCTTCCAATACTATAGCCTGACCCAATTATTTTGAGGGGTACATGCAAGATTTCAGCCACATTTGCACTGTTTTCTGCTAAGACACCCTCTTATAGAGCTCCCAAATATGAGTTCATTGTAAATGCTGATTTATTGCTGCTGATCCCCAGCTGGTATAAATTGGTGTGGCCCTATTGAGGTAAGAAATGAAATACTGGCCCACTGAAGTCAGTGGCTACAGTCTCATTGAGCTCATTGGGCTGGTATTTTACTGATTTACGCTAGCTGAATGTCCAACCCACTATTAGCAAATGTAACTTTAAAGTTCAGAACATGCACGGAGCGGCATTGTGTCCAGTTATGTTGAAGGACACAATGAATATTCCTATTAAACTGTTGGCCTGATAGCATGAGGCACAGCTGCATAATAATCTATTTAGTAACTAGAGAAGTCAAGGCAGTCCCCAGGCACATTGTCTTCCATATTATCTTGCTAAACAAAAACAACATTAAAAAAAAATCTCAGTCCTGTCACGTATTTCTAGAACACATCCAGCAACACTATATGTGATGTTATTGCAGTGTACAGATGCCAAGGAGTTATATTATATTACTTTCCTGACCTGGTTGCTTAATCTTTTAAAAAAAAAGTTTAGACCATTTAACACTTACATAAACTGACATCTTGTTGGAAAGCAACCCAATGCCCAATGCCCAATGTACATTGTGGAGCATTACCCCTTGCCTATATGAAATTGTTCTTGGGCCATAGAGGTAGCTGTTCTAGTTGGTTAATAATTCCCATTGTGTACTGGGCTTGAACTTGATTTTCTTCACAAGGGAGATACAGGATTTCCATGCTGCCCCAGCTCTGGCCAGCAGGAGCACTTGAGGTGAATTCCTCTCAATCTAGGGCAAAAGGGGTTATTGAAAAGAAATGATACTAATTGGACAAGCCTGGAACCCATTGTTTATCCATCTAGGTTCCCTGTGGTCACCCATTACCATAGTCTCTGTGCACCCACCAGGTATTTGAAAACGACATAAAATGCTTTCTTCCAGATTGGAGGCATTCCTCACCAGGTGAGTGAACTTTTAGGGATTATAGAAGTTGTGTGTCTCCCTTTGGAGTAAAGTATGTTGTCTCCAGAGTTACAAGCAAATTCCAGTAAGCCCTTATTCACTATCTGGAGAACAGGGACACCAGAGCCCTGAGCTCTGCAGAGTAAAGGAATTACAAGGCTCAAGGAAGAAAAAAGTCTTAACTATGAACTTGTATAAGGGCCAGGCAGAAACCATGAGAACTTCCATATTTTTCCCATGCAAATATGAATATTTTCATCCCAAGTTCTTAGCCATATGTTATAGACAACACTGTTCTGGGAAAGAAGTCATAAAACACACTTGTGTTCTGACCACATCAAAAACCACTTAAGACTAGTTCACCATTCTGGTGAGCTGCAATAGGTGTCCACACCCTCTCTCACATTGTATTTTTAGGTCAAATCCAAAACCCACTGAAATGAAGGAACAGAATCTCTTGGACGTCTTTTGGCCTTGGATCAGACCCAACAACTGTTGTGTAGTGTATTATTGTCATACCGGGCAATATTAACTCAAATTCAAGTACCCACTCCCCACTAGTTCTTTATTTCATTTTATAAAAGCAACCTCAGCTTGGCTTGTCTTTGCAAATGTAAGCAGGAGATCACTGTGTTCCCAAGTGCTGCACACATCACAAGCAAGCACAGCATAAATGTTCCTTGGAAGGCTCAAGTACAAAAGGAAGAAATGAAAGGTCACATATAGTGATTTTATTATTATTTTTTCATCATTTGTAATGAAAGGTTTCCATTATGGAAGGGACCAGGCAAGCGTATACATACATCAGTAGTGAAACATGCCCTTCACAGGGTCACTGCAATGTGTTCTTGTGATCTTGACCAATCATTTCATCTGGCAACTCTAGTGAAAACTGTTTTGCCTTAACAATGTTGAAAGAGGGAAATATTAGAATACAAGAGAATAATAGTCAGAAAATAAATTAAAAGCATCTGTAAAAGTTTCTTTCTATATACAAATAAGATGGGTTTTTCTTTGCAGTTTTTATTTCTTACTGACACTATTCAAGCTTTAACTTCTAAACTGAAAGCATTTACAAAGGTTATTTTTACAAGAAGAGGATAGCATGATAAAAGGACAAAGTCTGCTGAGCCTCTGCCAAGAGATGGGAGGTTTAAGGCATTGCACCCCCAATCCTGCACTCAGCTCTGCATGGACAAAGGGAACTTTGGAGGCACTTGGCACCCCTTGGAAGGGGCTCAACAACCTATCAGTTAGGTCCCTCAATGACATCTGTTTAGGGTAAAACAGCCTACCTTACAATTCTACTCAGGGGAATAGTCTCATTGGGTTTAATGGGACTACTCTCATACGTGAAGACACGCATATACATTTCTTGGAGAGCTTGTTTATGCTTCATGCTATATATTACACTTCCTATGAGATTCCTCATTTACCTTAGAAGGGTGGGGTTTCCAAGAACTCTTGGCATTGACAGCTCAGTCTACTTCCAAATGGTCACTTGAGATCAAAGTGAAGCCAATGCTATGTGATTTTGAAATTCTGACCCAAAATTCACATTTGTATAGTTTTATCCATGTTTTGAGTTAGCCACAAAAATTCTGCACTGACATTAGATGCCACTTTTTAGCAGGGAGGTAGAGCCATTTATCAATGCATAAAATTACCATAATGAAGGAAAGCGGACTAAATAGGATTTTTGTCAGAGCAATATAAATACTTGGAAAAGTCATTTTAAGATCCATTCTGATATGTAGTTACAAAGAGAAATAATTTCCCATGTGATGAACAAATGGCTAATGATAGATGTCACTTTATTCAGAGGATTTCATTTAAAAATACAAATGCAAAATAAACTTTTTTGCTTATATATGATTACATGGAGTGGGTTTTTGATAAGGAAGAATGTATTTGTTATGGTAAAATTATGGGCATTGCACATTATGAATGTCTAGAAAGTATGAGTTGTCATATTAAAGCATAATGGAGGTGATTATTTTTCTTCCTTGTTGGTAGTGTGGCTTTTTGAATTCAGAGGCCTGGCCTGATCCTGATCTCAGTTAAACCAGAGTAATGTCTTTGAAGTCAGTGGATTTATCACAGTGAAAATTAGCATCTAATTAAAATTGGTCATAATACGTTTGCAAAAAACTTCCTTTTTATATGACAAAATATTTGTAAACAAGTCATAGGGGTTAGCTGAACTCAGAGGAGCTGTACCCACTTACACTATAAGCTGAATTTTGCCCAAATCAGTTGTACCAAGCAACTCTAGTTATGTGCCTGAATACATGACAACAAATTTTGGACATTAGCTACTGGTTGAAGCTAAGATGCTCCTGTCAGTAGTAGTATTCGATGTTTCCCCAGAGTCTTTTGGTAGAGATGAGCTGGGGAAAGGCCAAACACCTTGGTCAAAGAATTTCCTGCAGCCCTCGTAAATGAAGTTGGTAGCACAGCCAGTTCTAGTCTCTGACAGAGATGAGTACCATTGGTCTCCTATGGTGGCCAATAGCAAAATTCCTATTCACTTTAATGGGAAGATTCACGTGGATAAGAACTGTAGGAGTGGCATTTCCTTCATCCTTGATTATCACCAGCAGAACAGAAGGGGCCTCAAACCATGGAATTAGACCTTTAGAAAATGCCATGGACTTGAATTATGATCATCTTAAGAAATCAATAACCCTGCTAATTTCAGTGCATTTTGCCTTCATCAAGACTTGTTTTCTTAGTTTTCTCTTGCTGAACTCAAAGCTTTAATTTTCTATAGTTTATCCACCATTAAAAAATTGTGAACTTCTTGAAGCAGCAAACATCCTTTGTTACAAAAGGATTCCTCTAATCATTACAGGTAAAAGCTTTTAACTAACTTCAAGAGGTGTTTTATGAGATGTCATTCCTGCATCTTATTGGTGGAGTCCAAAGACTCCATTTTCCTGTGTGCCTCTGATTTTCAGGGAAGGAAAAGTAAAGCTAAAGCAATCTGAATTATATAGGACAATTAGCTAAATGCTTTAACTTATCTAAGGAAGCTCCCATTATGAATAGTCAGTTGCACTGCTTCTTAGAGCACTATGTCACTATGGGTTTTTTCAGTACATGAGCATAGAGCTTTGCTTTATTTTTTTCTCGCTACAAATATGGTGAGGGTAATGTTAAAGAAATGAAATTCTGAGATTCTAAGGTCACTGAAGTAGAAAACAAATGGATTTTTGAAATATATATATATGTCTCCATGGCATGATCTGGAACAACTGAGAATATGGGAAGGGGGCGAACGTTTAAGAGCCTCAAAGATAATTTCCCTTATTTTGTATTGTACTTTTCAGAATCTGAACTAGACCCAATAGCAAGACTACTGCTTTTCTTGTTTGAAAACCAGTTGAAGAATTGATGTACCCTTTGAAAGTTGATTTTCATATTCTGTGTTACGGAAATGGAAAGAAACAGATTGTTAAGCAGCCAAGGCCATACCTGCTCTGCTATGAAACCTTGAAACTAGCATTTTGATGTCTCTCTGTGAGCTCATCAGTGTCAAATAAGCAAACCTACTACAGAAGATGAAAACATTTTTTATAGTAAAAATAAATTCATACCTGCTATACCTCCACCAATTTTAATAAAGGTTGAATTTAGACAGTTCCATTAAACTAGCTGTGGATGTCAATAGTCCATCCAATACTGTCCAATACTTATACAGTAGTCAGTATATTTTTATTGTTGCTTTTATTTTCTATGATCAAAATGCAGGACCAGGTTCTCAGATAAAAACGGTGTAAGTTAAAAGACAGTATGTGACACAAGTGAGTTAGGACTAGACTGCTCTCAGTTACACCTCCTTCAAAGTTCCTCATACCAAACCCAGAATATTTGGGCACTTAATTCTCTTGGAGTCAATGGGAGCTAGGCACCCAAAATCTCTTTTTTGTCAGTGAGTCTATAAACTGGAAGCAAGAACCTGGAGTTTTGTAAGTTGAATAAGGCACAGCTACACGAGTACGACTAGCTAATGGGACTACAAACTGCTGTGTTGTGTGCTGAAGATAAATAGGGAACAGGCAAAGGTCAGGAGAGAAGCATTGCTCATGGGTCTGCTAGGTGATGCTTAGCTGCTATACGCATGGCTCTGTGTGTGTGTGTGTGTGTGTGTGTGTGTGTGTGTGCACGTGCATGAGAGAGAGAGATTGTAAGTCCTCTTGTGGATATATATTTGATTTGGGGAATACCTGTATGCAATGGTTTATTTCTGAATGTGCTGTGGCCTTCTTTTTCTACCCCATTCCTAGATGCTAGGAGGTTGGGTGTGCAGTCTTGCATATTTATCTTCTATTACCGTTCTGCATGGACTGGCCCTCTCCTTGTCTCAGCATGTCTTTGGAGCCACTACATAAGAAAGATCTGGAATGTCTCCATACACACCAGCAATGGGCATGGTAAAGAATAACTAATACTGCCAAAATTGTGCTGACTCCCGCAATGTTAATGGTGGGGTCATTTAAGGCTCTCTCTTCCTCCTCCTTCTCCTCCTATCCAGGTAGATCATGACAGGATGAATTTATCCTCCTTTCACTCTCAGCCTGTACTGTATTTATCCCAAGAACATAATGACCTTTCTTCCAACAGGCCATACACAGACTTCCTTTTGCATCATTACAGGATAACTAGCTGTCTTGTCTCCAGTTACACCTCCTGGTTGCCTAAATCACACCAGCCTAATGTGTTGTGTTCACTTTTTACACCATAGTAAGAACTGGGCCAGTTCTTGCCTACAACAGTACATTGCAGGCTTTGCTTGAGAATTCCCATTATCACTTGTGCAAACAGAAGTGAAATTTCTGTCTTGGTAAAACAGTCCTTTTCTTCATTTGAGGCGAATTAAATCAATAGCAAAAAATAATCACCATTCTTTAATAAAAAGTATATGAATGCTTTTGCCTCCCCCAATGCGATATATGTACAAAAATAATTTGAGATAACTGCATAACAATTCCTTACTGTTGAACCACTGTTAATATTTGCAGGCTTTTGGAATGCTTTGGAATGGCAAGTCATCCTTAAAGTAGCACTTGATATAAACTGTCAGTATTACAGTGTTCTTTGTAGGATAGACAAAAACAACTCTGGGCTAACTTCAGCCTTCTAGTAAGGTGAGCAGCTCCCACATTATCTTTAGTGAAACTGAAGTGCATGTATCTTAAAACAACTTAGCCTGTGGTGATGATTAAACATGCTGTAAGGGACAGGATTTGGAAAGAAGCGATGGCTACTAATCAATTGCCACTTAAACCTAAAGACAGACACTGGAATTATTGTCACACTTCCTGGGCTGCCCAATAAAACTGTACAAAAGCTATTTCTTCCTTGTAATTAATTATTAGATTTGGTTAGGTTTATTTTCGTTTAAATAGCAGCTATTGATGTACTTAATTTCTAAAATATGGATTTCTTTGCAGCTGAAGAAGCTTAATTAAAACAGTCTCCTTTTTTCCTTGAGAAAATTACCATGTATTAGCGACTGCCAATCACACAGTCAGTGGCAGACTCCCAAAGACTTCAGTGCATGAAGGATTGGACTAACACCAAAGAAATTGTAGGTAATCCCCACAGAGTGCAGACACTTGTGTACTTTGTTCCTCTGAACTCTCCTTAAAGCAAGTCTCTCTTCACAAGATCACACACATAAAGAATAACATGTAGATACAGGCTTTCTTTGTTATTGAGTGACAAGAGCTGTTCAGCAGCCTTTTTGTTTCTGGGGAATGGAAGGCTCTTTCTGTCTGCAACTGTCTTCTGTTTGCAGCACAAAATACAATTTTTTATAATTTTCAAACACATGTGAAACACCACATTTCATTTAAAATGTTTCTTCTATATGAAGGAGGTCAAATGACAGAGAATCCAGATAGGCATGGCTTATGAGCACAGATATCATCACACTTCCTTGTTTATTGACAGTTGTGGTCCTAAAGACTTCAGGTTCCATGAGGTCTCTGGAAAGGGAGTCTTTCTTACAGTTTACTCTGTAGGCCAAGATTTCTCTGAAGAACAGTTGGAATTTTAAGAAATCAGATCCTTAACTTGTGAGAATTGTTACAGCTTAACTGAAGCCAACAGAGCTATATTGATTTACACCATTTGGGAATCTGTCCCCAGAAGCACACCACTTGCACAAATCAGGAAGGGGTTTATATCAGGAAGCCTTTATATTCTTCTGGGTTTATTCCATAGTTCTCACCTCAGCAGCACTCCCACTGACTTCTAGTGGATCTTTGCCTGGTTACATTATAGACACTACAGGATATGTTCCTTCTTCTCTTCCACATCCCCTATCTCTTGCACATATGTGCACACACATTTCTCAAGTTTGCAAACACAACAGTATTAGTGACCAAATGGCACATTAAGAATAAACCGTTCATGCTATCTTGAAATAGCAGTGAAGCTGCAGGTAGGTGTCTACGTGATAAAATGTATTGTTGCTGCATTCAGTGCAGTGGGAATCTATTGATACTGTAGTATAGCTCTTAGTTGTTCTGAAAGCAGCAAGAGTACTCATTTGTTCTCAGTGTAGAGAACCTGAATATTTTCTGACCAGCATCTGGTTTCTAAAGTCAATGTGGAGATGAGTTTCACAAAAAAGTTACTTAAATTTGTTCAAAATAATTTTTCACACAAGCTAATTGTTCTTGAGAGATAGGAGTCTCTTTAAAAAGTGCTATTATATTTAGGTCATGTCCACTGGCATAATACCTCTGCCTGAGCAGAGCTGGGCAAATAATGTGTGAATGCTGCCCTGAATAAAGGGCCAAGCTCTCTGCAGTTGTTTTACACCATGCTGGATTCATTTTGCCAATTTTACCTGGTGACAGGACAGTTCACTGAAACAGCATATTGTAGGCATTTGTGAGAGAAAGCTCTCAAGGTATATATTTTAAACTGACAGTTTGAGTATCTTTACCAGACACATAGTTCTGAGGCTCTGCCAAGACTGGTAAATTACCAAGCCCAGCAGTAGCATCTTTAAACACATCATACATGTTGCTGTCCAACCTGGAAGCAGCAGTGTGAATTAATCTTTCACTACAACTCTACTCACTTGTGCAGCGTCTGGCCTGAGCAGTGTGGTGCACAGAACTCTTGTGATGCATTTGATGGCAATGCTGCTGGTCGTGGTACTTCTGCCATCTAGATGTGGCCTAAAAGCAACTTTTGTCCAGTATAGGAACTAAAACAATGCTATGTGACCTATGCAATCAAGACTAGCAAATGCAGACCAAATGTTGGTCAAAACATCACAGTGAAGTCCTCCCAATCAATCTGTGGATCAAGTTATGCAAATAATTTCACATAACAAATTTAAGACATCAGTCATTTCCTCATGGACTGTATAAGTAGCAAATTTACTACAGCCCAGATTATTATCTGGGCAGTTCACAACCTGCTCAATCTGTAGTGGTTTGCCAAGTAACAGGTGAGCCACAGAGCTGTTTGCTGTGGCTTTTACTTGAAAGGGCATCTCCATTTAGCTGAAGTTCAACATCAGTCCTCTATAGCTGCCTGGAGAAATGGTGCCTTTTAATATCAAAGCTGCAGTAATAAGTTGGAACAGTGGACTGGTCCTATGCAGCTGTTTGCTACAGCTATATATGATCCCCCTGGCCCTGAGCACCTCAGCCAGGGTTACAAACCCTCATCTTTGGAAACGTTATAGAACATAACTCCACAAACTATCCATGTTCTACCATGCTTGTTAGGAATTATTTGCTTAGCTGTGATGCTGAGCTATGATACCTCCATGTCACCAGGCTATATGATGACCAGTTTCTTACTGTTCTGTGGCATGAAACAAAAGCTTTGGTATGACATTACGAATTCACATGCAACACTGCTGTGATTTGCCCTTATCTAAACTGTGGGCAGGGGCATCATATTAGCTGAAATACAAAGAACATGCTAAACAAAAATGAATATACAGGTACAATCAATGATATGTCACATCAAAGAAACAAATGTCTATGTTGGATTTTCTAAGGCTCATAGGATGTCAGGTTTGCTTAGGTTATTTAGCACTTGCTGAGCTGTTCAGTAATTGAAGGCAGAAAGCCTGGTTTCAAACTGTATAACATATTTTTTAAACTCCCTTCCCGTTCATCACTAGAAAAATGGGGCCAACAATAGAACAGCTGCTGCCATTTTCAAAACCTCATACAAAAATAAATCAGCATGTCCTCCTGACAGTTCTAAAAACATCTTGAAGAGTCTTTGATAAAATTTCACTTTTCATTTGTATTTCAACAGAAATACTTAGTCCCAGTTGCCAAATCTTGCTTCTCAGTCAGTTTCAAAGGTGAATTAGTTTTACGCCTCCCCCCTTCCTCCCTCCCCCCACCTAGACATCTCCATTCAGCTTGCTCTTCACATTAGTCCTCTTTCTTATTCAGTTTTGCTCATATCCTTTTTCTTTTTTTTTCTGGAATGAAATGCATTGGCAGTGCAAACAAAAATATAGGAATAAAAAACATTGCAAAAGATGATGTTAAACAATTCAAAGGTTTCTTCTGGGCTGTTATCTGCATGCACAAGACTCCACTGTCATGTTGGGGTAAACCTTAAGCACCACATTCTTATTTTCATCAAAGAATAAGATGCTGAGGGAAGACATTTTGTCAGGAACACAGCATGGCTCAGGAATACCAGGAACAACCCCAACTGCTCTCACAATGCTCTGAATGGTGGCATGGTTTGATGGCTTCAAAGCCTGCAGAAAAAGGCCAAAAAAGTGGGTAAGAAAAAAAAGATAAATGCATGTTATCGAAAGCCACATAATTTTATTATGCTGAGCTACTTGTGACACAATGTAACAAAATTCCCTGAAGAAAGACCTTAAAGAGACAAAATGACTGGGTGACTGACATAATTCCAAGTGTCTAAATAAATTTAGTCCATTTTAAGTCGTCAGAATATATCCCCTGGGATAGCTACAGGGAATCCAAAGCCTGGGTTAATTTGACTGCCACTGGGTGTCACTGTTGCCCTAGAACTGCAATGGTGGGGGGGGTTGGTTTTTTTGAAAGGAATCAGGTTGCCCCTTAAATTCTTGCCTGGTATGCCCTTTCAAGAGACATGCCTCTCTTCTGGAGAGTGTTCTATAACATGTAGATAGGCTAAGATATTCCATACTGATATAAATTTAAATAGAGATGTCTGATACATGCAAACTTTAACTTAGTCATGAGACTAGTTTAACTAGGTGTAAAAATAAGGAAGTAACTCTTGCATGAACATAGTGTTCACTGGGCATGCAAAACAAGGGTAACTTGTTGAGAGATGGCAAGGTGCATGGGTGGTAAGAAAAGCATGAAGTATTATGAGTGTCTGGATAGCTCAAAGTAATGGCTCCTTTTATTATACCATTACTTTTCAGTCAGTTGGCGTGCTCATTAACTTGTTTTGCACACCTACCATATGCCAATCAGTCCAAATTAAATGGATTTATGTGCACTCATTTGTGCATTCATTTGTACTTCTACCAAATGTTGATTACTGGTGTCTCCACAGGAGTGGCAGCAAAAGGGCTCTGGAACAACTTGTCATAACTAGGCAGGTAGTCAAGGAGCTAGCTGTATTCCTGCCCTACCTTGTGGAGGCTGGGGAAGGGAGAGTGGAGGACTGTGGGATGCTGAAGATTCCCGAGACCCTCTGTAGCATTACATACAATTATCTACAAGTTACATATGGTGCTACAAAATGTGGCACTAAAACAGCATTTCTATTTGAAAGAAGCAAGTTTGAATGTGGTGCTACAGATGTCATCTGTAGAAAGAAAAATATTCAAAGTATTCCTGTCCTTGCAGAGGGTAAGCAACGCGTGGAGCATTCCACCCTTAACTGTAAGGTAATGATGAGTGAGCGTGCTCAGGCACAGACCCTCAAAGGTATTGAGGTATCAAATGCATGAGAGCTTCAGAGCTTTGCAAAAAGCACCAAACACCACCTGAGACCAGGATCTAGTCTTTGAACACAAAAACTTGACTTCTGCTTTTAGTTTTTTGCAGTGAAGTTCAATAAACTTAAAATTATAATGTTTTTAAAAGAGAATATAACTGCAACAGACTGATGGAGTATGTAAAAAAGGAACCCATGAATCCTAACAAGAGTTCTCTTTTTGTGGCTGGCAGCTTCTCAAAACATCTGAAAAAAACCTTTTCAAAATCATTGCAATCCAGGCTTGCAGGTCCTATAGAAAGGATAACTATAACTTTGTAAAATGCAAGTAAAATGCATGTAAAAACTATAGCAAGTAAAATGCATGTTCCTTGAAGTGTGAGGCCCAAAACTGGACACAGTACTCCAGGGAAGGCCTCACTAGTGCTGAAATGAGTGGAAGATTCACTTCCCTTGCTTTGAGAGAATACTACTGTTAATATAACCCAGGATGCTTTTGGCTTATATTCAGCTTATGATTTACCATATAACTTTGTTTTTATGAAAACTTGTTATTCCTCAACACATTTTATTGAGCTTTTTAAAGTTCCAGAACTTTCACAGAATGAGGTAAACGATAAGGTAGTGCTCTATTTTTCCTCCATGCGTGTTACTATGAATGAGCCTTCTGCACAAAGTCAAGAGAAACACATTATCTTACGTCTCCTAAGATCTCTGATGCTCAGACCAAATTTTGAAGGGGAAATATCAGGTTGATAAATATCCATGATGTTTACTGGGTTGGAATTTTTAAGTTTCAATATTCCATATTTATATTTAGTTCATCCCTTTTGGAGCCCTAAATTTATCTTCAGATGCCCTGTGACTCTGTTTCAGTTTCCTAAAGAGTGTGCATTTTCTTCCCTCCCACCTGCCTTGTGGCTTCCTTTGGTCAAGTTTGAAATTGCCAGACATAATTATATTGTACAAAAAAGAAAAGCAGCAATTCACTGGCTTGAGGCAGCATGCCAGTCCTGAATGGCTGAGGTTTTGCTGTGGCTGTTCAATAGAACTGACTTTGTTTGGGCGGGGTTTAAAATGGCAGTCCTTGATTTCCCTCTTTGGGCAGAACACTCAAAACTTTAATTGAGTACAGCTTTTTCTGCGTACTGATTCTAATGGTGCTCAGGACTGAAAAAAGGCTTTGCACTTACCAGTATAAGACAATATTCATTACCTACAGAAACATTCTGAATTACGCTCGTTGCAATTAATTAAGGCTCCTTACTTGGTTTCACAAAGTGCATTTAGCCTCTGATAGCCTGCTGGAATTGACAGGATCTAGTCAGTTCAAGGCTGCTTTAGAAGCCTTGAAACAGAGAGGTCCTAGTCATTTTCAAATCATGCCCTTACATGGAGTACAACTGTATTACAAAGTATACAGTGAGGCTGAGAGTTCCTAATGCACTGAAGCAGTTTTTGCACTTAACAGGTATGCAGGTAACTGATGTTTGTTTTAGTGTAAGCAACAGGTTATGAACTGGAAGGAGCATTACATTAATGCAGTTAACTGAATTATGCACTTATCCAATATCCATTTTACACTATGCTCCCACTGTCACCTGTGTGGGCTTGGTTCAGTGGATCATTGTCTAGCTAAAAGTCTCAATAAATGTGGCCCTTATCAGGTACTGAGTTAATCTATATGCTTTTTAAATATGTATACTCTTCTATACTCTTTCAGCCCTCCAAGTGTGGAGGCTCTCTTTGAAAAGGCACTCAGGCCTTGGAGTAAATCTGTCTGTTTAAAGTCAGTGTATAACTTCATTGAGCTTTAAAAATCTTGCCCTGAAGAGTTAAAATGGCATATGCCCTGCATAAGAGGTGTGAGGTCATCTTTGCTGCAAGCCAGCCTGTTCTGTCCAGTTCCAACTAATGAAAAGCAGGCAGAGATTTCACACATGAGATTTTCTATTGGATGGGGGAGTGGGAGTGGTGCAAGGTTGAAACCCAGCAAACTCCAAATGGCCAAGTCTGTGAAGGAGTCCAGCTGTGACGAGGGCTGCACCTGCTAAGCTGCATGCATCCTTGAGAGACTTGCTGCCTAGTTGAATTTCATTAGAGATGCATTAGGCGTGGGGAGAATGATGTAAGCTACAAACTTTCAATTCCTGACCTGGGAGAGTACGCTCTATGGTATTCTATAAGTCGCTCTATGGTATTCCTTAAGTCCAGCACATGTGGGTTTGACAGCACGCAAACCATGTAATTGAAATCAGGGAGATGGTAAAGCCAAAAATTTGGAGGTGGGGGGAAATAGACACATCTGTTGTTAATTACCCAACAGGTTGTCAACTTTAGTGGCCCATGCTGTGTGGAGCTCATTTCTCCCTCGCCAAGGGAGCAGTATATATCCATAGGCAAAGACGAATTTTTGGTATAACCTGACAGCTACAGTATCAATTTGCAGATGCTGTTTGCAGGTCTCATTAATGTCAACGGGAGTTGTCTGCACAGATCAAGAGTACTAAATGGCCCTGAAGTTGCTTGTTTCTTCTTTTCATTTATTGAATTTTCATTCCCACTGGAGAACAAGTGGATTTTGTTTTACATAATACAAAAAGATTAAGTTTTTAACACTACAGATGTGCACAACAAGCACAGTTTGGACCCCCCAAAATCAATGGGAATTTTGCAGTTGTCCCTCATGGAACCGAAAGCATGAAGTGGATTCAGTCATCTGCTTTCATCAGTAAGCTGTGTGTGCATGGCAAAGTAAATACAAAATTATTCCCAGATCTCAAAGTTTAAATAACATTAAGGCTAGGGACAGACATTACACATAAAATGGTTTAAATGATCAGGAACGAGTTTAAACCTGTAACAGAACATAAGTTCAGTGCACATAAATCAGTTTCAAAATGGCTGAAACTGGTTTAAGATGAACCCAGTGGAATGTGTACAGGTGACCCTTGCCATTCCTGGGGGATACGTTTTTGTATCCCCCATGAACGGTGAAATCCGCGAATAAGGCACTGAATTCATGAACTCTGTCTGTGTCCATGAACTCAGTGCTCCTAGCAGCTGGGGGGTGGGGGGGCATGGCTGCTTTTGTGACTGGAAGCACGGCGGCAGCAGCGGGGGCACAGCAGCTGCAAGCACGGAGCTCCCAAGGAGCTCCTTTAAGTGTATTTAAGAAGTGAGTTTGGCATTCATGAATATTTTAAACCGTGAATGCCAAACCTGCAAATAATGAGCGTTTCCTGTATCAGACTTGACTGATTTGGATCAAACCGGTTTATGCAATGTCTGTCCCAGACCCCCTCCTGGTTTAAGTTAAACCAGAATCCCCTAGCATCCCAGATAATTTGCAGCCCTGGGCTGGACTAGGTTGTGCTCTTTGTTCCAGAGAACAGGGCTGGCCCTGACCTTCTGCTCCCTGGCCAGAGCTCCGATGGAGACTGCAGGCACAGCAGGGTCTGCTTGGCTTCCCCCTCACCCCCACCCCCCACTGCTTGCCACTCAAGAAGGAATACCCCTCCCTCCCTCCCTCCCATCTCCCACAGTGCAGACCCCAGCCCCATGGACCCTAGGCATGTGGTATCCTAGCTAATGCTGAGAGGTGTTTGTGTGTGTGTGTCCAATTTCACTGGGACAAGCTGACAGAACAGTGTCTGCTTAGGGCTTTTTGGAGCTAATCAACAGACCAGCAGGTAATGTCTGTCCATTCCTTCCTTGGAAAAAGCTGTTCAAGAAGAGCTTGAACTAATGAGAGGCTTTTGTTTTGTTGATGGGCTGAGAAATGCTATATTATCAGCCCCTGCTGGCTCCCTTGCTTGTCAGGTTTGCAGGGAGTATAAAGAATGAAGAAGCAGGGAGAAGGAGATTGAAAAGTTCAGTATCATCAACAGATGCATGGACTACACCCCCCCGCCCCCTTTGCCTCAGACTGCAAGCCAGGGACTGGGATCTGGCAACACTCTTGCCCCTTGAGCAGTGAGCAGGGAAAAGTCTGGTACTGTACAGGCCTGGAGGTGGAGAGGCAGGGTTTAAACCCCTCCCTAATCAGAGGTCCTGCCCAGACCTGGCCATGCCCCATCTCTGCTCAGCACTGTAGAAAGGAAGGGAGGATGGCTCTAGCACTCCCTGGCGCCTAGTCTGAGCCACTGCAGACATGTGCCTGCATTTCTTCATTCTGGAGGCAATGTCTGTACAGTTGCAAACCAGTTCAACCTAGGCAGGTTAGACTAATCTGCAAAGATTGAATCAATTCAGGCTTTCTGAATGTCTCTCCCTTGTCTCACGGTCCAGTCCCACATGCCTCAGATATCCAGATTTTGGGAGTTTTGCATGAAGAAGAAATTTATGACCAAGCCTTTTATAAAATATTTAGAGAGGAAAGATGGTCTTATAGTACTGGACTAGCTGAACAAGTCCTGGATTTTGGTCATGACTGTCACAGGCTTCCTGCCTGGCACAGATAAAGTTATTTAACCTCTCTCTGCTTTATTTGTCCAACTGAAAAATGGGGATATTTGTTGTTCTCTTGTCTAGTTGGATTGTAAGCTTTTCTAAAGAACTAATCTCAGGACTTCCAGGAATAACTGCAGTGTAAATAATAAAATTACAATGCAGTGTATTTAGTTTTAAGGATTAATATCTGATTTAAATCAATCAAATACTTCTGAGGTTCAGCAAATTAGCACCTATTTTCACTGGGGATGAGTTTGACCTAAATGTTTAAAGAAGCCTGATAGTATACTATGATTTTTTAGGCAAACTGTCTGAAGATAGGAAATTTAAAAGGTGAAACTAATGCTTCAGTCACATAATGGGCTGGTCACAAAAGGGTATGGACAGATGTACATTTGGAACTGTTTCAAAAATGGAAAAGAGAACTCTCACTCTGAACCAGGTAGAGGTTGTTATGTTTTAGCAATTTAATTTACACGAGCTGGGGACAACAGCAGAACAGCTACAGCTCAAAAACCACTTCATCCAAGGCTGAAGTTGGAGAAATTTTGCTTCATATGTATCCCTCCTCCCCCAGCCGCTGCCCTCTTCTGCACTTCTGCCCAGGTAACTTAGAACATATCAGCTGCTGCACCTTCCCAATCAGCAGCCCCACCTTTTGAAATGACTCCAACGATATACTTGTTCATACCCAAAACTCCATTTTGGAGGGCAGTAAGCACTGCATCTCTCTATAACTTAAACTCTCAGACAGCAAAGCATTAGAACAAGTTAATCTTCCCTTTCCCTCAAAACCACTGAGGAACCAAGTACTCACAGTAAAGTACTATCAGATCAGGATTAGAGGAGTTCATACCTATGTGGCAGTTACTTTTCACTGCCTGAGGTACAAGGCCATTGGAATCAGGCCCCTGGGCTATGAAATGTTTAAGGGACCCTCTGGATGCTGTATCAAGAAGGTGCCATGCAAAGAAAATGTACAGGCAACCCCTTCTTAGCGCTCTTAATTGGTTCCTGAAAACCAAGAGTTAAATGAAAGGCGCATTAAATGAAACTGAAAGTATCTGATGACCCAAGATGGCAATTGCAATTGTTTTTAATGACTCAAGATGGTGACCATGAGTGTTATAATGAAACTCGCTGAGAGCTAAGTGAAATCAGGTATCAATTTAAAATGAGTGTTATAGTGAAATAGCACTAAGCGAAACAGCATTAAGTGGGTTTGCCTGTACATTGGCTATTTTTTCTGGGGTTTGTCAGTGGGTGTCCCTCAAAGAAGGCACTTTATGCTTTTGCTATTGAACCCTCCATATCTTAAAAATTGATTATGATCTCTGAAGAGAAACTAGCTCACTTTGTTATATTAATGGGCATTTACAATTAGCTCTGAGTGGAACTGACAGAAATACTTGCTAGTAACCTGATTGTTGACTTGAAATGAATACAGGAGGCCAGTACTAGGTGCTTCTGACCCCCACCTCTGAATATACTTATGCATTCAGTATATACTTTAAAATATATACTCAGGCATATTGAAAGTTCATTCATTCCAGAAGTTGCATGTCTTTAGGCCCATTTGTTCAATCCAGAGTCCAATGAAATCAATGATAGTCTTCCCATTCAGTAGGCTTTAGATAGGCTCGCTTTGGATAGATGCAATTTACCTGCCACAAAGAAATGGCTCCCTCTTTAAAGCCATCACAATCCCATCTGTTAAATATATATTTTTGTATAAAGACCAATTTTAGAAAGGTATCTTACTTAGGGGATGAGAAATAAGGCAGAAGGTACAGTAAGGTAGCACCACCTCTAACTGGTTGAGAGAGTCATAAGCCTTCATAAGCAATGACCTGCTTCATCAGATGCTAAGAATGACAGACTGGCAGAAAGAAAATATTTTATACAGAAATGAATTTGACTGGGAGGGAATACTGCTAAAAGAGGATGGGAATGGTATCACTCTACCAAAGGCCAGATCCTGTGAGCTGCTCAGAAGCCTCAGCTCCCATTGACTTCACTGAGAAGTAACAGCACTAAAGCCCAGATGCTCACTTTTTTTGGTTCCTAACTCCCACTGAAAGCACCTACAAGGAGATATTCAGAACCTCACAGAATGAGTTCATATTAAAGAGCATATAAAGAACTGGTATAGTTAACTATATAAGTGGGGCTGACACATCAAGTGCAGTGGTGTTTACTGAGGAGAATGTATTCTTTTATATACAGTGCATATAAGGCAATAGGACAATTTCTATTGACTTCAATGCTTATCAATTACAATATAACCAGCTGTTGACCTTTTCAGCGTTGGCTTTGTTGCCTTCAATTGTTAGTCCATTTACATGGCTCACACTATACACAGATTCATTTAAAGGGTAGAACAGTTTTAGACAAAAATAAGCAGCTTGTATCATTCTTTTTTTTAATATTGTTTTTGTTTTTATAGTCCTATAAACTAACCAAACGGATTTATTTCAGGTAGTGCTTTGTGTGTGTGCACGTATGCGTCTAAGAATTATTTGCTCCTGAGCCAAGATCTATCCCCAAAGCAAAGCAGACTTTTACATTTGAGATTACAAAGCTTATAAACAAGCTTGAAATGGGAAGTGCTGACACAGTTTTAAATTATAGTAGTGCCCCATGCATCACTCTGGTTAACGCCCTTAGAGTTAGGATGGAAAAAGTCCAGGTCAAATTTCTGTTAAAGTGAAAGGTTTGTTTCAAACCCATACGTTGGGCTATGACAAAGTGTGGATGGTAATCAATCATAAAACAAGGAGCAAAGCTGTACCCACTTTGAGAGAGAAGCTTAAAAGGCACAGCAGAATGTGTTTCAATGGTAGTAAAATAATCTCATCGTTTTCCTTCTGTGTGCCTAACAAAAGCAGAAGAACCAAAGACTGTCTTTTCAGATTTAGGGGCAAACCTGATTCAAGCAACTGTCCTGATCACACTTCCTGATGAGGCTAATAGCAAACCAAATTAGCTGTATTATAATAATCTGTCTCTGTTTTATAGAGTGCCATTCTCTGTTGTCCCAAAGTTACCAAAACTCCATACAAATTTAAAGTCAGCTTACTTGTACTGCTCATAGCTAGTTTCATTAGAGCTAAAGCAGGTGGAATATGAGGCCACAGTAAAAATAATAGTCCCTACATCCACTAAATACCCTGTAGGAATAGTTCTTGTGCGTCCCTCATTTTAGGTCTTTGTTTCTTAGTGGGTCCCACTCTTCAGCTGTATTAGGGTAACAGGTGTTGGTATGACTCCTGTAGAGTTACATGACACATCAAGTCGGACAACTGATTTTAAGCAGGCAAGCTCATTTGTATCAATCATAGGGGCAGATCAAATGATCCTTCCTCTCTAGAGGACAGTTTCCGGGATCAGCCCCATCACGCTTAGTCATAGCTAGGAATGTTACTGCAGAGCAGACCTGCTCTTTGGCAAACAGTTATTACCTTTCTGATTTAATTTGCCTATATTTAGAGTTCAGTCCACTTAGGAGATGCCAACAACTCACTTTTTCAGAGCAGGTTTAGGATCATATCCTGCAAGCATTTACTGCTAAGTTTGGCACTAACTATTTTGAATAGTCCCATTCCTGGATTTCTATGGAGACTACTCTGTGTAGTACTAGATCATAAGCATTTCCAGGCTCTGTCATTTACTATGCTTTGTTAAACAGGATGGTCATGTGTTCACACATTATTACTATCCTATTAGCAATTTACAGCATGTTTGGACTCTGGACAAAAAATAATTCTTCCATATAACTTTGCTTTTATAACTTTGCGTAAACTGATTCTTACTTCATAGTAGTTGTTTTAACAACTACCCTTAAAAATCAGGCAAAAAAGATTTTACTTATTTACTGCATTCTAGAACTTAATAGGAGTCCAGCTGGATTTTATTGATGCAAAAAAAAAAAGTTTGTAGTGCATAAAACCTAGATACATTTTCCTGTTCCATGGAGACAGAGGAGCAATAAAGTAAAAGAAAAAAATATATACTATACCTTTGGAATGGGAAACTGGCATTCACCTGAACAATAATATGCATCAAAGGATTTAGGAGAAATAATCCATTCACTCCAGCCAATGTCTGCAAAATCCACTTTGAGATAGCGCCGCGCACAGTGCCGTGGCTCATTCCACTGCTTCCTCCTGGCTTTCTTTAAGGTTTGCTCGTCGAACTGGAGTGTCTGGCTCTTCTGGTGCTGGTTCTTTCTCTGCTTTTTCTTACTCTTGGCCCTCTCAGCCAGGCGTGGCTGCAGGGTTTTGTAGGATTTTCTCTCTTCCCATCTTTCACCCTCATTGTACTGGTATTCAGAGCCCGGGAGTTCATTGTTCTGCAAGGGCAACAAGATATTGGTGGAGCGCTTCTGTCGCTGTTCAGTAAGGCTGCCCTTGGAGTGGCTCTCCCGTCTAGGAAAGCCCACAGACAGAGAATGTTGGTGTCCTTGAAAGTTAGAAACAACGGTCTCTGGTTCTGAAATGGCAGAATCGTTGGCATAGACCAGGATGTAGGGTTCATAGCTGGATGGCATACTTCTCCAGGGGTAATGGCTAGTTGAGGCCATCTTGACACCAATGAGAAATTCGTCATTCTGTTTTGCCTCACATAAGACATGAGTGAAGTCCTTCCACTGCCAGGAAACATCATCCCGATAAGCAGCAGAGATGTTAATTAGAAAGTGTCCCAGAGTCCGAGTTCGGTTCCCATGAGAAGGGAAACTAAACACTAAGAGATCTATCTGAATTTTCGGTTTCCTGCTTCCATGACGAGAGCAGCCTCTGGATTGAGGACAACTCCAACTCATGTTCAGTAGGTCCCCAATGTAATAATGAAATGAAGCTGACAAGATATTTTCAGACTTGGTTAAGGAGGTTAGATTAAAAACATACAGCTCTTCACTTCCAGGATTCCCTAAAAGAATAAATATTTACATAAGAACATTGGAAACGTTGACAACAAGAAAAGACCCAAGGGCCTTTTGCTTTGTACTTTACTCACTGATCCCATGAGTAATTCCCATTCACTTGAGTGGGAAAGGATCATGATGTTATTTTTTAATATACAGTCTCTGCCGACTCCAGCCTTTAAATTTAAACTACACTTTACCATTCATTTCCCATTTGACAAATATTCACATCATAGAAGCTACAACTAGACCTAAAAGAATGGATCAATAATTCCAAGCTAAGGACAACTAGTTAATATGTAACCCACCACTACATGATATAAACACATCACCCTTCTGAAGTCAGGAAGTAATCTAGGTCACAAGAAGCATGATGGCTATATATTAAGGATAGCAAAAAGCACATGCAAACATTCTTGGAGTCACAATGAGGAGCATGGAGTGTTTGTGAATTTAATGTATGTGAAGACAATTGCCAAGCCAGGCCATCCTAAAGAGGCATAGCACAGATGGCTGTAATTTAGATCTGATCCAAAATCCATAGTGATCAATAGAAGAACTACTGACTTCACTGGACTTTGGATCAGCTTCATTTCAGCTTCACAGCACTAGGCTTACCATTGGGCTACGGTCCTACTGAAATGGGGGAAGTATTTTCCCACCAAGGGAGGATGGGATGGCCTTGTCACCTTGTGGGGAAGGGGATGAACCAGGAATTGGAAGAGTTGGGCTTACCTCCCCGCCCTGCCCTCAACTTTCCTTGGAGTTCTTGAACAAGTGGTTCGGACTGCCAAAGAAGCCTAAGTAGCTTTCCAAATCTCACTGAATTCAGTGCCTCCTTAGAAAAATCTCATCCTGGTTCACTCTATGGTGTGCCTATATGTTACAGATGGAGACCTGAAACTCCTTGCTGATTTTTTTGTCTGGTGCATAGCTGCTATCTACAAGCTTCAGTATGTATGCATAATAGGTATAGTTATAGCTGTAAATCAGTGTGCTATGCTTGCTTGCTCAGTTTAACATACTGTACTTAATAAAAAATGCCAGGTTTTAAAGTTGAAGCCCTTTGTTTAGTGTTTTGCTATGTAAGGGGCCATGACATAGTCTACACAACCTAGTGGAGGACTTGTACAGTCACCCCTCTATGTATAAATAGGCTCTTGATGAGAGACCTGCACAGTAACAAGCACCAAATTAGAACACTGCTAAAAAACAGTATGGAAGTAAAAGCAGTATACCTCAAAAAAATGAAAGACCAGAAGGGAATGTCTTGATTTAGCACCCCAAGAGCCAGAGTCTAGTCATTTGAAAGGTTTAGGGTGAAAGGCAGAGCAAGAAAAACCACACCATTTTTTCACACCTGGATAATCCATATTATTTTATAGTGCTGTATAATAAGCCAGTGGCATCAGGACTAGTTTTACAGTCTCCTGGCTTTCAGTCAGACTACTATTGTTCTCTCTTATCTGGATGTAGACTCAGTAATTTCTTACCCAATTCATTACATTAAATTACATCCACCACAGGAAGTAGAACAAGCTGCATGAATGAAGAGAGAAAGGCAGCTGAAGAAAGCACGATATCCAATTCAAGGTGAGTTTAAAGATAGACATTTATTGCCAAAAAACCCTCTTCCCTGTAGGCATGGTGGAGAAGATTATAAGCCAAAGGCAATAATTGTGTGTATTCAGGATGTGCCAATGAGCAGGATCCTGTGGAAAGAAGAGTTTCCACAGCTGTGAAACTAAAGAAGTCAGTCTTACCACAGGTATCTTTCACAAACCTAAGGCCATATTCCCAACCCAGGACTTGTTGCACCATGGCATTTAAGCCTGTGCCTAACCAAGAATGTGTTTGGTTCTTTTGGGTCACAATCAGAAATGTCATGTTTTGACAAAAGAATGATGTTCCCTGCTCAAATTATAATTAGTTCTGCATTGGTCAAACTGGCAAAACATAGTTTTTGACATTAAAGAACACCAGAGAGCTGCAAATCTGGGCTGTATGGAAAATTAAACTGTAACAGAACATGTGTAGTCCCCAGAAGGACTGGAAAAACCCCCAGAATAGTGGAACAACCAGGGGACATCCAGTTAAAAGCTGTTCTGACAGCTTGACATGTCAAAACTCTCTCTTGAATCTGAGGAAGGGATCTCACTGCACAGGTTTTTCCAAGACTTATTTTTCCATCCAAAAAAACCCCCAAAAAACAACAGGCAAAAATAAACTCCAGAAATGCCCACAGGAATAAGGATGAACAGGCCTCTCAATAAAGAACATACCAGCTGATACAGAACCTTTGTCCAAATGCTTCTGCTGAACAAAAACCGAACCCCCTCCCCCTGTTGATATTCAAAAAGTTGGTCAATGTTTAATTCAGAGGGAATCCTGGGCTTTCAGGTTCTTATCCAAAGGTTCTTAATTGGTTTAACTATCAATGTAATTTAAAAAATGAAAAAAAAATTAAGAAAATCAACAATTCCATCTTGCTTTCATTTTTTTGCTAGGAAACTCTCAGGAACAGCAGGGTTCAGAGCAGTTACAAGATGGAAAACCTCTATTATATTATATTTATTGTTCTGCAAAGGCAAAAGGATCATTATTTATGCAAATTTATGACAACAGGAATTGTTGAGACTCACAGAAAAGAGGACCTGCTTCAATATTCTTTCTAGACTGATTTGGGGGATACAAGAGGTTCAGATAGGTCAGTTTTCAGGTGCTTAGACAAACTGAATCAAAGTCATTCAGTTTCTGTCTATTAATCATTACCTGAAATAATCCTAAATTTCCATACAAGGGACCAAAATTTGATTTACAACAGGGCAGGAGCAGTCTCTTCTCATGTATCTATGAAGCACTTACTACCTAGGCACCTGAGTTCTTTTGAGGTTCGTATTCAGTACTGCAGGGTAAATAATAACTAACAAATCATTTGTGACAAAATATTCAGAATTGCAATTATTGTGCCATCAGTGTGTCTACTATAGGAAGTTCTTTGTTTGATTTTTTTTTAATCTGTTGACTCACAAATGTTGGTTTTCTTTTGGGGATTAAGATATTTATAACAACTGTTGAAAGTTCAGAATTTGGGAATGAAAGAAAATGGGGCACAAAATAAATTGTTCTTGTTTATTGAGCAAAACAGAAAAACTAGTTGGTTTGAGCCACACAGAAACAAAAGGAGCAATATATTCTCTGACTAAGAAGCCAAACCAGATTCTTGAAATCCTGGTAATTTTTCTAAGAATGCCAACAAACGTCACAAACTACCAGTAGATGGCAATGTCTTCATATGGCTTAGCCTGCCCAGAGTAAGGCAGCCTAAACAAGCAGAGGTAGGGATAAAACAATTCAGTCTCCTGACTACTAATGACACTTGCAGGCTAATCATTAGCTGTTGCCACTGATTTCTTGTATCAGTTTGGTTTAAGGATTATCTTAAAATGGAAATACACACAAAACAATGGGTTGCTATCCCTTTGGAGCATAGAGTCAAACTGATTCAGCACACAACAGAGATGATTTCAGAGTGCAGACCAATTTCAATAACAATTTTTAAAGGATGAAGATATAGTGAAGGAGTTAGCCACAAAGTATCTATTTCTGCAGCTTTTTCCCAGGTAAAACATTAATCCATTTGACATTGAAGCATCCACATTTAAAACCAAAGGAAATACCAGGAAGTTACTAAACACCTGCTCTTACAGATGCTACAATTCAAACTATTAACACCACAGTACAGAGCTGCAGAAGAACCTGTAACAGTGCCACAGTCTTGTAGTTACTAGTCCCTTTATACATTAATGCACAAGATCAGTCCTTGGTGTCAATCAGCCTTTCTCTACTGACTTTAGTATCATTTGACAGATGTACACCAGCCAGAGACATTGGCCCCATCATTATTCAGAATGAGATGAGATTTCTTTGAACAATAACTTAAAAAACCCCAAACCACAAGCACTGGGCCTGATTCTCAGTCACATGGCAGAATGACAAGTACCATTGCTAATACCAATATCTAATTCTTATACAGCATTTTTCACCAGTATCTCTCAAAGTGTTTCCTAGAGGATCTCCATATCAGTCTTCTTATTTTAGATGGAGAAACTGAGGCACACAGAGGAAACATGATGTGTGGCAGGTCACCAGCAGAGAGGAATCAAGACTTAGGTCACCCAGCAAACTTCTGAAAGAGCCAGGAATGAAGTTCTGCTTTCCTGTGACATAGTTTAGTGCACTCTCCAATTAGCCAGACTGATGCTTAATAAGAGGACTTTAAGATTTTTTTTACATACAATATAATCTACCTGCAACCTCAAGCACAGGGGTTACTTGTCTGAAGCAAAAGCACTAGACAGGTAAAAGCACCTAAGCACTCTGGAGTTCTAGCACCATGACAGAACTCTCCATTGCAGATAAAACAAATACATCCCATTCTTACATGGTGCCATTTTACACTCCCTTTGCACAAATGCATGTCACCAAGCTAGGTCCAATGCAATGGCAAATAAGGCCAATGCATACTGAATGACAATCCCCCTCCAATCTGCTGTACAACAGGTTTTCCATCATGACCTGCATTCACTGGGTCTGATCCTGTCTGCTACACACAAGCAAGGGGAATTTCATTAACTCAGGTGAGAACCAGTTCTTACTTTTGTCATTGCATGAGATGCATATAGAGGCATTGTTGAAATACAGAACAAATGAGGAGAAAAAATATTTAAGGAGGTAGCAAGCAAGGTGAAAATGGGGAACTAACAAGAAGATGAAAACTCTGATAGCATCTAGCTGCTACGAGGTCTGAGCTAAAAATAAATCCCTGTTCCCATACACACAACTCAATACAGTAGCTAGATTTTGCTACTGGGTGCTGAAGATTTTGTCTGGCATTTAATCCTTGTAGTATTGAGCCCTTGGGAACCTGCAAGAGATAAGACAGATCTCATGCACACTTGTTATGATAACTGACTGATTGCACTGTGGGAGAGGCTTAGAACTCCTGTCATGGACCAGGGCAGGGAGGTACTGTACAAACATGTCTTATTGTTTGTATTCATGCAAATATACTATAGGGTAGCACACACAGTTCAGTAGATGGGACATCAGCCTGGACTGGCCAGCATTCTCAGCTGGTCATGTGAGCACACACAAGTCACCACATGTCTCAGTTTTCCTGGGTGAAATCCTGACTTCTTTGTACTCAGTGGCATCAGGTTTGCATTCCTTCCCTAAATTTAAGAGTGGGTGGGGTGGGGAGGAGGATAAAGAAAGGGATGGCTACACAGAGATGATCAAGATCTACAACAGAAAAGCTTCCAGAAAATATTATTAAAACATATTTTGTTCCTTATAGTTGTCAGATGCACCTTTAATCAAGTCAGCACTTGCCAGCAGTTACTGTGTGGCACTATATGAGATAAGAGTTTATTCAGACATACTTAGAATAGGAAATATACTACTCAATACCCATGATGGTACTTGCTGCACTAACACCACAAAGAACTCACAGCTGTGTGTATTACCTGCTACCACTGCCAGCATGAAAGGTACTGTAAGAAAAAGCAGCAGGTCTGTGAAAACTGACATCACCCACATAAACATATATTCATGTTACAAGGGGCATTCCCATACATCAATAAGTTGGAACAAGTCCACGAACATGTGGTGTGTTTACCTTTATAGAGGATATACTGACATTTTTATGGACTGCCAAATCTTTCCCATGGGTGAAAAGGGATGGAATAATGAGGGTTATTTAGTTATATAGTCATCATTAGACATAGTTTAAATTAGATATTAAAGTTGTGCACTTGTGGCAGTGTATAGTTAAGAATGTACCAGCATTTCCATTGTAAAACCTTCTTATCATGGGGTTTTAGTCCAACTGTAAATATTTGTTATTAACTAAAACCCGGACATTTCAGGCTACAAAAAACAAGTTTTGATGCTTCCCTGCAATACTATCATCTTTGGTAATCCCTTCCCTGTTCCACTAATCTGGGTAACTTTAAATTATGAATGTAAAAATATGGCACTTCTGCAATTTTTCAAAAACTGTCATCTGAGAGCCAGATTATTTGGAAAGATGATGTTTCAGGTGTAATGTTAATCTGATGACTACTAACTGAAAGTAATATATATAATTCCCTGTTATTAGTGTTGATAGTAGCTTTGATTAAGAGCTTTGAAAAATGGTGAATGTACCTGCGCAGTACCTAATTTACATCAGCTGTTTTATGGTAGGCAGGATTTTAATATGCATATTGCATATCATAAATGTATTGCTCAGAGAGTAAGTATTCTACCTTTAACACATTAAATAGATAAGCCATGCCTGCTCTGAAAACAATAAGTGGTTTATACCCATCCAGGAACTATGTTCTTTTTTCTTAAGTATGCTAACTGAGTATTGCAATACACAAGTAAAGTAACTGAAGTTAAATTTATATGACTGTGTATGTGTGTATATTTACACGCACAAAAATCATCTTTGTAAAAATATGTAGACTTTTGTATCTGGATTTGTAGATTTTAATCACAATTTTTAAGGGTGATTATACTACTGCGTGATAGACAGCTAGAGCTAAATTTTCTCTGGTTTATACCAGCACAGTTATGTGGATTCACACCCCTAAATGAAGCAGACTAGATCCATTGCAAGCAAACTGTGATGTAGTATATAGTGATATTAAGCATCTTAAATTACATTTTCCTTTTCAACAGAAAAGGCTGCTTTCTTACATAGATACAGAATCAAGAACAGGTCCACTGAAGTCAGTAGTGTCAAATTTGTGTTAAAACCAGCACAAGTGAGATGAGAGTCAAGCCTGTATAGCCTCTGCCCAGAACAGAAGAATGCCTCAGCTGGTATGTTGCCTGCCTTATAAACTTCAGGGAAGGATTGGGGACCATGAACAAATGTAAATATTCTGTATATAACATTACAGCTGAGCAAGCAACACATGCCAATGTAAATCAAACCTCAAATCCTGGGCATGATCCTGCAAGTCCTCATCCTGCATCACCTCTTCTCAATTTCCACACAAGGATGTTTCCAGGGACCTGTCTTCTTAATTCACAGTGTTTCACCTTTAAAAATTCTTATATAATGCACCCTAACAAGAAGAAGGATTGTGGTAGCCTTGTAACTGGAATAGCATAACTTACACAAGTAGACTTATTCTAAAAACAAGGACATGTTGGCTTGCATGTTTGTAAACAGCTGTTGTGACAAATGACCCCTACAGCATTACACCAGCTGAGAAAAGGTGGGGTGGGGATAATATTTTGTCTGTCTTGTATTGTTTTTCCATTTTTTTGACTGTAAGTTAATCATTAGTCTGTTTAACTGTACTCAGCTTCCCTTGTTTGTCTGGGTGTTTCCCACCACAATAAAAAGGAAACAAAAATCATTAAAAAAAATTGGAAAACACAATGGTAAAACCACAAAAATTATTTCAGGGCAGGTGTAACATTGGAAATCACTTTAACCTTATTTTTCTTTTTTAAATTGACTCAATTTTCAGCAGCTTGTCCCTCAATGCTGCTGCAGTAAATGTTCCATTGTTTGCAATTTACAAGTCCTGTCTTTGAAAGTTATAATGCAATCTATTCTGCATTGTAACTTTATAGCCAGGGCCAGAGTCTCTAGTGGTGTAAATTAGCATAGTTCCATTGCAATGTGTGAAGCTATGCCGGTTTACATGAGCTACAAATGATATCTCCCAGTCTTAGGAATCTGCTAAAAATTGTGGTGGGGGTGGGGGATACGGGATGTATATGTGTGTACATACATGTGCATGCATCTATGTGGGTGCAAGTGTGTGTGTGCTTATAGTGTGGCTACAGTACTTAACTAATATTATGAAAAGGCTGTTCACCCATATACATTAAGTTAAAATACAGTTAGTGTCAGGATTATTCTCGCCATACACAGGAAATTTGTAGTTTTGGTTTAATATGTCCTTAACCCCCATTCCACACACACACGTTATAGAATAGCTTGCATTTGTGAGGTCTGGAGACAAAGACTCATTGAAAAAAATGAGTTTCAGCTGAGTCAAGATTGCACATTTCATTCCATGAATGTTCCATTACAATACATTTAGAATCTGTTCTCTTGACAATCAAGGGCTGAATATCCATTGTTGGTAATTTGGATCAGTCTTATATGTCAAAATAAATCAGGAGTAAGCCCATTCAAATCAATGAAAGGAAACTGCGCCAGACCATAATTCAATATATCATAACTAGATCAAATTTGTTTACTAACATGTACTTCTGTTTAACTTGGAGATGGATTTCAAAAGGTCCATTTTTAATAAGTGGTATAAAACTCAACAATTAATTATTAAGACTAATTTGTTGTTACTTTAATAAAAAAATAAACATGTGAAGAGTGTTCAAGACCTGTGATAAAAATAACTACTTGCTAAGCTAGTCAAGTTCTCTGCAAGGTTCTTCCTTGTGAGTGAAGGATTTCATGTCAGTACAGGTTGGGATTTTCAAACATAGCTAAGAGCAGTGAACTTGTGCTCCTAATTCCATAAGAAATTGGGAAAATTATCCATTTAGCAATAGTTTCAATACTTGTTTCCATTAATTATTTTTTCTTCTCTTTTCAGCTGTCCTTTGTAAGATTCCAGATTTCCAAAGTGATGCCATTTCTTTTCTTTGGCGCAAAAAACTAAGTACCATTGCAAGAAATCCTACCAATCTTTGGACTCACTGCTTAACATATGTCATCTTTATAAAGTCCAGAATGTTTGTCAGCTGGGTGAGCTGGGAAGTCTAGCAAAGAACTTTTCCCTTATGTTGCATGCTATCAATACTGTAGAGAAGCCAAAAGTCCTTAATGAAGGCAAGTGTTATGGACAGCAACGTTTCAACAATTTCCATATGTCTTTTCTTTTCTAATCAGCTACACTTGACAAATGTGTTTTCAGGAAAAAATCAATTTACCTCTTAGAAATATGTGGTTAAAATTATTGGTTACACTGCTGAGTAGACAAGTGGAAATTTTCTTTTCATTAACTCCCGTTCTAGGGCTGCTAGTACTAACTGCCACATACCGCCTTCAGTTATCAATGACACTGAAGAATTTTGTCATTGACTTTTGCTTGCCCTGTGGTTATAGAATCATTCCTTGAGAGTTTTCTTGATGTGTATATTGTTGAGAGAACAGTGGCAGTGGAGTCAATGCCATCTTATAAACAAGAATGGGGGGAAAGAGCTGAAATTTACACAGAGAATGTCTGACAATTTGAGAAGAGAATCTGGAAACAAACTATCTCAAAAAGGAAATACTGTTAATGTTCTATTTCCATTGCATTTTTAGCCAAGCATTTAACCACAAGTGAAAAACAAGACATCTTTTCCCCCCTGAACATTTGATCTAAGGTTTAACAGAAATGCACTTTTCTGCCATCAATAACCTCTCAAATGAGCTGCTGCATCCTATGGGAAAGCTAAGACAACACCAAACTGGTTAAACATTTTGCATAAATACTTATAAAAGTGTCAAAAAACTTATAACCACTTCAAATTTATTGCTTTGGCACTTGAACTGTGAAAGCATGGGGGGAGGAAGAAAGGGGCTAGTGAATAGTGTGTTTATAGGACTGCTGCCACCCACAGTCAAGTAACAGTATAAATATAATCAGAAAGACCACAGAGGTGGGAATCCAACCAAAGGCCTTCTAGGTTTAGAACAATAACTACATTTAATCAGGTGTGCTTAAAGGGGCAAATATCCTTCGTCCTGGATTGTACCATTCCTTTTTTTAGTGTACCTTGCTACTGACTGCAGTCAGGGCCACAGAAATCAAACGGATACAATGAGAAGAGTTCCCACTTCTGCATATGGAAACTAATGCTAAGATAATGAATACATGACTCCAGAAGTAGATATTTGCTGTCACTCAACATGAAACTGTATAAGAGTAGCTACACTGGAACCCTGTAACTGTTACGTACCCCAGGTATACATGCTCTAGAATGAAGGGCTTTACCCTGCAAACACTTGCTATTGGCTGACATAGCAGTAGTATACAGGTGGTGGATGTTTCCAGGACTGTTTACGTCCCAGAGGAATGTGACATTCATATGACACACTGATTGCTGAACAATGCCCTTAGTGCACAACACTCAGTCTAGCTTTTAGAAGCTGGGGTTTCCAAAGAGACCTTAAGAAAGTTAAGCATCAGTTACTCACTGAGTTACACTGACAGCTGGGGCTTAGCTTAGGTCCCTTTTGACTCTTCCAGCCAAAACTCATGGACCTCTTGGGGACTTTTATCTGTAAAAAGGCTGTGAGGTCACTCAGTCACAATAATAAAAATAAGTGTTCATTAAAACAGACTCGTTCAGATCCTAGTAAGGACAGAGAAGCTTAATGAGATACCATAGAGTTTTAGAGCTGCAAAACAAGTTGGATTCCTGGCATTTCACATTCAGAGATTACATATTAAAAGCCTTTTAAGTGACTTGTCTTGTTCAAAGCCCAAGACAGCATAGTCCAGGGATATGGGACTTCTCTCCTATTTGTCAATGACATTTGTTTCTTTTGGTACACACTGGGTTGGTGGGCTACCATCCTCCACACATACTTAGGTAAATAGTTTGATACTCCCAAACATTAAGTGGATTTGGAGCCTGATTCATGGTTCTGACAATTTTACCCCTAGACTTTACTTCATAAAAGCCCAAAGTCCATTTTTTCATGCTGTTTTTAAAAAAAGTATCTGAGTCAAGCAATTCAGTGATCCATTACTAACTGTGCGCTAGTTCAACAAGTTAACTGCAAAAGGTTAGTGAACTGACAAGTCATGCCAAAATCAGCACAGAGATGTTTGTTTCGTCTCAGACAGATACTTTCTGGTAAGAAGGGATTTTAAATTGTGACAGGTTTACAGCTGCATGTCAGTCTAAAACCAAAGCCTGATTATACTGAATGAAGCATAATTCACACTAACAGAAAACCAGAGAGGAACTATTCACAATGCATGACTGCACTTAAAACGGAAAATAGGCCTTTGCTACAACCAGTTTTAAGTAAGTAATGATATGTGTATCTTCATCTATAGCTATATTTATGTATAGTAACCCAAAAGATTCCAAAGGAACTTTACTATCCTATCACATATAAAGCAACTCTTAATGTCAGCGGAAAATGGACAGACGGGGTTCTTTGGGTGAATCTGATATCTTTTATTAGACCAACTTAAATAGTTGGGGAAAAAATTTAAGCAAGCTTTTGGGTTTAAAAACCCTTTGTCAGGCTGAGGAAGTTTCTGCAGTTGGTGTGTGCTCTTCCTGGATGGAATGAAAAGTAAAGAAGCAAGAGGTTGGGCTGGTCTGCATACAAGATGGGCAGTCAGTGAAGGTGCCTCCACCCCTGTAACAGTGGGAATTAGATACACCAAACAGCTACAAGAGCAATGGATCATAGGCTGAGGAACGAGGTAGGCCACCCAGGCCATGGCCTGACCAACTTTTAGCATGTTAATTTAGTTAGCCATTCAGTAAAATATAGCTATACAATTTTAACCAGAATGACAACTGTGCATTTGTGGGCTATATAAATTAATGTGCTAAAAGTTGGTCGAGAGGGCCCACCCCACTCCGCGGCCTATGCAAGGTAGACAAGGTTACAAGAGTCAACTATCTGAAACTTCCTGTTATACAAACCAGAGTCCAGTCTGCTGTTTATTACACTGGAAATCTCTTTGATTACAAAAACCTTGAGTAGGCAAAATCCCCTATGGTATTTGGCGAATCAGTCTTGTGTTATATAATATTTGGCACTCAGGTCTGGTAGGGATAAGAACACTGGAAACAGAGACAGGTATGGTAACAATGAAATAAAGCATTCATTAAAGCATCTTTTTGATGTGCAATATGCATTACACCAGAAAAGTATAGTGTCAAGATGTAGCAACCACCACTGTCTGTTTGTTTCTTCTTCCTGGTACAATCATTGGGATGCTCAGTGCATACTCTAGGGACCTAATTTTTCAGGATGTAGGTATGCTTCTTACTGGACATTAGGCACATTCAGTGTGAGTCCTTGGGAGTGCTTGTATGATGGTGGTAAAAGTGGACAGGTGCCTAAGTCCTGGAAGAATTGGAACCTATTTCCTTTTCTAGTATGGGCTCATGTTAGGTGAATTGTTTTCTTAAATCTTCAAACTGTATGCAGTACAGAAAACTATGTAGTTTCCAGTGCAATAGCCAACTATTTATAGGTAATCCACATGCTTTTTACAGAGGAGCGTGCAGCTTTAGTTTGGCTTGACAGTGTGAATTAGGAACTGCACTGGAAAAGCGTATTTTTTCAAGAGTTGCACAACTTTGAGCATTGGCACAGTCTTTGCAGTGGTTTGAGCAAAATGAAGAATAGTGGGAGAAATTTAAAGATTAAGGACCAGCTCCACCTCTCATTAAGATCAATAGCCAAATACCCCTTGGCTTCTGCGGGGCAGAATTGTAAATTATAATTATTTGTGACCCGAAATCTATGGGCATTCAAGTCTTATTAAATAAAAAGCATGGGGGAGATTTGCTCAGTCATACATTTCAACCAACCGAATCTGTGCTGCAAAGTAGAATGAATATTGCCTGAAAAACAAATCCCCATCTCTGTAAACTCTGGTAGGACTCAGCACTTGTATCTGTGTTTCCTTACAGCATTACACACCCACATCACTGCAATTACGGCATGGTAAGGTCTCTGCCATAAAGACACGTTTTCTTTAACCACCCCTGCACAAGACACCAAACTCACAAAAGGAATAAGAAATCTCATACTCAAGGTAAACCAGTTCCCCTCTGCTTTTTTGTTCTTTTGGGCATTCCTCTTTTGCAGGTATTTAAGCTTCCCCCAATGCATAACACCAATGCTTGCTCCATGTCCCCCAGGCCCACAGGATGAAGTGTCAACTGCTCTCTCAATTACAAAGCAGCCAGCTACAAAGGCAACCTTCCCCTCTCCCTCCACCCCTCCATTAAAAAAAATCCTCCACAACAATAGACTAGAAATCTCTCAAGTCTCAGCTCTGTGGGAGGGAGAGAGACTCCCACACTTGCAAGGGGTCACTACAAGGCAAGTATTAGGCTTGTGTAATGAGGGAGGTAAGTACTGCCTGTTTCAAAGGGGCATTTCAAGTCTGTGTGCCTCAAGGGGTTATGTAAAGCCTCCCCATGTGACTGTTTCAAGGGGACATCTCTAAAGCTGTGTGCTGGGTGTGTCTCCCGGGGGTTATGTAAAGCCTTTGTGTGTATTTCGAGGGGGCATCTGAAGTGTACGTGTGTCCCTCTCCAGGGGGGATCTGAAGTCCCTGTGTGCCTTAAGCCACAAGGTATTTAAAGCTCGTGTGTGTGTGTGCATGGACATCTGTGTGTGTGTGTGTGTGTGTGTGTGTGTGTGTTTCAGAGTGTTGGCTGTAGCTGTGTTGGTCTAAGGACACAGGCAGACAAGGTTCTCTGGATAAATGTGATGTCTTTTATTAGCCCAACTAAATAGTTGGAGAAATTGTTTCAGAGAGACACTTGAGGTCTGGGCTGTATGCATCTCTTTCAAGGGGGATCTCCAGGGGGTGTGTGTGTCCAGTGCGCACCTAAAGCCTGTGTGTGTGTAAGCCTGTGTGTGTGTGTGTGAGCCAACGGGAGATGTGAAGTGTGTGTGTGTTTGTCTCAAGGGGGCACTAAAACCCTGTGTGCGCACGTGTGTGTGCCAAGGGGGCTGTGGAAGTCTAGGAGGGTGTGTACACGTGTGTGTGCATATCTCAAGGGGGTACTTAAAGCCCGTGCGTGTGTGCGCGTCTCAAGGTGGCACTTAAAGCGCGCGCGCGCGCGTGTGTGTGTGCGCGCGCGCGTCCATCTCCAGGGGCACTTGAAGCCTGTGTGCGTGTCCCGCCGGCACCGACCAAAGCCGCGGGACGGCTCGGCTCGTGCCCCGGGCGTCCCGCTGCCGCGCTCGGCGCCGACTCCACTCACCTGCCGGCCGGGCTCGGAAGCCGCGCACGGTGTTGCCCTGGCGCGGGGCGGCGCGGGGCGGGTGCGGGTGCGGGCGCGGCGGCGCGGCGCGGTAGCGGTCGTAGAGCCGCAGCATGTGCTCCGAGACCTTGTCCCCCGGCGGCAGCGGCGGCAGCCCCGCGTCCCCCGCCGCCGCCGCTCTGCGCCGCAGCCCCGCCACATGCGCCCGCAGCGCGTCCCCCAGCGCCAGCCACAGGCAGCTCCAGCCGAGGCACAGGCACAGCAGCGAGCGGGGGGCCCCGGCCATCCCGCCGCCGGCGCCCCCGAGCCACGAGGGGCGGCACAGCCCCTCAGATAAACCTGCCCCGCCGAGCCGTGCAAAGAGGGCCCGTCCCGGGGCAGGGCTGCGGGGCTGCGCGCTCCCTCGCTCCGAGCCTTTGCCTGGCTTTGGGGGCGGCAGGCGCAGCCCGCCGGGTTTTGGTGGCGGCGTGTGCGCGCGCGTGTGCGCGAGAGGGAGCCCCAGCGCTGATCTGTGCAGTCCGCAGCCAATCGCGCCGCCTTCTTGTCCGGCCCCGGTCGCAGGGAGCGGCGAGGCGGAGGGAGACCACCCCCGGCCGGCCGCTCCGCACAGCTGTGCGCGCACGTCGAGGGACGCACACGCGGAGGAGGGGCGGGAGGGGCAAGGTGCCTGTGCAGCTACACACACACACACGCGCGCGCGCGGTGGAAGAGGCAAGTTGACTGCAGGTCTACACACGCGCACACGCGGAGAGTGCGGCGGGAGGAGCAAGGCGCTCACGTTAGGGATGCCCCCGGGCAGCAGAGCGGGGAGGAGGGGAGCCGGAGCGGACAGGGGCTGCTCCACCTCCAGCCCAAGTTGCAGTGCGAAATCGGGGGCAGGCAATGGGGTGGGGGGGGGTCCTTGTCCGCACCCCCGCCTTTGCCCGGCAGCCGCCCTGCCTGCCCCGCGCTCGCGAGCAGGTGGCAGGCAGCGGGCAGCCGAGCCCCGCCTGGGGTGCAGCCACACGTCCTGCACACCGACCATGCCGCGCCGCGTCGTGTGTGTGCGTGTGTGTGTGTTGGGGGGGCACGGCCCCTCCTCCTGGCGCTAGGGTGGCTGTGCCCACACACACACACACACAGACACCACCCCCCCAGCAGCCCAAGGTGTCCCAGCTGCAGGTCTTGGGGTGTGCCAGAGACCAGACCCCCCTGAGCCTGGTGCCTCCTTGTGGCGGAGTTGCAAAACCTTGGGGCTTCCCTCCCCTGCTGTGAGCTGGATACAGACGGGCACCCCCTTGTGCAGGCAGGGCCAGAGCAAGGACTTCGCTCATTGCCTTCTTCTCCCCAGAGGAGAACTGCTTCCCCCCACCCCACGGCCTGCACACACCAGGCCAGGACACACCAAGGCCCCTTCTAGATTCCCTTCTGCAGCAAAGCCCTGGCACTGCCAGCTGGAAGCCGTACCCCACACTTCTGAGGGGAAGCAGGCAGCTCTCTAGATGAAGGCAGGAAGCCTGCTACACTTTGGAGCTTGGGATCCATCACTTGGGGGCCCTGCTACATGTTCAAATGCAGGCTGGCTAGACACCAGCTCTAGAGTTGTTACATGTTTTTCAAGCACTAACTTGATAGCTGGTTGGCTCTTTTTATAGTCATTTTTATCATGTGATAATGAAATTGCAAGTGTGGCTGGATTTGCCAGGTACTTGTGTGATACTTACTTTGCACGTGTGGCTGGTCTAAATTTATTGCACAGTTCACCAGTTAATTGCACCATATATGTAATGTGTCACAAAAGCCTCAGTATTTCTGCAAGGTAGGCCTCACATCTACACTCTAGCATGTACCATTTCCTTTGGCAGACTGTAATGCCCATGCTAGTGGTCATTCCATTGTAGGCACACATTACACATGATTTGTATAAGGGAACTAGACCCCAGCTTCCAGTCATTTGGGTGCTGAATACTCCTGTGTGCTTTTAAGGATTCAATCTTTTGGCTACAAATAGCTATTGATGTAGCTAGCCATCATCACTCATAATGAGAAAAAGCATGTGTGAGTGAGGGAAAGAGAAAGACAAGAGCTTCAAAAGCTCTTTGTTTTGCATGCCTAAAACAAACAATGTTGAAAGGGTCTGGTGTTCATAGGAGTGGCACTTACTGAAGCACCCCAAAACCAGGGGATCCTTGACTGTGGTTTGTGGACTACTGGGTATTCAGAGATTGTACTGAGCCCTGAGGCCTTTGCAGTGCTTTTAATCAACAATTTGATGATATGGGGAGGTGTTTCTCTGCAAGGAAATTTGAGGGTTGACTGTGGTCCAAAAGGAATTTGAGGGTTGACTGTGGTTTGTTGGTCCAAAAAGTTTGTAAAGCACTGTGTTAGACTAGGGCTGTTCAACTCCCAGCCTGCAAGCCACATCTGGCCCCTGGTACTGTTATCCAGCTCATAAGATTCCCTTGGATTCATGGGCAACCTAGTGGGCTGCGGCCCTGTATGCTGGTTTTGGCATGCAGGGCAACAGGGGTCCTGATCCGAGCATGCAGGGTCAGGTGGAGGTGGCATGGGGCCCCAGAGCATGTTCCTGGTGTATGGGGCTGGGTGAAGGCAGCATGGGGCCCCAGAGCCTGCTCTCGGTGTTTGGGATCCCGTCTGACCCACAGACCAGCCCCATGCCATTCATCTATCTGGCTTGCAGAGTCAAAATGTTGAGCACCACTGCATTAGACATGTCTGAAAAAAAAAATTCTCTTATGCATTTGTGTGCATACATTTGTGTGAACAGACATGCGCAAAAGGTGTATAGATAAAGTTCTCCTAGGCATAGGGTTAAGGCACAATAGTTTCTGCATCCAATGGCACCTCATTTAAGGGAGTGATGTGCCTAGCATCACATCTGGCTGCAATGTCTCTTAAACCAGATTGTTCCCTACAAGCATTAGAGCCTCATGTGACAATAATGTTAAGGATTTAAACACACAAATATAACAACACACAAAAGTTAGAAGTGCTTATTTTTACAGCAAAAAAGAAAAAAAAAGGTTTACATCTGTGCATGCATCAGCATTCTACAGCTGCTTGTCACAAACCCATTCCCCTGTCAAGCCTTATCTGAAATCGTCGTGCATCCAGCTTACATACAAAGGTGGACATACTAAGGTCTGGTGCTGCACTTGCTTTCGGTCCACTGTGTATACTGCAGGCCAGAGTCCTGTCACATTTGCATTCATGCAACTTAATTGGGTCAGATCTCCCTTGTTACTCATGTGTACTCCAAGCTAGTGCCATGACATTACTGCAGGCATACATTAAGATGCATTTGGTACAAGAGAGTCATTGAGTACGATGTATGAACACTTTCAGGGTAATGCCTTCCTCCCCAGACCATAGAGTTAGCCTCCCTCCTATATTTGCTTTCCTTCTGGTTCTGACTTACATTCTTGGCTGTCCCAGTGGCTAGCCCCAAGACTGGGCAGTGAAAGTGGGGGTGGTTGATGGTGCTTACAGCCTTGCCTTTCCGGAGATGGTTGCTTACTTTGCACATGTGGCTGGTCTAAATTTATTGCACAGTTCACCAGTTAATTGCACCATATATGTAATGTGTCACAAAAGCCACATGTAAAAAGCATCAGTTCAACACCTCTGAGACTGGGGAGGAGGGAGAGGCTAGAAGCTAGGCCTGAAAGTACTATAGTCATTATCTGTAGAGGAAAAGCAGGAACTGTTTTGTGGTGTCCCATGTCTATCTATATCTGTTCAGGTCAGAAGTCCTGCTTTCTGCATAGAGGTATATATGCTTCAAGTGGAGGGTCTTAGCACAGGTTAAGATTCCCACTGAAATGATGGAGAGCCAGACCCTTAGCCTGGGGAGCTGAAGGTCCAATTATAGAGATGCTGTAAGTACTGCCCATTGAAATTGGCAGGTTGAGTTGTGTGGTTCTGAAGGGGGAAGTAGAATCCACTCCTATGGATGAATAATTTCAGTACTCAGAACCTATTCTGAATATAGGAGAAATACAGGGCTACATAAGTGAAAGAGAATTCTTTCTCAATTCTGTTCCTTTAAGCCAAGACTTTGGTAGATGCTATACATTTAATGATTACTGTGTGGAACAGAATTTAGTCTTGGGAGACCAAAAGATCTGTAACTGAAATATATCAAACAAGCAACATATTAAATATGAGGTGTGGCAGAGGGAGAAAGAAAAATGCTTTTAGAGTTGGGTCATTTGCAAAGGAGAAGGGAGCTTAAATGTTTCAGGGCTTGACTGTGCACCTCCTATTCAATACATGGCTATAGTTAACTTCTTTCTGTGCCTGATTTTGACAGCACACTGATGCATTATTCTCTCATTTGTGGTGCAGGAGTGCCCAGTCCCTTTGCTGAGTGCCATATAATCAAAATGAAAAGATAGTGACTTCCCTAAGTTTAGCCTGACCACCCCAAACTTCAAGAGAGCAATTCTTGTTGTATATCTGTGAGGTAAGAATCAAGCCCTTCATAGCTCATATCACTGTGCTGCCATCTTGTGGAATGGTAAATGGTTTTGGGAGAAGAATGTTTTCTGGCTTTCAATAAATGAACTTTACAGAAGCGAGCAGCACTGGGAAAACCTTGCTGTGCATCTCTAAATGACATTAATTACTGAAGCATATTCATCACCCATGATGGATATTACTAAGTAGCTATGAGACACCCTCTGGGTTTTTTAAAGCTTTTGCGTAGCAAAATCCAAAGACCAGATAAAAGGCAGGTCCTTTAAGCTAACGTCAGGTTCCAGCTGCTTGTACGATCCTACAGCAGTGTGCTAGTATGTGTTGCTTAAAAGAGACAGTTCAGAAACGGTTTCGAAAAATTGTAAAGCTGGAGAAGGAAATGGGAGAATGAAGTATCAGCCTGCCTGTTTTGTTCACCTTGCCTAAGCTGTCAGCACAATTGGCTGATGCAGTTGGCATCATCAGAGCATGAATCTGTAGCCCTGTTGCTGCTGCTTCAGTGGATGTCAATGACGAAAATAAAGGACAAAGAATAATGCCATGAAATTAGTGGCAATAGAATACATTTTATTAATATAGACAGATTGATCCTTAATAGACCATACCAATTCTAATGCACAGTACATTGGCTAGGGGTCTCTTTGTCTGAAAAATCAATCTAACAAAAGTTTGTTGAACAGCTTTGTGAAGAAACAGTTTTATTTTTCTATTGTTTACTGTATCTTTTATTGCTTTTACATGTTTTGGTTGTGGACTGTTGCTAAGTTCTAGCGAAATAGCTACTGGACTGCATTTTGGCCATCTGGATTACATCTGAGTACAGTGGAGCTGTCAGAAGTGAATGGAAGTTCCGGGAACTATCCTAGCAGCCCAGACAAGATGCTAGATTAGGGCAATGGCAAAAGACACAGAAGCTGCTTCCATCACCTTCATATCAGCAGTGAATTCCATTCCAAAGGGCGACTCCTCTACTGGCCATATAAATCTGACTGAATTGCAGCCCCCTTTTACCGCCTGAGCAGAGCAGTTTGCAAGAATGTGTAATAGTGTTGTTTGGCACCACCCGTCCTTAATTCGTATACGGTTCCTGTGTACCAATCTAATAGTAGCTGTGATCTGTACCCCAGATGTCAGGAGATGAAGTGTCTCTCACTGCGCATATGCATAAATTCTAGTTCTATTTCTCCTGAATTGAAGAGAAAGTTTTTAACGTTGACTTCAATCGACTGTAAGAAAGCCCATAGCTTGTAATTCTGTGTTGCTTGCATTCTAAGTCCCCAAACAATAATTATTGGGCTAAGTCTGGTGTACTGAGACAGAACACCCACTGAAATGCAGTTTGAGAAGGCTTAATTCCTATGGATTCTCTGCTGAGACAGTCAACAAGCAATTGGTGAATACAGTACGACCTCATTATCATAATTCTCAGTGGGACTGGGAGAAAAGTTCATTAGAAGAGGGTGTTCACTATAGCAGGCAGAAGGCAAGGCAGGATGGCACCTTATAGACTTGTTCAGAGAGGCATGAGCTTTTGTAGGCTACTGCCTACTGTGTCAGATGCTATGAACCCACTATAGTAGGGTTAGTTAATATGCAGAATCACGATAATAAAAATTAGTTCTTTCTACAGGGACTGTCAAAAGGTGGTGGTGGGGGAGGTGTTATAAGCAGGGTTTGTTATAATGAGGTTGTACTCTACTAACTGTCATGGTAATTCTTCATGGCATGGTCTTGTGGTGGTATGAGATCATCAACCTGTTCTACATAGGACGCTGCACAGCTGACAGTGAGTTCAAGCCACTGCTGGCCTGAACTTTATCCCAGCCAGTGAACTAGAGTGTGTGGAGTGGTCCAATAGTCCCTAGCTAATCCCTCCAGCTCTAAGGGCTTCTGCTTAAATAAATCTTAAATGTAGGGTTTATTGGTTATGACCTAGTACATAGGTAAAATTTTGGCAGAAAGAACCTAACCTTACTTCAAATTAATGTGACTTTGTGATAGCAATTTCTTACCCACACTAATAATTAATTGTACTCTGCTTGACATATTTTACATGACTATACATTTATCCTTATTCTTTACAGAAAATATTGCAGGTTATAGTAATAAACAAAGCAAGTGTGGTCTTTCGTTAAGGCAGCTCTTATAATGTCAGGATGAGAATGGGGGGGAGCAGGGGGGCAATGGCAGTTGGCAGACTCTCATTTACAATCTTAGTACCTGACTGTTCCTTCTCTCCTCCAGCTGAGTACAACTACTCATAGAAATAGTGACTGCTTTTCATGAGTAAAGGGTCTGTAAGTTCTTGGGGTCTTACTCTGTCATCATCCTTTTTGGTACCAAAAAGACCAAAATGTCTTATTTTGAAAACCGGACTCTAAAATGTGATTGAAACCACTGGGCATTTTGCTACCAACTAGTGGGAGAGTTTCCAAAATACCTAATTGATTTAAAACCTCAAGTCTCATTTGAAAGTGTCTGGGACTAATATTCTTAAGCACCTTGGCTGCCTTGAAAAATCTCTTCTTTAAATGGGAGCAGATTAAAGCTTCAGTTTCAGTATATAATCTTTACACATTCAGGGCCAAAACTGCCCTATTGCATTTCGAGTGATACTGGGAGAATGATGCAGGGAGGAATCTGGCCTTTTTGTTAGAGAACAGTTTCGAAGAAGAGAGATTGGTTATTAAGCCTGGTGTTCTTGGTACCTTTCCTGGTACCTTTCCTTAGAAGGTGTCACAATTTGGATACACTAGATTGGAAGCACTCAAATTTAGCATCCGTTTTTTTAAATACTCATGCATAGACAGCAGCACATCCAGTTCTAGAACCAGGTTGCAATTCGCAGTTTGTTGGGGGGGAAAAATGTTCATGAATAGCTGAGCATTCATCATGAATACTCTGAACAGTACATAATCATCTTTGGCTGGCTGGCAGACGGACCACTTTTCTATCATGGCAACTGTGGTTTATGTTTTTTCTTTCAATGTTTATTACTAAGATAAGGGCACATTAAAAGGAGGCGGGGAGAGACAGAGAGAGAGAGGCATGGAGACCTGGCAAAGTGAGAAAATAAGTTCCTTTAAAATAAAATATTTGGGTTTGAATAAATTGTGGTTGCTTGGTTTAGATTCATAATAGTTCCCCATATAAAAATGTCTTGTGGTAACCTTTTCAGCTCGATTTCTTCAACAGTGTTTTACAAATGGTAATAAGGGCTCTGGAAAGAAAATGTGGTTTGGTTCTCTGTGGATATTTCAATAGTGGTGCTACTTCCAGAATTGAACTGTCACCCCCTTAGGCTTTTCTAATACAAACTGTAGCCTCTGTCTGTCTCCCAAGAGAGTCAATGAGAGCTCTGCCATAGGCTGGACACTAACTGCCCATTGACAGCAATAGGTTGAACAGCATAATTACTCTAGTAATTTCATAAGGAGCCTAGCCACTTCAATATGTTTGAATGTGCTTCCTTCCATGAACAAAGAGGTGCTAATTTCTGATGGGATAGCAGTCTCTTCTGGTTTCCATTTAGTTCTTATCTATTATATATATTAAAAAAAATATGCAGAGGACTGAGCTAAATGTATAGCCTGTGTAAGCCAAAGAGGTTCATTTAGGAGTTCCACTTAGGACCCCTGGAAATAAATCAACAGCACTTGTACTGGAGGATGAATCAGGGCCAGCACTTGGAAGAAGGTAACCCCTACCTGCAGATTGGACAAAACCCAAAGGTCACTACTTAGCAATGGCTAATAGCAGCTGGCTGTAACAAAACACATCTGCTTGTGTCAGGATGGTTTCTATGAGCTAAATTTTGCCTGATTCCTAGACAGGTGTGCAATGGGAGTGGATGGGGAGCAGGGTACTAAAAGTTCCTTCACTGTGTAAGATTTAAGCATACATATATTTAGGGATGCATAGAGGGTGCCAAGAATTGATTGACATGGAAACCAATCAATGCTTCTTAGTTATTTCTCAGAAACAAATCCTCCAGCAAGCCTGTTTCTTTTATTTTATCAATAGAGGGTAAAACCTGACAGTCAGGTCTCTACTTAGAGCCAAATCTTCAGCCAACTTAAATGATGCCAGTCCCCTTGACTTCAATTCTTGACATTATTTTACTTCAGCAAATGATCTAGCCCTCTTTTTTTCTTCCCATTTGACTTAAGGTAAAATTCTCATGAGAACCAATGAGAGATTTTTCCTGATACAACAGTTGACTCAAGTATCATGAACAGTCTCAGGGAGTGGCCCTAAGCGATGAAAAAAGAAGGTGCACTTTAAAAGTCAACATACACTGCCTTGTAGTATTCTTCATTTAAAGTAAAGTAGGCAGAAAGGGCCTAATCTTGTTCTCATTCAGCATAATTTTCTCTATTAGCCATAAAGCTTAATCAGGATAGGATTCCATATGTGACACAGTATGCTATTAGGGTGGTATAAATCATGTTGGATAGCTGGATCAGATCCCTGCCCACTACAAATCGATGTAGCTCTATTGACTTCAGCTCAGCTTACATGCACCAGGTAAGTTTCTGACCCTTTAAATGCAATAACGTGTTAATCACAAATGTTCAATTCTGGCCTATCATTACGACAGGCACAAATGGGCAGTGGATTTGAGCCCTTGTATGCCACTAGAGAAATCAATTGGAATTGGACACTCAAATACTTTCAAGGATCTGGTACCAAATCCAATCATGGTCTTAGAGACCCTGGAAGGCTTCAATTGACAAAGTAAAACCAGGTCATTTGGAGGAAATGAAGAGTTAAGGTGCGGGTTGCTGTGTTGCTGCAAGACCAGTAAAAATGACTAGGGTGTTGCAAGGTCTAGTCTGAACTTGGTGGCAGTTTCATACATATTTTGAATTTTTAATAGAGATGACTACTAGTGGCATTATTTTTTTCTCTGAATAAATAAAACATCACTGCTTTGGTTTGCCAAATGCAGCAATTCAAAAACATAATCAAAGCAACAGAGTGGAATAAAAGCTTACCCACCTTTCCTGTGTTTATAAAAACAAGACAAACACGTCACTATGATACACTGACCAGCTTCAAGTCTCAGAGTTGAGTCCAACTTCCTGAACTGCTTCTTTGGAATATCTAAATAAACTCATCTGTCTTGCTGCACAGAGTACATATCATCTGGCCACAAATGGAAGAACCATGTCTAAGTCAATGCACAAGTCATTGCACATGACAGCCCCAGAAGCATGCAAAGCTAAAAAACATAGAGACTGGAAGAAATGTAACTGCTCATATGTAGAGGTAAGTGTAGGGTGACTCCAACAAACTCAGCAGAGTGACCCTAGAATAACACCCTAGAATAACACCAGTATAAGAGGGTAGGATTTTTTGTGATATCTTTTATTGAACCAACCATATAGTTCAGAGAGTCATTGGACAAAATTGTGGGCTAAATAGCTGAGAGAAGTCTCCATGTAAATGCAAACAGTCTGCTTGGAGGGATGGAGGAGAACTGTGAACTAGTAGTTATCAGGAGCCATTACAAGACATAACAAGTGCAGTAGATTAGGCAATCTGGTTAGTGACAGTGACACCAAATGTGTCATGAAACCAAACTGTGGTGTGAAACCAAATGTGGACTTTCATGACTACAACAACACTTCAACTTTACCATTATAAAATATGAGAAATCTGCAGATATTTTATTACTTTTTTTACAATCAGAATAAATAGGAAACATGCAAAAGGGTCAAATTATGCCATAATGATCCTTCACAGAAACGCAACTGCAAGGACACAAGTTTAGTCAGCCTCCATGTGTCTCTCTGAGGTAAAACTGGGTTTCAAAGCATAAGTGCTGGCTTTGGTTTTTGCCAGTGGGTGCTTGCAGGCATAATCCTCCTCCCCAAAATGGTATAAAGTGGTATTGAGCCCCACACATACCCAGAAGAAGCAGTGAGTTAATTCAGCCTGGCTCCACAGCATCTGTAAAGATCAAATGCTTTAGTGGGGCTTTAGTAGGACCTTTTATCTAATCACTGATTGAATCAGCTTTAGCTAAAAGCCCCCAAAAGCCCCACCGAAGCTGCAGAGCCAGGCTGAAGTCATGTGCTGCTGCTTCCACAAAAGTGCTTTATAATTTTTTTTATCCTGCAAGTGGCTCCATGGCACTCACTATTTTTTTTGGGGGGGGCGTGCAGAGTACCCACAGAGTCAGCACTTACAGTTCAGAATATCTCAAATGAAATCTTGGCTAGGTAGACAACAACCTGAGTATTCCTCCTTTCAGTTGAGTTATATTGTGTTATCCTTGGAGGCAGTGGTGCAGGTTACCCATCTAGAATTACTTTCAGGCTAGGTCCTTTCATGTTCCTTATTTGCCTTTGTGGCACTTATGCATTGCCCAGTCACATTTTAAGCCAGGCGTGTGCAAAATGCGGCCCACAGTCCAGATGTGGCCCGCCAGGCCATTCTATCCAGCCCGTGGGGCCCCTAAAAATTAATTGGTGGCATTGGGACTGGCTGGGGCACAAGAGTGCCAAAACTGCGAAGCTGTGTGGCTGATCCTCCGAGCCTGCTGCCAGCCCAGGGTTGCTTTGCTCTGGCTCAAACTGCTGCAGTCCCAGTCACCTCCACATGGTTGTTTTTCTGTGCTGTAAATGACTCTGCCATAAGATAGTACTGTCCCCACAAGAAGTTTTAGCCAGGGTGAAACAGACCTGAGCTGGCACAGGGCATGAGGAGGGGTCAGTCACAGGCTCTGGATGTTGGTGTTGGCCAGCAGAGGGATTAGCTGGGGCATGAGAGTGCTAAAGTGTGGGGCTAGTCAGCAGGCAGCCTCCGCTCTTTAGCACTCTTGTCCCCCAGCCAGCCCCTGTCACCATCTACATGTGTGTTTCCACAGAGTTAAGTACTCCGCCATAAGACAGTACTGTCCCCAACAGTATTATCTTACAGTGAAGTTAATTAATAATACTGCTGCATGTGTAAATGGTGACACTTTAATGCGGGGTTAGTCAACTCCACAGTAATGCACATGTGTACCCAACCTTAATTCACTTTAAGCAGTCTCTTTCAAAATACCTAAACAGTTGGCTTCAACCCCAACCCAAAATCTCTGAGGGATTAAGAATGTAACATTTGAGACACCCTCCTGGTATCCTTAAGGGCATTTCTTCCCTTTGTAAAACCACACAGAAGTCAGGGAGAAGAGCAAATCACAAACATGCTCCTTATTGGGGAAAAGAGAATAACTGTCTTTTTGCATAATTAAATGAATTTAGGCCTGTGCAAAGTGGCTGGTATTTGCTTTGGATTCGGATTCAGCTGATTCAGGGGGGCAGTGATTCGATTTGGTGATTCGAATCACTGTCCTTAATTGATTCGGCCAAATCAGTGGAATCTCTGAATCACATAGGCCTCATCGGCTGCTCCCAATGGCTGCCCCACTCACTTCAGCTCCCAGCTCTTTGGACTACACCCCTGTACTCACCGGGTGCTGCCGGGCGAGGGGGCAATCCCCACTGCCCACACTGCCCCATGCCATGTGGGAGGCTCTGCCATAAGCCTGACCCCCCACTCTCCCAGCCCCCCTGCCATGGCTGCCCCGCTTGCTCCAGCTCGAGCCCTTTAAAAACAAAAAAGCCTCTACTCACCAGCTTCTGCCCAGTGGGGGGCAATCCCCTGCTTCCCCGCACAGCCCCGTGCTGCATGGGGGACTCTGCATGAGCCCCCAGAAGTCCCAAGGCTTCTGCAGGAGCCAGTAAGTCCAGGGGAGGGGGTTTGGGGTTTTTTTCTTAAAGGGCCGGAGCTGGCAGCCATGCGGGGTGGGGGCTGGGACAGCAGGGAAGGTTGAGGGGCTCATGACAGAGCCTCCCATGTGGCATGGGACACTGGGGGGCAGTAGGGATTGCCCTCCCACCAGGCAGCAGCTGGTGAGTAGGGTTTTTTTTAAAGGGCTGGGAGCTAGGGCAGGCAGGGCAGCCATGGGGGGGAGGGGCTGGAGAAATGGGCAATGATTGGGGGGCTGGGGGAGCAGGCAGAGGATGGGGCCTGGTGGGGGTCCCCCCATAGTCCCCTCCCCCCTCTTCCAGCCCCCCCCTTCCCCACTCCCTATTTACCAGCTCAGAGCCTGCATCCCTGCTGCAGCAGGTGGGGACTGTCCAAATCACTGAAGCTCTCTGAATCTTTTCTGAATTGATTTGGAGAGCTTTGACCCAATCTGGACTTTTAAATTGGTTCCCTGATTTGATTCAGATTTGGAGAGTTGGCCACCGAATTGGGTCTAACCTTATCCGAATTGAATCACCACCCAAAGCTTCACACAGCCCTAGCCCTATCAATGTATGAGGGGTACAACCAGCTCTCCCACTCAATAACTGCCAGTCATAGAGTCATAGAGTCATGGACCGGAAGGGACATGTAAGATCATTGAGTCTGGTCCGCTGCCACAGGCAGGAGGTTAATGAGCTCAAACTAGCTCAATGAGGTGCTTATCTAGCCTCCTCTTGAACACCTCCAAGGATGGCAACTGCACCACCTCTGCTGGGAGTGTGTTCCAGGTTCCAGTTACACTTACAGAGAAGACGTTCTTCCTTATGGCCAACCTAAATCTTCCTTCTATTAGGATGTGACCATTGATCCTTGTCCTCCCAAGAGGTGCCTTCCTGAAGAGTTGCTCCCCCAGATCTTGGTGTTTCCCCCAACATATTTGTAGGCAGCTATCAAATCACCTCACAGCCTCCTCATACCCAGAGTGAATAAGCCCAGTTCCTGGAGTCTCTCCTCATAGGGCCTATTCTTGAGGCCCCCTAATCATGTGGCTGGCCCTTCTCTACACCCTCTTGAGTTTTTCCGCATCCTTCTTGAAGTGCAGTTCCCAAAAGTGGGCACAGTACTCCACTTGTGGCCTCACCAATGCTGAGTAGAGAGGGAGAAGCACCTCCTTGGATCTGTTGGTGACACATTGGCTGATGCACGCCAGAGCTCTATTTGCTCTGCTGGTGACTTCCTTGCACAGGTCCCATTCAGATGCTGTGCCAGCCACTGGGCTACTGCCTATCCAATAGTTGCGGTGCAGGTTCTTCCTACCCGGATGAAAGATCTGGGCCTTTTCCCTGTTGAACCTCATCTGATTCCAATCAGCCCATAGAACCAGTCTGTCAAGGTCATCCTGGATCTTTACCCTATCCTCTGGTGTGCCTGCATTTCCCCACAGCTTGCTATCATTTGTAAATTTAATCATAGAGCATTCCATGTCCTCATCCAAAGAACGTTAAAAAGCACAGGTCCAAGCACTGATCCCTGTGGAACACCACTGGAGACAGTCCTCCCATTGATTACTAATCTCTAGGACCATTATCCACCTACCTCACTGGTCCAGGCCAGTACCATCCAGTTTAACTGGTAGAATTTCATGGGAGACAGAATCAAAAGCCTTACTGAAATCTAAGTAAATGATGTCTACCTCATGTTTTTTGTTCAGCTGGTTAGTTACCTGGTCGTAAAAGGATGTCAGGTTTGTCAAGCATGATCTACCCTCCACAAAGCCATGCTGGCATTTCTTAATACCCTGTAAGCGATTGTAATTCTAACAATTTTTTCAAAAGTTTTTGTTAGGACCAAAGTCAAACTGACTGGTCTGTATTTTTCAGGGTCATCCCTCCAGCCTTTCTTAAAGATGAGCACAACATTGGCCCTCTTCCAGTTGTCCAGGACCACCCCCGAGTCCCACAACTTTTCAAATATCTTCACCAAAGGCTCTGCTATGAGTTCAGCCAATTCTTTCAGGACTCTTGGATGTAGGTCATCTGGCCCAGCAGACTTGAAAATGTCCATTTGTTCTATGAGGACCCTCACCTATTTGGGATTGATTTCATGTTGTCTGTAGGCTTCCCCATGTTCCCTGGGCCTTCTGGAATACCAATGTGAAGTATTAATTTAGGAGCTCTGCCTTTTCGTGGCAGTCTTGGTGGCCCTAGAACTCCTGTTCCCAGTGATTCCACCCCATCTACACCTTCTTCACAAATGCAGTTGAAGTCAGAGAGCACAGTGGGTTCTAGGAGGTGGCAGTCCTCACTCACTCCAGGGAAGTCTTCATGTCTAGGCCCCTGCTGCTGACTAGTTTGGTTACATGAAATCTACTTTAACAGACCTACTACTACAGCATCTTCAGTCAGCGTATCTGCCTCAGTCAGCTTGCCTGGTACCAGGCCCAGTTCCACACTGTCATCTCCACAGAGCCAGTTCCACACAAAAATCAGAAGCTAAACAACCCTCCCCTGCAGCATGAATCATAGCCCAGGACGTAGCCTTTTCTTCATTTATTTTTTGGGGTTTGCTACCCCATCAAAATCCAGTAGTATAAGTCAGTGTGACTTGCTTTCCCCAGGCCAAGTCATTTAGAGTTTTTCCTTTCTTATATTATGTTATTTCCAAAAAAAAAAGAACAGGAGCAAACTTGAAGCAATATATCATAAGCACAGTACAGAGTGTGCCAGGGCAATATTACAACATGCAGAATGAATCTGGCTATAGCTAGTATTCACTTTTCTTCTACAGAGGAAATTTCCTTTCTGTTTAACCCTTTTTAGCTCCCAGGGTTACTGTTATATACAAAGAATAGCCTTCTTCTGGACAGGGCAGTGTGAAGAAGCATGTACCAGGCTGTTGTTATATACATTCATTGTGGCACTTGATCTGTCTTCTGTTTGTTCAGGTGGCCAACACCTATCTACTGTTTGGGAGTGACTTCTCAGCATAACTCTTCTGAAGGGCCTGACCGTCATATGTTTCTCTAGTCACTTTTGCTGTGGGAACTGGGATAATTCTACTTTCAGCTGAGAGGGGATAAAACAAGCCTCAAGGTAATGATGGCCAAATAACAAGAGTGATGTTTTTCTTCTTGTAAATAGCGTGTACTATACACAGGGCTAATCTGCATGGTTTGAGTACATTCTGCACCTGTGTTTTTGTTTTCTTTGTAGTGGGAACTGTTGCCTGGCCTGCAGTGCTTGTTCCTGCCTGCCTCTCAGAGAGTCGGCCACGCATTTTATTTATTTTAATCTGCATTCATTTTTTTCCTGTATGTTGAAATTCAGAGTTGAAATAGGATTTTATTCCATAAAATGCTTTCACTGATGGCCAATAATTGTGAACACTTTTGACAGCAGGGACAGAATATGTACATAAAATGAAGGATTGTGGGAATACTGTATCCCACTAGATATCTTGGTAGCTGGTTACTGTAGATGAGGCCAATTATTTGTACCTTCCATTCTTTGTTTCTTTTGCTCACCTTTGTGGACATGAGTTGATTGTGAGCTACTGCCACAGTTTTGATTCTGAGGGCATGTCTACACATCGCCCTCTGGTGACATAGCGACCCACTATGTCCCTGTATGGCACACTATGGCAACGTAGCGATCACATGTGTCTACATGTGATCACCAGCTACATTGCCATAGCAGTGTGGCGCCCAGGTATAGCACACCACTATGGCAACATAGCAGCAAAATCTAACCACGCACAGTGTGCCACGGCACAGTGACCACCCATACTGTGCTAAAGCATGGTGCTGTAGCAACATTGCTGTACAGCAATGTGTAGACATGAACTGAGAGTCCTCAAATACTATTATGGTTATCCAGCTATTAAGGCTCAAGGATGGGCCTAGCTTCCAGGCCTTCACTAGGGCAGAGTGACTCAGGACAGCTGCTCTGAGCATTGACTTGGTGGGGTGAAAAAAATCAGCTGCCACTGGCAGCCTCATTCACAATCATGATCACAATTGTGACTTCAGTAATGGTTGTGCAGTGGCAACCAGAAGCCACCACTGCTCCTATGCTCCACATGACTGGCCACGTCATTACACTGCTGCTAGTTTTTGCCTCTGTTTAAGGTTGCTCATAGACTAGGTCAGAAAAAAAATTAAGTGAAACCAATTTCAGCAATCACGTTATCTCACCAGAATTTCATTTATGAGAAAAATTGGGGACTGGAGGCGTGGTGGGCAAACAGTCAAAGCTTGACATTTGAGGAACAAAAAGGGTAATTTCTGTCATACTCTGCACAGTATTAGAAAAGAATTCTTGTGGATGATATCTTTCATTGGACAAACTGTATAACTGGAATAGATATAGGCAAGCTTTTGGGCTTTTGGGCTTTTTTTGGTCTGGGCCTTTGTACATAATGTTATATTGTATTATAGCATGCAAAACTAAAATGTCTCATGTCTAAGTTGACTTAGAGTAGCAAAAAGGGGCAGGCAGGACAAAGTGGGACAAGGAGAGGGAGATGTTAACCAGAAATATGATGTTTCTTTTCAGCTTCACATTTGTAAAACTATTACTAAGATCCAAGATTTAAGCACTACATAAAAGGAACCAAAATATAATTTTCTACAGATGACCCCCCCTAGAATCCATAATATATACACAATATTATTTATAGACCTTAACTTCCTGTAACAAGCTTAAATATACTTCACACATAAAAAAGCCACTAGTAAAACTACTGCTTGTACAGGCCCACTCCTAGTGCAATATAAACAGAAAAATTATTTTTCCCATCCATGCTTAATATAAACTCTTGTCCTGTTGTGCTGAGTGCACCCTGTCCTGTATCTTCAATAACTGTCATAATCCATGGATTTTCTCTTCAAAATAGACTGGATCAATTTCCATTCCCCTTATATTTATCACAGGCCGTAATTTCAGGCTAAATAAGTGCATGCTCATTTCTACTAAGAAGTCACAGAGTGCAGCAGGGACATTCAAAGAGCTTTCATGTGGTGATCATTTCTTGGAAAACTATTTCCTTGATTACCACATGTTTGGCATGTCATTCTGACTGTGTGTCTATGCTGACAGCAAAATGACATGATGCTGGGAAGATGCAGTGGTTGATTTTCAAATAGGAAATTATTTAAAAGAGTTTTAAAGTGTTGAAATAGCTGTTAGGGAACCCTCCTTGTCAGAGAAATTTAACTAGATTGCAGGAAATGTGGTGGGGACAGACAAAAAATGCTTAGGGACAGATTTAATGTGCTCAACACTGGCCTTGAGGCTAGATTATTTATTGAGATGTTTTAAGAATTAACCTTGTTATAGGGACTATAGTTATATTCTAGCACTTCAGACCTTTAATTAGTTATCATTCTCTTGGTTCTACTTTTTAATCTGACTGCATGCAAGATACTAATGTTATCAGTTACTTTAAGGACCATGACATTGACCCATGGGCTATGTTGGAAAGGAGACTTCTCCAACAGTGGTCTCTTTCCACTGGTCTACTGAGCAGTAGGAGATTTTGTAAATTTAGTAAATTCCATTCTTAATCATATTTACTTTATTTTTATTACTTTTGATTAGACTCCTGTTTCAAATTAAAAACTACATGAAATCAGAACTCCTATGGAGGCCAGAGTCAATTGCAAAGAATGAGGCTATTTTTACAAGCACCTCAGTTGTATGGCTTTAAAGACACACAAGACAATTATTCCTCTTTCAGTGGTACATTCTCTGATCATGACATGAATATGTACAGGCTGCAATTCAAAGCCTGTTTGAATCCAAATATCTTTCTGCTTCCCTGCAGGCACAGGCATGGTGTTCTCCTAATCTTGTGGTAATTTAGCAACATCAAAAGTGTTGATTTATGGGACATAAGGTGGAGAAAGCTAAATTCACCTTGGAGAAATGATTTCCGCATATTTGGGAGTTTATTTCTATTTACTTTTATTTCATCTCTCTTTTTTTTTATAATGTTTTATTTTTGGATAATATCCTTCACCTTCCAGATAATTAGGATAATTTCCATTCCACATTCCCAACTTAGATTTATTAGAACTTTAAGATCTGATTAGACCAGAAATATACCAATTAAAATGACCTTTGTTCATTTTCTCTCTCACAAACTTCTTATCTGCTGGTTGCCACTTATCTGTGGGGGGTGGGGAGTGTTGTCTTCTCTACCTTGAAAAGAAAAAATATTAAACCTTTCAGGAGAGGCTCAGAGAACTGCATTCCCTTTTGCAGTTCATTTGCAGTGCTTGCTGCCCACTGGGGTAAACGGCCTTTGGTGGGAAGTACTATAGTAGAAAACAGTGAAAAAGAAATTCACTTACCTTGCTATTTCCAGGTCTTGCTTTGGTCAAATCCAGGTGGGAGCCTTGCCTCACTGCCATTTTTGGCATCATATGGACCTCCCTTTGAACCCCTCCGGAAGGTCTTTCTCTGCCTCCATGAGAATCTGGTGGAGAAGAAACCTTCATCATGGGGACACTTAGGAGTCCATGTGCCTCAGAAAAGGGGGCTACTGCTCAGACTGGACCCTGACTTTCTTTTTGAACAACATCTCTCTGAGTCCTGTGTATGGGAACCCAGGATGCTATCTCAAAAGCAAGAAAAATTAACAGGGAAATCTGTTTTCCTCAGGTCTGCACATGATGAAACAGTGTGAGGAAGTCAATGTGGTAGAAAGCTTTCTGGCACAGAGAAATGGGTTTGCTGGGGTTGCACCACTGACACTGAAAGACTGTTGGGATATTTATCATCTTTCCAGGAATCACTGCACCCTGTCCTAACTTCTCCATCACCCTTGCCAGGGATTGGGTACTTGCGAAGAGAGCATTCTTCACTTGGAATGTATCAGCATGCTACGAAAGGCAAGGTCAACCCTCCCATTCTCCACTTAAGAGTTTACCACATGGTCAGTACAGACACAAGTTGAGATATAAGTGGATGCTATGGTGACACAAATGAAAAGAATCAGGCAAAAGCAAGAAGACAGGACAGTGACCATGGAAGGAAACCAGTGGAGAGATCCGGGTAAAGGATAAAATTTATGTGGGAAAAAACGTGAAAGAAATAAACTGGTCCCACCACCTATAACCAAAGCCTGTATAAAACCATCATTTGAATTTGGGAGATATATGTACACATCTGTGTTTCCCTTGGTATCACCAGTTTTTAATTTGTCTGAAGGGAAACTTTACGCTTTTAATCAGGACCAAACTTCAGGCTTCTTCTGATAATCATGCATCATGATTCAGATTATGTGTTTTGCCCAAATTCCTTCAGAAAGATATAGAAAGATCTAAATAAAGGTGGATGGATATAAAATGTACATTTTAGGTGTACCTACATGTCACCCTATGGTGATGCTGTTACTGCACCATGTTTTAGTACTTCCTTTTGGAACTTCCAAATGGAAGTACTAAAGCATGGTGCAGTAATCACCCATAATGTACCATGCCTGTGGCACATGGTTAGTTTTAGCCACTACTTCACCTTAGTGGCATGCTAAAACAGGGGAGCATGCCACTGTGGTAAAGTAGCTACCAGTCATGTGTAGATTCACATGATCACTATATCACCATAGCGTGTCGTATGGAGACATAGTGCATTGGTACGGTGATGTAGGATGACATGTAGAAGCACCCTTTGTGTATTAATTCGAAATACCTGTCACTTGCATGAGTGCACAAGTGTAACTTTACTGACTTCAACAGGCTACTTTTGATTTGCCTTAGCAGGAGTGGAGGGAGAATCAGGCCTTATGTTTTTATTACAAATCAACAAAGCCTTTTTTCAAAAAACATTCCAGATAAAATGCATTGTAAGATGTTTATGTTTCTATGTATAAGTCTCAAGATGCATAGCGTAACAGATGTATGTCATGTTGCAAAACTAGGGGGAAAAATAATAATAACCCAGTAAAAAAACCCAATAATGATTTTGAAACAAAACTATAAATATAATGCTAACTACATATATTGTTTATCTGTAATATGTCACAATAGTGCATTTCTAAGATGGTGTGTTATGTTACAATGCACTGGAGTGTTTCATCCCAGAGTTGGCTGCATTTCAGTGGTGAGTGAAGGGATCATGGTGTAAAATTTGCTTATCTCTTGTGACATTTATAGGGTTTTGGGATGAAGTGTTATCCATAAAAGCAAGATGTTATTATAAGTCATTTTATTATATATGGAAATTGTATTTAATTTTTTACTGGAAAGAAAACAGCCTCTCTCACAAATTATTGCAGCTTTGAAGTAACAACTTTCACTTTGTACTTGTTGGAACACTTCCTCTCTTCTTAGTAAAGGGCCTTTTACTACATAAACTGCTAAATCAGAGGTTCCCAGCCTTTTTCAAAGAGTAATGTTTGTGATGGATTGATGGACTGATGGATAAACCCCACCCTGTGATGAGGCCCAGCCTAGTCATGTTATTTCTTTCCTTTATCTTGCCCGTTATAGATTAATGGATTTATGGCCAAGAGAAACCATTATGGGAATATGTCCTCCTACTCAACAAAGCCAGTGGAATTTCACTCAGTCATTTTCTGTCTTTGATTACATAGATGTATAGAAAAGTAGGACTGGAAGCAACCTAAGGTTGTTATCTAGTCCAACACACTGCTCAAGGCAGGATCAACTGTATCTGAACCATCTGAGACAAGTGTTTGCCTAACCTATTCTTAAAACCTTCAGGAACAGCCCTCCTACACAATTACAAGGGGTAATGTGTGAAACATCAACAACATCTTAACTTGCCACAGGTAAATCTTCTGTTGATGCAGGACAGTATCCTATCATTGCAAGGATAGGAAGCAGTCTTTGAAATATGCTCAAGAGGATCATGGAAGAGGATCATGCCCTGTGCCACCGAGGAAGGCAAAATCTCATAAAATCCATGCAAATTTGACTATCGGGCAAAATTCCTTCTTAATTCCACCTGTGATTATTGGTCTGACTCTAAGTAAAGGAGCAAAATCTTTTATCCAGGAACCATTCCTACTCTCAAATCATCCCCGATCAATGCTCAATTAATCTCTTCTTGAATCTTCAATGCAGGACAGCCCACAACTTCCCTATGCAGTCTCTACTACCTCAATGTTCTAACAGTGAAGAAGTTTTTCCTGATAGCTAATCCAAACTTACTATGCTTCAATTTCAAGCCACTGCTATGTATCTTAGTGCCTGCAGTGAGAAAAACAAGTTGTTCTCCCTCTTCTTTATGGCAGCCCTTCCAGATACTGGAAGACTGATGCAATTCATTGTTTGCCTTTTCTGCAAGCCAAACTTGCTTAGTTTTTCTCAGTTTCTCATATGGCTTGCTTTCCAAACCCTTTATCATTTTTGCTGCCTGTCTTTGGACCCTCTATAATTTCTCCACATCCTGTTTAAAGTAGAAAGTCCAGAACTGTACCTAGTACTCTAGATGAGGCCTAACTAATGCCAAGCAGAGTAGCATCATCACACCCCATTTTCGCACACTCTTGATGCAGCCCAAAATGGCATTCACCGTTTTTGCAGCTGGATTATATTACTTAACTATGTTGAGTCTGAGATCCACTACAATCCCAAGATCCTTCTCAGCAGTACGAACATCCAGTTATTCATTCTGTATTTGTCCTTCTAATTATTCTTCCCTAAGTCTTGTACCTTGTATTTGGCTGCATTGAACTTCATCCTTTAGTTTTCTTCCTATCTCATTGTTTTCTTTGTCTGCCTAATCATCTTTCTTTACTTTCTACCTGTTTTTGTTTTGTTTTTTTGCTGTTTAGTTCAGTGGTTTCCCTCTCTTCTATTCTCTACTCACCAAGTGACTACATATTACTCAGGATGGAGGTGTCCACTGTTGTGTCTACCAAATGTGTTATATATGCAGAAAAACAGATAAGAGTCCCTTGAGCCACTGAACTGATGCTGAAACTTGCATCCTTGTACATAGAGGCAGCTTCTATAACAAACTATATTAGAGCTTGTGTGAAAGCAGGAAGAGGAGAAAAGTGCCTTCAATTACTCACTAGAGCACTGAAAATACCCACTGTTCTCTAAGGAGAGACCTCTTGGGACTAGTCTGAGGGTAGCCTTCCAAAGGGCCAACTCCATAGGATACAGGCTCATTTGTATCATGTGTGTCCAGCCTTAGAAAGAGGAGCCACATTGCTTAACAGGAAGCTTCAAGAGGAACTCTGAATTCTCTGCTATTATTCGTCTTATTTGTGAATACTCTTGTGTTCTCCTTCTCATCCCATTTTGTTGGTTTGTGCAGAATAGAGGCGTTTGTGCCACAAATTCATGCATTCCTTCCAGGCACCTTTTCAGTGTCATGTGGCCCAGGGCATTTGGAATGAACAGTGACTGATATTTAGGTCTATAATGATACCCCCATGGGTAAGAACAGGCACAGCAGGGTTGGGTTTTCTATTTTGCAGCCATCACAGAGTCCAGTGCAATCCAATTCTCAGGCAGACCAAAAATTACCCTTTCCATTATAGTACAAAACCAGTCCCACACCTGGTGAAGTTCTCTTCAAATGTATTTATTTCTCTTACAATTACAATGGCCTAACTTGGTAAACAGATGTTTGAAGGAAGATCCAATAAACTTGTTAGATCTTTCTTCTGAGGACATGGTCATAGATTACTACTTGGAGGTAAAGATCTGTTTCAATTGGCGTCCGAGTTGTGTTGTCTCCTGGGTAACCCTGAAACATAGAATGTTATAGATAACCAAACAACAAAAAGAGAAAAGTTGCTATGGCCTTTTTCTTCATTCCTCTGAAACATGGAAGTCACTAAATCTAGCTAGGATTGGTGTAGGGCTTCTTGATTGAAGATTAATGCACATGATAAGTGTAATTTCATTTAGGAATATTAATTTATCTTGTTGAATCTTGTCGCCAGTAATCCTCATACTATCAAGTAATAAAAGAAAGGCTCTCATAAAAAAGAACTGAAGATTAAAGTAACTTTGTTTGATAGAAGCCAATGGTAAAACTCCTCTTGATTTCAGCATTGGAACCTGAGACAGATAGGTCTTGTGAAGCTTTTCATAAATGTACCTTATGCTACATTATACTTTGCAACATACAAAACAGTACATATTGAGGTGGTACTAATATAATGTTGTTTTTTATCAGAAGTGAGCAAAAGTGTTAGCTGGGTGTGGCTCTGTAAGTGCTGAAAAAGAATATCTTTCATGCTGAAAAAGAATATCTAGTTATTCATTACAGATGTTCTACAGCTGCAGGAAGTTAGACCAGTGGCCCAATTTCAATGCAACCAAACACATTTTTAAGTATGCATTTTTGACTTTCTAACAAACCAATGCACTTATTTTAAAATGCATATAATTTGATATTTCATACTGTTGCTATTCATGTGCAACCATCTTTCATGGAAAGAACTTCAAAGAAACCATCATCCTAGTTCTGTGTAGTTCTGTACAAACCCAAACAAATTATTGCCCATCTTACTTCACATTGGTTTTTGAGAGGAACCAAAGCATGGGTGTTTGTCATATTCAATCTATACTCTAAAGACTTCAGATGTCAAATTTAAAAATGGCAATCAGAGCAGAATTATATAATCAATTCACTACAGAAGAGCATTGTTTATAAAGGTTATAATCCATTTTGTTCCAACAATTACTTGTGGCAACTTAAATAGCCTTCAACTATGGTTCAGACTGGGGAACCTACATTCAACTCAGTAGCATGTAACATCTTTGTCTCACATAGTTTTCAAATATTTTACAATACTAAGTAACAATCACGGAGTTAGGTAAGTACTAGTATATTAAATCAGAAATAAAAGGGTGAAAATGAGGAAGATTTTTTTTTTCTCAGCTAAGATTTGAAATGAGATAGAGAGTTGATGAGACTGAGATTATGGACATTCCAGATGAGAAGAGCTGCAGAAAAGAAGATTCTTGCATAAGCAGTGGTGGCCTTGGGCCAATTTCTGTTCTCTGTTATTTCAGTGCAACCTGGAAGAAGAATTTGGGATAGCCTAAAGGCAAAGTTTGGTCTCAGACATGGAGGATGGAGTGGAGACCAGCACTGCTCCAGAAGAGATTCAGGAAAGAACAGAGACTAACTGGTATGTCTATGTTGTGGTCATTGTTGAGCTTGCAGCTGGAGTAGACAAATCTCAGTTAATTTTAGGTAGTCTGGATACTGCTAGCAATATAATAGAAGCACATGGAACTCAGAGCGCATGGTGCAAAACCCACTTAAGCACAGTAAAAGCTTAGGCAATGAGTCTGCACTGAGCTCTGGGCAAATGTGGCTACTCTTAGTATTACATGAGCTAGCTAGGTAAAAGTTAGTTTGGGTATTTCTACATGAGCTGTATACATTGCCTCTGTTCTCTCTTTTCCTCTTTCTTTTCTTGGCCAGCTGACTCTAAGTTGAAGTGGTTGCTAGGATCAACTCTGAGGACAATGCTTTAAAACAAGAAGGTCAGTTTTTATGAAGGCCCTGCAATCAATGGAGATCCAGCAGAACCCCACAGGTTCAGGGTTGTGAAGTTACACACCATCATACATGTAAAAAGGCCTAAGGCCAAACAAGCAACCTGTGGACACTGCAGCATTTTTAAACAGAAGAAGGAACTTAAATTTGTGCCACTTCAATTCTGCCAAGATTGGTACACTTGGCTGGAATTCAAGACCTCTGTCAGAAGTTTGCTTTTTCTGTTCATCTTAGTGATTGGTTTAAATAGCACCAGACTTGGTATGGATTATGGGGGTTTTTTCTTTTCTCTGTAGTTGGGAATTTGACCCTTTTCCTTGGTACTTTAAAAACCCTTGCACTGGCTGCCACGGTCCCCTGCTTTACCTGTGGCATGTGGCATGTTACACCTTGTGGCTGTGTAGCAGGGTTGACAATGTAGTTAGACAAGAATTTGTATGGGATGGTTTGGGGGGGGATGATAGGGGATGATATTGCTTCTGGCAGGCGGTTGGACTATATGACCTCCAGAGATCTGTTCCAGCCCCACTTTTCTATGATTTTATGACACCACTGGTCATAATAGTGATTTTCAAAAGTGATCTCAGGAATCCATACTTTTTCCCTTTTATCACTGGAACCAGGTTTGCTGAGTGAGAGGTTCCATCACCCTCTGCTTTGTGTATAACTACATAAACTACAGCTCTTCCGACTGGGACATCTGCAGCCTAATGCAGTGAAATGCCCAACTCCTTTGAACTTTCAGTGCCTAATTCTCTTAGGCTCCTTGGAAGTCCACACCTTTACCTTTGCAATGCAGTTGTCTGTTCAGTCATAACATCACCCTAATAGAGAACTGGTAGCAATTAATGTATCCTAAATCCAACTTTGGATAGTTGGGGTGATTTTTGTCCCTCCATTTATTTTGATTTGGAAAAAATGTTTCACTGAATGATCTTTAAATAAAATTTCAGTTTTAGGGAATAAGGAACCCTATCCTCCTTCCAGTGGAGCTGTTGCCAAATATCATATTAGCTTTAATAGAATTATCAAACTTTTTTATTAGGAAAAAGCAGAGCATGTATATGTCCTGTTGATACTTGTTTTCACTGATACACTATGGTTTATAACAATGTCACCTGATTACATTCTTTTTGTTCATAACAATAAATCCTCCATCACTTTTCCCAGTGCTTTACTCCAGCACCAGTATTTTCTTGTTTAATTGCAAATACTACTGTGCCATGGACAAAGGCATTTTGCTATGCACATGACACATAAATCCACCAGAGGGAGCACATATGGATACATTTCTTTTGCATGTATGCTTAAATACATTAATTATATTTAAACCAGTGTTAACCCTTACACTGTCAGAATCACTTTGGTCTTCAAGGCCACAATCCTTTGGCAGGGTTTCTTTCCATGAGGATTTTGAGACACTTATGACTCCCTCTTTTCTTTGGTTGCACACTTGCCAGGCCACATAAGGTGCTTTACTTTTTCCAGTACAATCAGAACATTTTATTAGCATTGGGCTGTTTATGGCTCTCTGTTGACACAAGCAAAACAGCAAGCCAAAGTACACACACGAAGTAGTAATTTTTAAGCATGTGTGAATGTGTGTACATGCACACACACACACAAACACATGCACAGATTTTATTTCATATTCGATATTTTGTTTGATAGGTAGCCTAAATTCAGTATCAATCAATTAATTTCTCTTTATGCTTTATGTAGACAATTAAAGTAAGATCCATTTGTATTATGGCTCTATAAAACATAATGCAAGAGCAGGAAGCATTTGTCTGGATTTACCTTTTAGATTTCAGACAGATCAATTGGGTCAACAGTTTCAAGCTCAACTACTTGCAGTCATGTACAGAAAACCATGTATAAGTACAGAAATTAATGCCCTGTCTTTCAGAGGTGCTGAGCTACTACCCTTCTCATTGTTTTCACACAAATAATAACAACATCACAACTACTGTAGTTCCAGACTCTGAGCTCTTATTTGTTTGACAGGGTGTGGAATTATGACCAATACTAACCCTGCTCTCTGAGTGCTTCTGTAAAGGGATCCTGCTACACAGTGTTGGCAGGGAGGCAGACTGCAGAAAGACACAGGAGTTTGTGATTTTAACTGGCCAAACATTGTGGATTTCGTGATGACAGTTTAACTTGCCAGGCTCTTGGATTTTATGACACTGACATATTGCATCTCTTGTTCAGAAAGAACTTTGCAAAAAAAAAATTCTTACCCATGATGAGGTACCCACTTCAGAAATGAAAATTAGCTGGGGACCAATTGGGACCCAGAAAACCAAGTCATATATTACCACAATTTTAACTAGGAGCAACCCTGTATCTTGCCACATTCTTGTGATATTCTCTGGGCAAAATACCCTATAACCCTTCCCACACTTAAATTGATCTGTCCCATAATCTGTCACTCCTCCAATCCTTTAGTCATCCCATATCCAAATATACCAGCCCTTCTAGAATCTCTTAGTTCCTACCTACATTCCATTGGGTGCATCTGCACATGCACTTTAATGAACATTAGCTTATTTTAATGCACATTAAAGCATCACTAAATGCGCTATTTAGTTAATGTGTATTAATATAGGCTAATGCGCATTAAGCATCACTTAAAATCCATGGGTGCCTATACACAAGCATGGAGGCTACTCCAATGTGCTGGAATTCCTGCGTGTTGGAGTGGACTCAATTAATCAAGTCCGCTGGAGTGTAGCAATTGCTGTGCTCCATTAGCCTCCTGCATCTCATGTATCAGTGTCCTTGCACTTAAAAATGGCAGCGGGGGTGCTTGAACTAAAGCTCATTAAACAAGCTTCAAGCGCCCCCATTGCCATTTTTAAGTGTGGGGACACTGATATATGAGATGCGTCGGTGCTTTAATTAGAAAGATTTTTGGAGCTGCTCTAATTAAAGCACCCCCTCCAAACCCCTGAGCATGTGTAAAAGTTCCCCATGCTCTTTCGTTAATGTACATTAAGACAAGCTAATGCACATTTTCCTAGTACCTCGCAATGGAGGTTCTAGATTTATTGTGCATTAACTAAAGTGCATCAACTAAAGCAGTTAGTCCCATTAGGTGTCCTCTGACTCAGCACTTTACTCAAACTCCTTTGGAGGCAGCAGCATTAGGATGGAGACTGACCTGAGGCCTGTGCTAGCTGGAATGGCAACAGAAAGATCCTGTAGTCTCTGACTATAGGGGGCTTGGGTAGATGAAAGGCCTTTGGTGGTAGACGGAGTGATAACCTGGGAAAAGGGTACCTTGGTTCATAGAGTGAATAGACCTCCCCTGACAATTTGGGGCCTCCACAGCTGGTGTGTGGGACTGTCTTTTAGGGGTTTGAGGCTCCTTCCCAACAACTGCCCTTCAGGTTATGGGCTCAGGCAAGGAAAGAAGGCATTAGTCAGAGAGAAGGCAGTTGTACAGTTTTCACTCAGTGCAGAAGTAGGAGTTTGGACTACGCTTCTTTTCATCTCCTCATGTGATGCTGAAGTGCTGGATAGAAAGGCAAGAAGACAGGGAGGTTTATGTGTTGCTTTTCCAAGCAGAGATTGAGGTAGATGTGGGGAGAAACAAGATGGGAGGTTCTCTTGCAGCTGCCGTAGCCATATAAATAGCTAAAGGGGACTGCATATTTTAGTGGACAGAGCAGATTTTAGGAAGTTTAACTAGAGTTGCAAAACAATTTTTTGCTACTTCTTCAATTCCAAGTTACACCCCTGTACTACTATGCTTAGGACTGGTAAGGGAACATTACCTAGCAAGCAAGTATGTGACAGTGTGAATCTGTAAGCCTCTCATTCCAGCTTCCTTTTGAAGAAGGGGTCTTGCTGCATAGTCCTATTGGTTTTTACATAGCTTCCTTCACAAAAGCAGAGGCTAGACACTTGCAGGTATAAATGAGGTTGGTCAGTTTTATTCTTTACAGGGTGCAGAGGCGAGCTGTGCTAATAAAGAAGGACTATTACTTAGAGAGCAGGAGTGAATATTAAATATAAGATGCATACTTATACACAGGAAGTTTGCAACTGGACTTCAACAGAGTTACAGTCAAGTGGCCTTGCATAAAGGAAACGTGAAACATTGAAAAAAATTACCTTAGGATCCACATTTATTATTTTCCTGTCACATTTATTCTTGAAGAGCAATCCACAGGCATTTTCTGCAATCACTTGGTAATTTGGACTGGAGTTTGAAGTGCTGATATTTCTATCCCAGTTATAAAAGCTGTGAACAAGTAAAACAGACATATTATAGCATTAATGGATGTCATCCTTCCAAATGAAATGCCAGATTCCAACCTTCTCACTCAAGCCAAAATGTTCTGTATCCCATGAATACCCACACTGAAACCAGGGAGATCCACTGGGAGGTGGCAGCTATAGCAAGACCATCAGAAAGGGATCCTATATGTTTGTTTTGATGGGGGGAAGGAAGGGAGGGGGTAAGAATGAATTAAATATTCATTTCTGAAGGGGGTACCTCATCATGGGTAAGAAATTTTTTTTGTGAAGTTCCTGCTGAACAAGAGATGCAATATATCAGTGTCATAAAAATCTGAAAGTCTGGCAAGTTAAATTGTCATCACCAAATCCACAATGTTTGGCCAGTTAAAATCACAAACTCCTGTGTCTTTCTGCAGTCTGCCTCCCTGCCAACACTGTGCAGCAGGGTGCCTTTACAGAAACACTCAGAGAGCAGGGTTAGCATCGGTCACAATCCCACACCCTGTCAAACAATTAAGAGCTCAGAGTCTGGAACTACAGTAGTTGTGATGTTGTTATTATTTGTGTGAACAGAGAGGGGCAGGGGGAGGGGGAAAGCCTGTGGTAAACTAAGGCCTTCTACAGGCACTCTCCTGGGAAAGTCACTGCTATCCTGGGAGGAACCATGAATATACAGATGTTCAGACTTTTTCTCCCAGAGTAAAAAAACCTCTGATGTGTTTTAGTTCAAAAGTGCACTGCTGTTGTTTGCTCAGTACTGATGTGCATTTCACCGCTTATACAACTGCATGTGCCACAGTGCCAGGTGCTTTTAAAAATGCCTGGCACTGAAGCATGTGCCCAGGGAGGCTGTAGGGCAGGTTGAGATGTATGCTAAGCTTCCTCCTATTTCCACCCTCTCCCCCACCACACCTCCCTGCCAGCTGCACAGTGCCAGCACTGCAAGCTCTCCAGTTTTCAGGGCCTTAGCATTTGATTGATGTACACACGGTTCTGGATAAATTTCTCAACCAGGACAGCAAAACGGGGAAAATTTTCCCAGATTTTTTGAATGCTTAAAGTTGGGGCCCTGGGGTACTAGCATACTAAGTATTACTGCTGTGAAAAGCTTCAGGTATAGGGTTACAACTATTGAATAGTGGCAGAGCTTTAAAACTACTAATGTGACAGAAACAGCACTGCAGACCACCTCAGAGTGCCACATGGACCATCACAGATCTGTGGACCGCAAGTAAGAACCAAGAATTATCTCTGTGTACCCTCACTGCCACTTTTTATTGAATTGTTGCTTTCTTTTTCTTCTTTTAATGTATTTTTGGTGGTAGTGAGCTCTCATCTGGCTTCGTCTGTGTCAAGCAGACAGATACCAAATAAGAAAAGTGCATAACAGAAAATCAGTGGACAAAATGAGAAGCACAGGCTGGAAACCAAACCCAGCTCACTGAAGAGCCATATGTTTCAGCTGGGGCTTAGTTCTAGAGTTAAATATTCTCTGGGTGTGTCTATACATGCATTTACAATGGCTTAAAGTAGGTTACTGCACAGTACTGTAAGCGAGAATAGGCTGGCATCTACATGTGCAGATGCCCTGGGACTAAATTTAGTTCCAGGTCAGAACAGCCTGCCAGGTGCCCCTGCAGCCACCGGGGGGAGCTCCAGCCTCTGGCCACATGGCTATCAGCCCTTGGGACTAACTTTAGTCCCAAGCTGAAGCCAGAGCCAGCTGGCAGCACTTGGGACTAACTGTAAACCTAAGTTGAAGCCAGGAGTGATAGCCAGCTAGGCCCCTACTTGGCACCCATGCAGCAGCCATTACATGGAGTGGGTGCATTGCGGTTCGGCAGGACGCCACATGCTGGCTAGGACTTGGGGCAGCTCCACCCGTCAGCTGCAGCCGGACACCACTCGGTCCCAGAAAGCACACAGTGCCCCGCCTAGCCATGATGCACCTGCACCCTGGGGTAGCTTCTGTGTGGGTGCCAGGTGGGGGGGGACAATCCCTGTTGACCCCCACTGCCTCATGTTGCATGGGGGGGCTCTGCCATGAGCCCCCAGAGGCCCTGATCATCACTGCTGCATCCAGTGAGTGTGAGGCTTTCTTTTTTTTTAAAGTGCCGGGAAGCTGGGGCTGAGTGGGGATGAGGCCGGGCAGGGCAGTCATGGGGGCTTCTCTCGCAGCTCCCCCTGCCTAGGGAGAGGCAGACACAGCTAGAGGAGCCACAGGAGAACCTGCAGCCGCCCAGCTGTGCCTGCCTCTCCCCGGCCAATCCGAATCTCCGTATCAGCGCTGAAACTGCATTGAAACTCTGAAACAGATCTGGCCAAATCAAAATGGAATAGTGATCCGAAACACCAGAACAAATCACTGTCCCTCTGAAATGGCTGAATCCAAAATGGAAATAAAACATAGTCATTTCATGTAGCACTACTAAACAGGCCCAAACAATACACCCAGAATCCCTCTGTCACCTCTGCAGCCAAGTAATGTGGCTCTGCTCTACCCATGAAGTCAGACCAGGTTTCCCATGAGGATCTGCATATACATTTTTGGAAGATCCCAGGACTCATGACAAGAACCCTCAGCTTCACTCTTGAGTGGTGGCTAACTAACATGTGGATCCTTTGTGGGTAGTATCTAGAGTACATGCACATACTGAGCAGTGTGGGGTCACCATGACTTGAAACACTGTTGACTCTGCTTGGACCCAGCCTAATGAACTATATGGTAAATCATAAGCCTTTTGGCTTTTGACTAATATTATGCAAATATGAAAGTGCTGCTTTAAAGTGCATGCTAAAATTTGCAGCAGTTTCAAAAAGGTTAAATGCATCAATTCTGGATGAAGTAAGTCAATGGATACTATATGCAAATTATAGTATGTTTATTTCAAAGTCAGTGAGTGCATCTACATGTTCGTTAAGCCAGCATAATTACATCACATTAAGTTTAGTATCTGTAATGACAGATTGCACTCTAATTGGCTCTACTGGCTATTAGTGCAGGTTAATTTTTTTTGCAATCCTACTGCGTATTAAAGTATGTCATGCTAATGTACAGTAGAATTAGTCTTCTGCATATTCAGCATCTTGTGTAGATGTGCCCAGTGTTTTTAAATTTGGTTCTCACTTCCATGTGCTCTGACAGAGCAGAATCTGATGTTGGGGTGGAGAGGGGAAGGGGGTGATGGAAGGGGCAGTGGCTGCAGGCAGAAGAAGTTGAGGGGGAAAGGGCAAGGGGCCTACTTGCCCCATAGATTTATTTTACCTGCTGTAGCAGTGGGAAGGGGAAAAATTCAAGTGAAACCTCTAAAAATTAGATTTTTTACCTGGAAAATTATAACAAATTTATAAATTTTCCATATATAGAATCTAATTGTTGGGGGACCATCTTATATTCAAGTAAGTATGTTGCATATCCGCCACCACAAAGGTAGAACTTATTATCTATGTAATGAATATGACGTATTAATGATAAATATTAATGATACATTCACTTTACTATTTTGTCCATCAGGATACTATTAGAAAGGTTAGTATCTCACATCAACTATGAACCCAGTTATTCATAGCAAATAGTTTTTCAGCTAAATTTAGTGATTTTTTCTGTTTCCATCTTGTCCAACAAAGAGATTGCAGTTTGCACAATATGAACACAGTTCACATTTAATTAAAACATGTTTCCTGCCAGGATATTTCAGGCTCAGATTGCTTGTGAACTGCCTACTGTGACACAGCTGAGTGTACCTGCACATTCGTATTTGACTGATTACCTAAGTAACATATTGTTATTTGTGTTTTCAGACTGGGTGACTATCTTCTATTTTAAAAAAAGCAGGAGAGAAGAAAGAAACCACTTTGGTTTTGATTCTTTCAGTGTAGATACTATGAGATAAAAGAAGATGGAAATACAGGAAATGTTTAAGATTATGGTCTCTTGTCTTTCACAAGACTATTGTCTTTTGCGTGGGCATGTGGACTCCAGGTTTAAAATGCATTGTGTAACTAGGGTAAGGTGACTGAGGTAGCCATCCTGAGTGCTGACTTAGGGGAAGGGAAGGAATGGCTACTGCCATAGTCATGTGATTGTGCCACCGGTGCAGTGGAAACTGGAAGTCACTGCTGCCCCTGTTTGTGGCAGCTACCCCTGGTACCTGGATACATTAGACCTTTGTTAAAATGTGTCTTGCTCCTTTTTCAACTTAGACTGCAAAATGTTGGGCCTGATTCTCAGTTACATTGTTTGGTCATCAGAGCCGACCTGAGCAGAGTGCGGGGCCCAGGGCAAGTCAGCCCATGTGGGGACCCACCACTGCTCTGATCCCACGTGCCCCGGACCCAAAGAAGCTGCCACCACCATCTGCAATAGCATGTCAGCGGTGGGGGGTGGGGGTGTGTAGCAAGTGGTTGGACGCGAAGCCGGAAGCAGTGCCATAGAGTCGCCACAGCCGCTCTGCCCAGCTCTGCAGGGCCCCCCAAAGTGTGGAGCCTAGGGCAGTCACCCCGTCACCCCGATTCGCTCCCCCCCCCCGGGACAGCCCTGTTGGTCATATGAATGATCCTTAAAATGGCAGTAAATAGAATGTGGACTTTACACCTGCATGTACAAACCTACAAAAGAAGTCTTACAGAAGTTTGCCACTGAAATCAGCTGGACCAAAACAATCTAAAATGAGACCACTGAGAATATGCTTTTGATCAAACAGGACTCTACAAATAGAAGGTACACCTGGATCTTTAGTGTACCTTACTCACAGAAACCTCTACAGAAAATGAATAAAGACAAGACTGCAAGTACGATCAAATCAAATCAGATCAATCTTAATATCTGCTTAGTTTTGATTAAGTTAATTAATTATCTACCTGTGATTATCGAATGCTCCTGGGTGGTCATTTTAAGTATTATGAGAAGTAAAACTTGTTGTATGGGTTGTTTAAAACTTTAGAATAAGCCTTTTTGATGGACTGTTTAATGAAAATGTGATTTCTTTGTTCACTTTTCTCTACCCATCTGCATTGCTTTATACCCACAGATTTGTTTTATTCCACCATGATGTAATTCAGTAACTAGACACATCATACAAGTGAAGATGGCTTAACCGGAAACCCATTACCAGATAAAACAGGAGGTGCCCTCCATTACTTCTGGGGAAAAAAAAACAGTGTCCTGCTGTGAAGATTTCCCCATGATCATTAAAAAGAAATTAGTCTTCTGAGGGAGGAAACAGTTAATTAGCTTCAGGATAATGGTTTCCTGCACTTTGCTCAGCTCTCTAGTCTGTGCAATGTGCCAGAATGTCTATGAGATTCCAGCCATGCTCCTGAAAGCCTTCATTTTTAAAGATAAAGGGAGTCCTCAATAACAAATGAATAAAGGATGAGGATTTTGTTCAAGATTTCATGTACATACTGCATATTATACATATATAGTAAGTTAGAGTACAATCTGTTCTACAATCTGATTCAGTTTTTATCATTTGCTAAATTCCTAGATAGGTCAGTCTGGAAATTCACCTGTGGTGTTAAGCCTGAATCTAATCCAATTCTGTAACAGAGCAGAAATCCCTCTTTCTAGTTTATAAACTGTTTATGAGGCCTATGCAAGTAGGCAGCTATTTGATCCGGCTTCGGATCCGGCCACTTCTGATACCAGGGATCCAATCTGGAGCTCCAGACGGGGTTCCCACTTCAATCCGGCTGAAGTGGCTCCAAGGCTTCAGAGCCACCTTTGAGATCCGGCCATAGGGTGTAATGGGGAATCAATGAAGTATCTATCATTTTGTTGGTTTTTGTCTGATATGGATGAAACTTGCAGGGGTAGTATATTCTGCTGAGAGCATGAAGCATGCCAAGTGTTAAGAAGATCAGTGCAGGGGTTTGGGAGAACTGAACCTCAAATTCTTGAAAGCAAAACTCATGTCATGTGTATGTGTTACGCCACAGGGGGGTGAAAACTGCAGGGGTAGTGGCCCCTGGTGAGGCCACAAAGCCTGCCAAGTTTCAAGAAGATAGGTGCAGGGGTTTGGTGGGAACTGGACCTCAGCTTCTGACAGGCAAAACTCATGACTTGTAACAACCTTAATTAGCAAAGATTAACACCTACAAAACCACAGGCTAATAAGAGGAAATCAATACAGGCAATCAACTGCCCCAAGACAGAGACAGTCAGTTCCACAAGCACCTATGTCATGAGTTTTTCCTGTCAGTAGCCAGCGGTGCAGGGCCCCCAAACCCTGAAGCCCTGCACTGATCTCCTTGACAGCTGGCAGGCTTTGTGGCCACAGCAGGGGCTACCATCCCTGCAGTTTTCACCCTGCTGCACCTTAACACACACAGTGTCACCCATGTCGTGAATTTTGCTTGTCAGCAGCTTGAGGTCCAGTTCCCTCTGAACCCCTGCACCAATCTCCGTGAAACATGGCAAGTTTCATGCTCACAGCAGAGGCTACCACCCCTGCAAGTTTCATCCAAATCAGACAAAAAATAACAAAGTTATAGAGATTTCATTGATTCCCCATTATACCCTATGGCTGGATCTCCAAGGTGGCTCCAAAGCTTTTCCCAAGTGGTTCAGAAGCTCAGAAACCCTAACAAAGCCAGCACTTGGATCTGAACATGCTGCTTCAGATGCCGAAGTGTCTGAAGCTTCTCCGGAACTGAAGCACAGTCCGAAGCCTTACACAGCCCTACTGTATATCATATCCAAAGATGCGGCCTGTAGGAATTCTTGATCCTGTATTCCTTGTTTTCACTTTGCATTTTGGATGTGGAAGAAGAATCAAATCTGGAATTTCATGACTTGTCTAACAGACACTGGGAAACCTGGTAGAAAACAGGAACCAGGCTTTTTGTATAGAGTCTAAATCAATAGTTCAACTTAAAAATCAGCAAGTGGCTGTGTGGTAATTATTGTAAAAATGTTGATGTTGTAAGGGCAGAAGCTGCATTTAACAGCGTAGAAAGGGAAATTTCAGTCTGTGAGTTATCCCTTTTCTCTCCAGTTTGATTACAAGAAAGATGAGAAGTGGCTAGCTAGTGAATGAACAATAAGTTTGAGGAACAGGCTTGCAGTGAAGAATATGGAGGAGAAACAGGAAGAAACAGAAGATGACATAGCATGGCATGGAAGAAGAAATGAGCAGCTAGCTGAGAAGAGTAGGAGAGGACACAGTAGAAATAGCCAGGGTTGAAGTCAAAGGAAGAATGAGGATCATAAACAGGAATCTTGAGGGAAAACAGAAGGCAGAATGATCTGCAGACATTAGGCAAAATGAAAGGGAGATGACCTGAGATTTTCACCAGTCCTAAGAGGAGACAAATTTATATGACTGGAGTCTTCCTGTAAAGAAAAAACAGCAGGCCTGTCACCAGATCTGATCCAAAAAATAGTGTGTGCTGTCTGCCAAAAGCTAAAACATGAGATATGAAACTCAGGCTATTAAGAATCCTAAAGAAAGTGTGGAATAGTCCAGTAGTTGATTTTCATGTTTGGACAAATAGCATGACCATATTCCTGCTGAAACAGATCGGCAATAACCATATCAGTGGAAGCTCAAGTGATCTTCAGTGGAATTCTTCTGATGCCTAGAGAAGAAAGTTGAAATTGTGAGACGATAATGAAGACTGAACAATTGGTGCCATGTGAAAAAAATGGATGTTCAACTACTGGAAAGTATTCACAAAAAGAGGACTCTTTTCAATGGACATTCATCATCTGAGTACCTGAGATCATAGCTTTCTGAGATCAAGGCTGGCACAACTGATTATAAGTGCTTAAATAGAGAAATGACAGGAGACATTTAGAAGAGGCATAAGTAATCACCACACTGTATTTTAGGATACAGAAAGAGCAGAATCAGGTAAATGAGGATATGGCAATACACAAGGAAATAATGGTAAGTAGGAGACCAGCTACATGTGCAAAGTAGCTGTCATGTAATAAAAAGCTCCAACCAGCCATAATGTTAGACCTCAATCGAGCTTTAATTTGCACCTGTCTCCCTTGTGGCTGGGAGCCCCATCAGCTGACATGGCTCCCAGCTGCAAGTGTGCACCATGTCCAGTATAAACCCCCAGGCTCTGGGTATCACAGCTGCCATGATCCCTAGGGCTCTGGGGTGCGTGAAACCCTGGGGCCAGAGGATTGCCACAAAGTGATCTTCCCCACTCCAGGGGTATGGGACTCCAGAGGATTGCTGGAGCAGCTATTGCCCCTGCCCTGGGTGTGATCTTTCAGTCCTGAGGGTTTCTTGCACTCCTGGGGTGGGGAGATCACTGCACCAGCAATAAGGCGCAGTGGAATCTAATGTGCGATCCCACAGTTGCACCTCCTGCCACACACTTGTGGCATGACAGGAGGCACGATTATGTGAATTGTATTTTAGATCCCATCGTGCCTTTACCAGCACGTGTAGAGGGGGCCTAAGAGTCTAAAATCCATTGCACTAACAAAAATGATGCTACTTAGACTTAAACTGTGAGGGTATTATAGAAGAGCTAGTCATAGAAAATAAGTCTGGATTGAACTATGGTAAATTGTTCCACTGTAAAAAAATGAAAAGAGAAAGAAAAGAAGATCACCAAATAAAGTTCTTGAATGAAGAAGGACCAACACCAAACTAAAGCATTAGGGGCCAACCCTTTTTAGCAGGTATGCCACAAATTAGGCCGGTACTCTTCCCAAATGCCACTCTGAACCCACCTCCCCTGCCCAATCTGTTGCTCTGCTTTCAGTTCCCTGTCTTGCGCTCCCTGCCAAATTTGATTTCTACTTCCTGCCCTATCTGTCATTGTATTGCCTGTTCCCTCTTCAATCTGCCATGTGCCACATAGAAAGTCTGCCTGTAATGACACGTGAACTCAGGTTAGTGAAGTCTGAACTAGTTAGTGAAGTCAACTAGAGTGAGAACCTTGGAATTTCAGTTGAGGCTGCAAAAGCAATGTAAAAGTTGTATCCTGAGAGAGCAGAAAAACCTTGTAGGGAAGGGAGATACTGTTTTAGAAGACAAGAAATATAAAGATAAAAGAGTTGCCAAAATTCAAGCTGAGTTAGACTTTGCTAAATCTATATAAACAAAAAGAGGACCATGGAGGAAAAAGATGTGTGACTGCTATGCAATGAGGATGAGGTAAATTTTAAAGACAATTTACCTATGAATTGAAAACTATGTGCAACAGTTGCTGTACTTTTCAGTAATGAGGATGTTGTTAACCATAGGACAGGTAATGGAAATGAGAGCAGGGAAATAAGAATTGTCACAGCAGAGACTGAAGCAAAATTCAAACAGCTTAATTCACCCAAGCTGGGGTGACAGCATAATCTCCATCTCAGGTTACTAATAGAACAGGCTTATGAATTTTCCGGTACAGTAGCAAATATTTTAAAATAAATCTATCAGCTTAGGGATGGCACTTTGTTATTAGGAAATAGAAAATGTAGTACCCGTATTTAAGAATGGGACAAAAATGTGATTTGGCCAGTTATTGACCTGCTTGTCTGACCTCAGGTGTACGCAAAGCTTTAGAACAAATTTTGAAGGAAAAAATAAAGGCATGGAGATAAACAGTAACAGAATAAAATGCACCATGGGTTTATCAAAGCTAGATTTTCCAAACTAATCCACTAGCTTTTCTCACTAAGATAACTGATTTTCCAGACAAGGGACATATTATAGGTCTGATCTGTATGAACACTAATAAAGCACTTGATAAAGTACCACATAAAAATATTATTTAAGACAAGGAAGAGGGCTTATGGCTAGAAATTGGTTTGCTTTTGGGAATTGGCTTGTAGGTAAAGTAGGTATTCAGGGTTATCCCTAGGGGGGTGAATCGGAGTGACTGCCCCATGTTTGGGGGGGGGGGGCGCATGGAGTGGGGCAGAGCATAAGCAGTGTGGAACTGGGCAGAGTGGCGGCTCTGCATCCAGCTGCTCACTACCCCCTCATCCTGCCACCAGTGCTGCTGCTGCCAATGGTGGTGGCAGCTTCTTCAGGTTCAGGACCCAGATCAGAACAGGGGTAGGGCCCTGCATGGGCTGATTTGCCCCAGGCCCTGCATCCTGCTCGGGTCAGCACTGTATGTATTAGAAAAATGCTTCAGGACAATAGGTAAGGGTTAACTGATTTCTAAAAAGGCTGTTTGTGAAAGTTTCCTCGAGGCCCACTGTGTCTTACATGCAAGCAGCAAGCAGACACACAGGCTGGGAAATTAAAGACATATACCACACTGTTTCATAACATGACATAAAATGGCACCAGGTCACAGTGCCCAGCTGCAGATCCCTTGAGATTTCCAGTTATGGGGAACAGACCAAATTAGGAGGACAAAGTCTAAATTAGGATGTGCACATGTGACGGGCTTGTGAAACAAAAGAATATACTGACAGGACAGAATTCGGATAGTATGACAACCAGAGAGAGACCAACCAGCAATGCCCAAAAATAAAGAGTCATCACAGAGAGGAAAAGATACAAAAGGAAGGATTTCAGAGCAGCAAAGGTTCCCCAAGAGGGGAACCTGAGGCCACCATGGACAGAGGGCACACCACCAGCCCGTCTCACCCACCCCACTGGGAGGGGGATGGGCCTCGGCTTCTGACCTTCAGGCTGCTGACATCTGAAATTCAAGACAGAACCTCAGAGTGAAGCTCACATACTGGCCAGACATATCTTGACTCTGTGCAGCTCTAGGACTGGTAGATATAGAATTGTTTGCATTCTTATCTGCTATCACTGTGTATCAATAAAATTTGGCTATTATTGAATGGAGAGGTTGTGGTCAGTCTGAGGGTTTAGGTCTGCTCAGAACAAGATAGCTGAGTCATAAATCCAGTCCTAACAAAAGTGCTAACAAAAGTGATTAGTACAAATCAAAGTGATTAGTACAAAAGTGATTAGTACAAATACTGTGAAGGCAGTAAAGAACAGGCTACAATGATGACAACAATGGGTAGTGTTGAAATGGTGATATTTTGGGAACAGGAAAGTTTCTAGTGGATTGATCTTGGGACAGACATTAATTAATATCATAGTTTCATTAATGGTCCTCCACAAAGAAGAAATGTACTCTATCAAATGATCAGGAGATTGGAGATCCTGGCATCTGAGAAGAGACTAAGTGATCCAGGTTTCTATAACATAGCCATATGAATCAAATCAGAACCCTCCAAATCAATGTCGAAAAAACATTTAAAGCAGTGTCTATGGCTGAATGGCTGATTCTCTGAATCAGTATCAAATCTTTGAGTTTGGATTTAGTTGAATTGAATCAGGACAGTGATCTGAATCAATGAATCGAATCGCTGTCCCCTGAATTGGGCTGAATCCAAATCGGAATGGAATATGACCCATTTCACACACCCCTATTCTATTGGATGAACGGTGCAGAATGCCAAAAGTTAACGTTTGCTGCCTAATTTTTTTCTACTATTTAATTTAGATTGATTACAAACATTCCAGGACAATTTTAATAGTATACAGTAAGGCACTTGGCTATGTGGAGAATGCAGAGACTTACCAGTGCCCACAGTCCAGCTGCAAAAAGAATGCTGATTTTATTTTTAAGGACAAATAGCTGGTAAAAAGTATAACAAGTAGCATGCTGTGTTTGGGAATCTAAAGAGAAGAATGTAAGACGGGTTTATCTCTCATCAGCCACATCTAGTCTTGCAGGTGGGCAGAGAGGGAGAAAATACCCTCCCAGACCATGGCAATATTAGCAAAGGCGCTCAAACCCACTGTTTGTTGTTGTCTTGGTACTAGGGTAACAAACATCATAGAAACACCTGACACCTGCACAGAATATTTCATCCAAGAGTCTCAGGTTGCTTTGCAAACATTTATGAAGTTGTTTGACACCCTTGTAACATAGTAAGGCAAGGATAATTAGAGCTAGTTTAGTAGATGGGTGAACTGAGGCACAGAGAATTTCAAAGCCCAAACTTACCATTTAGCATTTCAATCAGCAAAAGCAGTTGAAGAGAGCACAGCGTAAAGGTGCTTGTGTCGGTTTTGGCTCCACCGTTCATCCCATGGGGTTAGATTACACTATACTGGATTTTTTCCCCCTCAGGACAAGGATGGATTCCTTGATTCAATTCTTTGTTGTTCTTCTCCCATCTACACATACACCAAGACAAAACTGTTCCCTCTAGCAGATTGGGAATTCAGTCAAAACCTAATTATAAACAATGATGGCTCAACAACTTTTTCAGTTTGTAGCTCTGTGAATTTGTGATATGAACTATCTGGCTTCACTTCTCCTCTTTGTAATTTAACTACCAACTTTTACAGTTGGGCAGCAGAAGAATGGGCGCTGACAGCGCAGATGGAGGCCAACGAAGGATATAAAGTATAGAGAAAAAAAAATGAACGGCCATGCCCTTTTCCATGAGAGATGGCCTGCTTTTGATTTCTGCTCTTCAGTAGTAGCATAATAATAATAATTTTAAAGGGGGGAAAATAGGCATTCTTCATGTGCTTGCTAAACACGAGAAAGTAGCAACATACTTAGCTCAGATTTGTCCTGTCAGTCCGTTCATAGCTTTTTGGTGCAAACAAGGTCAATGTCTCAGTGGGACATAACACTGTAATGGAGCACATATGCCTGATGCCATGCCAACCACTGTTTTATAATAAGTTGCATGTCACGGCCTTATGGTTAGATGGGAACACGCTACTTTTTTTCAAGTAAAAGAGATCTTTTTGAACTTGAAGCAGTCCTGATTGAAATAATAGCATTTGTCGAGTGATTGCCATGCTAGAGTGTGATTTGTCACGGTGCTTTGGAAAACCAAAGCAGTTTAATTTGTCAAGTGGCTACTGTGCATATACAGGTTTTAGCTGTGCTTAGTATTGGTCTGTTATCTACCATTAGGTTAAAAAAAGTGTTATGGTTATACAAGATTGTGATGTTGTGTGCCCTCACATGATGTGGCTACAGTGTGCCCTCACTGCCAAGAAGGCTAACAGCATCCTGGGCTGCCTTAGTAGGAGTGTTGCCAGAAGATTGAGGGAAGTGATTGTTCCCCTCTATTCAGCATTGGTGAGGCCACATCTGGAGTGCTGTGCCCAGTTTTACACCCACCATTACAGAAAAGATGTAGAAAAATTGGAGAGAGTCCAGCAGAGGACAGCAAAAGAGGTTAGGGGACTGGGGCACATGACTTATGAGGAAAAGCTGAGAGAAGTGGGTTTATCTGGAGAAGAAAAGACTGAGAGGGGATTTAATACCAGCCTTCAACTACCTGAAGGGGGTTCCAAAGAGGATGAAGCTAGACTGTTCTCAGTGGTGACAAATGACAGAACAAGGAGCAATGGTTTCAAGTTGTAGCAAGGAAGCTTTGAGTTAGTTGTTAGGGAAAACGGGATTCAGTGTGACCTAGACAAATTGAAGGACTGGACCAACATAAATCCCATGAGGTTCAAGGTGGACAAGTGCAAAGTCCTGCACTTGGGACAGAACAATCCCATGCACGAGTACAGCCTGGGGGCTGACTGGCTAGGCAGCAGCTCTGCAGAAAAGGACCTGGAGGTTATAATGGACAATAAGGTGAATATAAGCCAACAGTGTATCCTAGTAGCAAACAAGGATAACAACATATGGGTTGCATTAGTGGGAATGTTAGAGGGCTGGAGAACATGACCTATGAGGAGAGGTTGAGGGAAGTGGGCTTATTTAGTTGAGACAAGAGAAAACTAAGGGGGCGGGGTCATTATAGCTTTCAACTACCTGAAGGGTGGTTACAAGGAGGATGGAGCTATATTTTTCTCAGTGGTGGCAGATGATGAACAAGGAGCAATGGGCTCAAACTGCAGCGACCGCTCTCCAAAAAGGAGAAAGAATCCTGTGTGCAGCATGACATGGTAGCTTTGGAAAAGATGACTGAGGAACTGAACAAACAGGTGAGGAAGCATGAACTGAATGAAGAAATGAAAAGGATAGGAAAGGAGGAAAGAGAAAGGGAGATCCCAAACTCCCAAGGCAGGGACCTAAATAGTACCTCAGAAGAGGGAGAAGGAAGTGAAGGCCCTGATATGAAAGTCCAGACAGGAGAGGAGGAAACCCTAGAGCCCCTAGAGTAAGACCAGAATCCCTGGATCTACCCCCACCCCCACAGGAAGAGAAGCAGGGCCCCTCAAGCACAGTCCAGACTGCAGGAGGAGCAACAGCACCCCAAAAGAGTCACACAAATGGAGGGAAAAGCCAGGGCAGGGAAGGAAAATAGCCTGAAAACCCCTAAACTTAAACAATGAAAATGGAAAAGCTCCAGATGCAATCCCCCAGCACATTTCTACTCATGGGGATCCTTATAGCCTCAGTGAATATGAAAAGCATGCTAAGGAAGGAGAAATGCTCCTGGAGCAACTGCAGGCAGACAAGCTTTGTCTGCAGGAATGTGCCCTGCCCAGTTCTAGAGACTATGTGGATTTCAAGAAGATGTGGGAATATGGCCCCTCCTTTTGGTCTGGGGACAGTGAGGACTGGGCAGCAGGGGTTGCAGTGCTCCTGAATGGAGACAGAGCATGGCTCCTGCAGCACAGAGAAATCATTGGAGGCAGGTTGCTGCAAATCACCCTGGAAACAGAAAAAGGGACTTTTGAGCTCTTGAATGCATATGCACTAGCAAACAGGACAGTGAAACATGCCGTCCTCAAGAACATGACGGTAGCACTGCCCAGTGGCCAACCAGTGATGATCACAGGTGACGTGAACTGCATTCTTGAAGTGGGTGACAAAATAAGTGGAGGCCAAATGAAAGGACTGCACAGATCCTCCAAGCTGTTGCAGTAGCTCATCTGTGAACACAGCCTGGTGAATGCAGGCAAAGAGGCCACAGGTTCAGGGAGAAATTTCACCTGAGTAAACCCCCTGGGGTAATCCAAATCACGCATGGATTTTGTCCTCCTCCCAAAAGGGTGGAAGTTAGCCAAGGCCAAATCCACGCTGGTCTGTTTCTCGGGCCACTGCCTCTTAACAGTTCAAGCAGAAATGGAAGAGCAGCCCAAGAGAGGCAAGAGCATATGGAAACTGAACGTGACTCTGCTGGAAGATGAGAAGATACAGCAGGAGTTCAGGCAGCACCATGCAGGATGGAAAACTCTCAGATCTGGATACTGGAACTACACACAGTGGTGGGCCAGCGTCAAAGAGAGAACGAGGGACTTCTTCCAGAAAGCTGGAAGGAGGTGAGCCTGGTTCCAGAGAAGACAACAAGAATGCCTCAACCGCAGACTACAGAGTTGGGATGTGAGGGGGGCTATGAGGGAGGTGAAGTCCCAGATGGAGGCCTGGTACAGGGAACAGGGTTATGAGGAGAAGTGATCTGGGTGGAGGAGGGGGAGGAGTGGTCTGCTTATTTTAGCAAAATAAAGGAAACTAAGAAGCAATGACCAGCCTGGTAAACAGAGATGGAGCGGAGCACCAGTTGAACGAGGGGGTGCTGGAGATGGTGGCAGCTTTCTACTGGGAGCTCTACACAGCATGACCGGAGGACCTTGGGGCAATGCAGAACTGCCTGCAGAGGCTCACACAGGTCCTCAGTGAGGACGAGGGACAGTGGCTAGTAGAGCAGTGGACGCTGGAGGAGATCAGCAAAACGCTCTGCAGCTTCCAGAACAGTAAGACTCCGGGGGCAGATGGCCTGCCCATAGAGTTTATGTTGCTTTTTGGGACCAGGTGGACCTGGACTTGCTGGATGTCTATAGGGAGTGCTTGCAGGAGGGCAACCTGGGAGCAGGGATGGAAGAAGGCCTCATAACCTTTCTGTACAAGAAAGAGGAGAGGCAAGCCATGAGGAACTGGCACCCAATTACACACCTGAACTTTGATTATAAACTAACAGCCAAAGTCTTGGCTGAGTGCTTTAAGTCTGTTATAGGTACAGTGATCCACGAGGACCAGGTGTGTGCAGTGCTAGGGTGACAGATCCATGATGCTCTGATGCAGCTGCATGATACACTCCAGTACCAGTGGGAGAGGGCACAGAAGGTCGCTATGCTGAACCTTGACCTGGAGAAGGCCTGCCACTGGGTATCCCATCACTTCCTACTTGAGACTAAAAAAGATGGGAGTCCCCACAACCTTGGTCACCTGGATAAAGGCACTGTACACCAATGTGAGCAGCAGTGTCCTGCTGAAGGGGCCCCTGACAGCCCTGACTGCAGTAGAATTGGGCATCAGGCAGGGCTGCCTGCTCTCCCCGATCCTGTTTATTTGTGTAATGGAACCATTAACACAACTACTCAGACAGGACTCCCAGATCAGGGGAGTGAAAATCCCTGGGAGGAACAGGGAGGAGACAAAAGTCCTCACATACATGGATGACCCAAACATCATATGCAGGGACAAAGGGGCAGTGGAAAGAGCACTACAATACACCCAGGTATACAGAGCAACAGCAGGGGCCAAGCTCAATGTGAGAAAAAGCACCTGCATAGTACTGGGTAAGCTCAAAGACCCATTGCCCATGGGGGTGTCTGTCCCCCAGGAAGGGGTAAAGATCCTTGGGGTGGAGTTTGACCCAGAGCTGACGGGGCAGAGGGCATGGGAAAAGATAGAGGGCAAAGCCAGACTGGGACTATGGCAATCATGCTGCCTGTCAATGGTGGAGCAGGTGGCACTGATCAAGACGGTGGTCCTGCTGATGCTGCTACACACCGCTGTAGTCTTTCCCCCCTCAGAACAAGTAGTTCACAGAATCCAGAGAGCCATGTGTGATTTCTTTTGGAACTCCACATGGGAGAAAGTGGTGAGGGCCAAGCTGTACAAAGCAAAATGGTTTGGAGGTAAAGGAATGCAAGATGTCCTCCTTTCCCTCTGGACCAAATATATGAGCTTGGTTTGCAAACTGGCAATGGGGGGGAATTTAAAAGAGTCAGTTTTGTTAAGTATTTTGCAGGGCAGTTGCTGTGAAAGTGGCAAGTGCATGCAATGGCTAACGGGGGCCCATAGACCATGTTTTCCCCCCCACGGTTTTATGAGATCCTGAAGTGCTTTAGAGAGATGCATGATGCTACCCTAGCAACCCTGATAAACCACCGCAAGATATGGGAGGTGGTAAGGGTAAGAGACACCATATCACTGGTGGACTTACTACCTGGTAACAGCTTCCAGGCTGTGTGGTAGTAAATCTTCCCCAGGGACCTGCAAAAGAAGCACAGAGACCTAAACTGGCAGGAAGCCCACCAGGCACTTCCCATTCAGGCATGGAGAAACAGCACAGGGCAGAGAGGTCCACGGAACTGCCCGAGGCTGACCTGGTGCTGGCAGGCAAAAATGATTGATCATCTGCCCATACGCCAGGGAGGTGTGGAAGAAAGTCTGTGCACTCCTCCTGGTGATGACAGGTATCAGAAACCTGACCAGGGAAGGGGTACTCTACAGGCACCTGACCAGACAGCAAGGGGCCCCAACAGCGCATTTCAACCAGTTTATCTCCTGCTTCAGGTCTGCACTATGGAAAACCAGAAATCTGCTCATAAATAGACACTTAGTCCCATTTTAATACAGTCCTTGACTGTGGAGTCCAAGTGAAATGTATTGGTACTACAGAAAGACAGAAGAGTATGATGGGAAAGAAATGGCAGACCTCATTTGGTAGAGTCTGGCATAGACTTTTTCAGGAGTAGCTCCTTTGAGGAGGGCAGTGGGTGAGGGTACAGGTATAGGGATACTTGTGCGGTTGCATGGTGCGAACTGTTTAACAGGTTTTTATTGTGCTTTGAGCTGCCAAGTGCACCACAAGGGCCACTTGGTAGAGTGTTGGAGGTGGAGTTATATATATATAAAGAAATACTTTTGCAAAGAAAAAACCCCAAAAAACAAGGGAAGTTTACGTTAGATATTAGGAAAAACTTTCTCACTGGGAGGGCTGTAAAACGCTGGAGCAGGTTACCCAGAGAGGGTGAATGACAACAGGCAATAAAATAATGAGAACGAACACAGTAGCATCAGCAGCATCTCAGGCAGCCAAACTGTATCAGAGCCTTTCTTTTCTCTCCTGCAGGAGCTGCTTCTCCAGCAGCTGCCAGAGAACTCTCCCTGCCAGCCCCAGCCCTGGGGCTTAGATGTGCCCAGGGCTCTGCATCTTTCTGGTCAAGTGCTAAGGGTATTGGTCTAAGGACATGGCACTGACAGACAGTGTTTTCCTTTGGGTCAATCTAATCTGGTATGTTTTAGCAGACCAACTGAATAGTTAGAAAAATATATCTTAGCAAGCTTTTGGGTTGAAAAACCCTTTGTCAGGCTGAGCAAGCATCTGCAGTTGGTGTGTGCTATTCCTGAATGGAGGAAATAGTAAAGTAGCCAGAGGCTGGCATGCGATGAAGACAAGAAGGCCAGTCAGTGAAAATGGAAATGGAGGCATCAGGGGGTGAGGGACTGGCTGGGGTGGGGGGAGAAAGGTAGCAGCGCAGGTAAAAGTGGAGAGTTACCTGGGCAGTCAGATGTCCAGCAGCGTGTAGTGTCATAAATCCAATGTTTATGAGTCCATGAGTTTCTGTACCTAGGAGGCTGATGGAGTGAAGTTCATAGACCCGGCTGTGAAAAATGGTTTGTAAATTCAAACAAGAACCAAACCTTGCTAACCTAACCTCATCACCAGAAGCCAACTTCCTACAGCTCAAAACACAAAACCTGCCAACAATCTCCAGTACCCCCACAAACTGTACACCAGAATCTATCAAAGGCAAGAATACCCAACTGCCTGTGGGGGCACATTTCTCACAAAAAAACCCACTCTGTCTCCAGTCTCTCAGGCCTGATCCTGAAAGGGAATTTACAAACCACATATGAATCCCTGATGTTTTGGCATAGCTCAGGAACCCAGGAATTTAATGTCACGTACCTCCACCTACTATCTGCCAGTGCAAGAGAAAATGGTACAGTGAACTCCAAAGTGAAGTACTAAAGAAATTAACATTAGGGTGCCTTAATGCACAGTAACAAATGCACATGGTTTTTAAGTGATGCTTAATGCACAGTAGCCTACTTTACTGCCGATTAGTGTAATCACAGTTTTTTACATGACTTTTAATGTGTAGTAAAATAGGCTACTGCTCATTAAAGCGTACGTGTAGATGTGCCCAAAGGGATTAATGCCACCACTTGCACTGCACGTGGCCTGCAGGGAGCCCCATAATTTGGATCTGACCAATGAGGCAAAATGATTTGAACACCTCTTTTCTAGGCTGTGGTTGTGGAATAGAGTGAGTTTGGCAGCAGTTTCATTTTTTCCTCAAAGGGACAGTTTTCAATGACCACAGTTTCAGACCAGACTGGGTGTGTTTAAGGAAAGCAGGGCTACAGACCTGAGGAAACAACAGACAACATGTTTTTAAAGGTCTTACAAGAAAGTCTCTTCTCTGCATGTCTCCCAACAATCCTAGAAACAGAACAAATAAAATCATGGCTCCACTGAGATCACTTGTAAAACCTTTCTCTATGTCTACTGAACTCTTTAAAAGCTACTTCACCTCTGAAGAGGAAACCACAAGAGCCCACAATCACACACAGAGACCATGTCTACAAGAGATGCCAACTGCGCAGTTATTACTGTGGAGTCATTTAATATTTGTATAAACAAATACTAAATGACTGTGCAATAACTGGACTTACTACACAGCTGTGCCAAGGAATGGCTTTTTTGTGATGCTGACTGTGCAGTAGCCCAAGACTACTGTGCAGTAGCGTTGCATTATGCCCAGAGCAGTGGGGCTGGATCCCATGATCTCATGAGGTCCCTTCTAGCCCTAAACTTCTGTGTATCTGTGTGAATCATGCTTCCTGCCACATAATGCTACTGTGCACTCAGTGTCTTGTGTAGATGCAGCCAGAGTATAACAACTCCAAGAGAATCAAATCTAGGCTAACGATTAATGGCATGTGTTTTAAAAGATCCTACCAATCACTAACAGTAAAGGAGCTGTTCGATGCATCTGTCCTTTGCTTCACAGCTATCAAAATCCCTTCATTTGTTTTTATTCAATAGAAATTTTATGAAGATGCCAGGTGCTATGTGACACCTCTAAAAAGATTGAGTTAATGTGTCACTCCTGACACATCCCTGGCAAATTTCCATTCACTTTTAATAATAAAAGAAAACAATAATGCATATAAAACTATACAGAAGGACAAAATCCTGCCTTGGCGTGCTAATGCAATGAGAATGAACAAACAGGTGTGTCCTCTGTACAAGGAATCTTGCCATGTAAACAGAGGGTAACAATGAACACAAAACATTAAGTGATGGAAGGTGGCCAGTGGGGCGCAGAGAGATTGGCTTTAGGCCTGATTTTATTTAACATCTTAAATGACATGCTGGAGCAGCTCTTAGATCTCATAGAGATACTGCCAACCCAGTAACAGTCAGTGGAAAGAGGATTCTTTCTCTTTCCCCTGACTCCTGATACCCCTTAAGCTCCATGGGGGCTCCTCCTCCGGTTTTGGTTCTGTTTCTGAAATTGCCCTTTTCCCTCACAAAAAGGAACAAGAGGGAGGGTCATATATTCAAAGCTGAAGAGCATGTGAAGCTCCCACTGACATGATCTGAAGATGTGTGCATGCTCAGCATGCCTGAAAATCAGGCTCAGATTATTTGAGTTGGCACATGGGCATATTAATGCATCAGGATAAAATATCATGGAGGTAAACTTAATGACTATCAGGCAATATTAACAGCGAGAGCTGTGAGGCTATGGAACACCATAGTCTGGAGAGACTAATTGAAACACAAAAGAATATAGTGTAAACTGCCATATAGTTATGGGTGTAGAACGGCTTGAATGGCCTGATGTCACAACAGTTCAAAACGATAGCTCGGCTCCTCTGCACAGAGGGGTCATTGCTGTGGCAGTGGGAACAAGGGGAAGAAGTGCTTCAAGTATCTGCCCCAGTCTCTTCTTCTGAAATCCACTGTGTGTGATTGAGAAAAATTAAAACCTATGTTACAGGATTCAGAAATACCATACTTTCTTCCATACATCATGCCCCCACCCCAAAATATACACCTTGTTTTAAAAAAATATAATGAAAAAAAAGATTTTTCCATAAGAGTTTGGAAGGAGTTGGGGCAGGGGGGAGGGAACTGTCCACAGCCAAGGAATAGGGCTGTGCAAAACTTCAGTAGCTGATTCAATTTGGAGGAGATTTGGCCAGTTTGGGGACTGAATCTACAAATCTGAAATGAATTGGGAGACCAAGTAAAAGCTCAAAATCGATTCAAAGCATCCAAATCAATTCAGAAAAGCTTTGGAAAAGTTTTGGCCAATTCAGAGATTCAGCCATAGACTAAACAGGCAGCTGACAGCTGCCTCCAGTTGATAAGTCTGTTAGGGCTGGGGAGGGAAGGGGCATGGGAGATGGAGGGATTGGGGCTGGGGCTGGGGCTGGGACAAGCTGCCCAACTGGGGTGGGGGGGCGCATTACTCAGGGAGGGAGATGAGGGGGGTGCAGAATGCAGACGTAGCCACACTGGGAGTGGGGGCTCTGCCCTGCTGCTGCTTGCCCAGCCAGGGTGTGTGTGGGGGGAGGGGCAGAATGTGGACGCAGCTCACTCCAGGTGGAAGGGGGCAAATGGCAGCAGGGCAGAGCCCTTGCTCCCTGCACTGCTGTGTCTGCATCCCATGCCTCCAGTGCCAGCTGGCAAATGGTGGCAGGGCAAAGCCCCCACTCCCAGTGCTGATGTTGGCATGGCAGCACTGGGAGTGGCAGCTATGATCTGCTCTGCTGCCACCCGGAGTGAGCCATGCCTGCATTGCACCCCTTCCTGCACCATCTGGGCAAGTGGCAGCAGGGCATAGCCCTTGTGGCTCCACCTGCCATGGCTGAGGCAGGCACAGCCAGAGAAGCTTCAGGAGAAGCCACCATGGCTGCCCTGCCCCATCCTCTGCCTAGGCCAGCCTCCCAGCATTTTAAAAAAAAAAGCCCCACATTCATTGGCTCTGGTAGTGGCAGTTGTGGGGGGAGGCTCTGAGGGTTTGTGGCAGAATCCCCCTGCACAGCACAGGGCAGTGGGGGGCAGTGTGGATCGCGCCTCCACCCCCGCTTGACACCCACATGACAGTTGTCCCATCATGTGGGTGAAGCGTGGCTCAGCAGGGCATTGCAAACTGCTTGGGAGCTGGGGTTGCTCCACGTGTCAGCCAGAGCCCAGCAGCCACAGTGGCCCCAGTTTGCAGGCAGTGTACAGCGCCCTGCTGAGCCACACTGTACCCGTGCCATGGGGCAGCTGCTGTGTGGGTGCCAGGGGGTGGTGGGGGGTGATCCCTGACTCCCCACACTGTCTCATGCTGTGCGGGGAGACTGCCATGAGTGTCCTTAGCCCCCAATTGCTGCTGCTACAGCTGGTGAGTTCAGGACTTTTTTTTTTTAAAGTGCCAGGACTAGGCTGGGGCTGGGGCTGGGGCTGGGGCTGGGGCTGGGGCTGGGGCTGGGCAGGGCAGCCATGGGGACTTCTCCCATGGCTCGCCCTGCCTGGGGACAGGCAGGCACAGCCAGAGGAGCCATGTGAGAACCTGCAGCTTGCCTGCTTTACCTGCCTCTCCCCAGCTGATCCGAATCACTGAATTGCTCCGAATCAGCGCTGAATCTTCTAAAGCTGATTCGGGTGAATCCATTCAGTACAGTGATCTAAATCTCCAAATCAAATTACTGTCCTCTGAATCGGCCAACTCCAAATCCTAATCAAATACTTCCCTATTCACATAGGCCTACCAAGGAATCTCTGTGCAGCATGTGTAGCTTCGCTTTTGCTTTCCTCTGGGAGAGGCTAAAGTGTCAGAAACTGTTACCATATTTCCTTGAGTATAATGCACTCTACAATTTCCAGTACTTGAATTTTGGGGGAAAAGTGCTGGTTTTATGTAAGAAAATATGCTATAGGGGGTACAGAGGATAACAGGGAGGGGACAATGACCTATTTAAAATCCATATAAGTAACAAAAAAGCAGAATCAGTTTTAAGACGGAGCTTGATATGTGATGTGGTTGCTTGAGAGGGCAGGACTTGCTGATCCATGGAGTCTCTTTCATTCCTATGTTGCTAGGTACAAATGGTTAGTTTAGGTCTGAAAAAGGAGCTTTGCAAAGCTTTGCAACTGTTTAAGTGATGAAGGATGATGCAGCAGAGGAAGCCACAGGGGAAGACACATACACAGCAACCATGTAGGCTGAGTGACAACCCGGCAGGTGGAAGAAGAGATGCTGGGTCATCATGGTGGGCCATGAAAGACATGGAGGGGCCTATTCATCAACTGGATCTCATGGCATGGGAGGTTTCGTGCCTGCCTGGAGCCAGGATCTGAGATATCACTGTGGGGCTTCCCAATCTTATCCAGCCCTCTGATTACTATCCCATGCTCCTTGTCCATGTGGGCATGAATGTTGTGGCCAGAAGTAGTCTGGGCCACATCAAGAGTTGGAGTACTGCATCCAATTTTGGGCACCACAATTCAAGAAGGATGTGGACGACCTTGAGAGGGTCCAGAGGAGGGTCACTTGTATGGTTAGAGGCCTGCAGGGAAGGCCTTATGAGGAAAGGCTGAGGGACCTTTTTAGCCTCCTCAAGAGAAGACTGAGGGGGGATCTTGTGGAAGGATACAAATTCACCGGGGACAGGGGGGAGGGGGAGGCATCAGGGAATGCTCTGTTTACTAGAACACCCTTTGGAATAACCAGAAACAATGGCCACAAGCTGATGGAGACTAAGTTTAGGTTGGAGATCAGAAAGAACTCCTTCATGGTTAGGGTTGCCAGTATCTGGAATGGGTTTCCAAGGGAGGTGGTGCTTTCCCCTACCTTGGCAGTCTTCAAGAGGAGACTGGACAAGCACCTGGATGGGTTCACATGACCTCAGCACTTGTTCCTGCCACAGGTAGGGGGTCGGGCTTGATAATCCTTTGAGGACCCTTCCAGCCCTAGCTTATATGAATCAAAGACTTATGAAGTCCTAAAAGTCCTATGGTATCTTTCATGTTGAACATTGCTTTTTATTTTTCTATTTTTACATTCCTCTAAAATATCTCTCTCTATATCTATATCTTTGAAACTTTGGTTGACCAATAAGACAGAACTCACTACATTTAAAATACTTGTTGAACCTCTACTCCAATGTTCAGTCATTTTCTTGACCCTTTAAAATGTACATTTATGAACTTCACACAGGATGGCTGTGTTCTAAAATAATTTAATGGGACCAGATTCTCCCCTGAGGTAGTGGTATAGCTATGTTATCTTTACTAATTGGCACCTGCTGAGAAGCTTACTGTGTATTGAAGTTATCAACATAAAAGCAAGAGTTTCTCTTTCAGATACACAATCCTGTTGCTGCATAGAGTTCAGTCATGAGATTGAATCTATAGGGTAACAGCCATATAAAATTGTATTTATTAGGCTACCATGATAGCTTCTGTTGTATTCAGCTCACTCAACCACCTCTTCCTTGGGTCTTGTTCATAAATTCATATAATTTACACCAAAAGGACTACTGGATCATTTACTCTGACCTCCTATATATCATATAACACCAGTATGCCAACAATGCCTGCTGAGTGAGACAAGGAACACCACCAAAAAATAAGCCCTGCTATCAGGATTGCCAACCAGGGAATTTTTTTTACTGACAATCTGCAATATTTTTACTGACAAACTTGTTTTTACTGACATGTCACATATTTAACATCAACCATAATAAAAAAGTTAAAAAAAAAAGGTTATCAGTAAAAAGTTTACATTAAAAAAATTCTTGGACTGGCAACTAGCAATTCTTGACTGCAGCAATAGTTTTACACTGTGCTGCCTCATTCCCCAATGCCAGGGCCCCCCTACTCATCCCCATACCCTGATGCCCCTGACTTCACTGTGCAACCTGCTTTCCCCTCCAATGGACTTCTCCAGCCTTACCTCTGCTAACTTCACTCCTCCTATCCTGGCACAGCCCCCCAAAGAAGTATACCTCTGATCCAGCAATATTACAGGCAGCCTGAGATGCAATAGCAGCAGCACATGGCTGAGAGAATGCATTCTGAAGGGTATAGCTGCTATGTTCTAACATCTGTCAGAGTTTCAGTCAAGCTGTGGCTGCTAAGTGTTTGTACTGACACCTATTTTTTATTGAATTTACTGACAGTCTTTTTTAGCCTGATTTTTTACTGACTGTCATTAAAGTTACTGACAGTTGGTAACCTTACCTACGATGCATGCTCACAGGTTTTCAGATTTGTAGGCATCTCTTGTGAGACACAGCCTGAACATGATGCTGAGATGCCTATTCGGAGCTGTCCTGAGGCATCTACTTTGCAAAATTACTTGGTGGCATGACTTGTCTGCTTTAGGATGTATTGTACATATATCTTATGCCTCAGGCAAATGCCCAGCATTCAGCCCAAAGACTAAATTAGGCAAAACATTTCATCCCTACAAAAACTTATATGTGTGCCACAGATAGTGAGCAGAGAAGAACAACATGCCACAATGGTGAGATAATTCAAACAGCTGCCAATAAATCAACAAACTCCAAACTTCTGATGTCACCTATGACCAGCCTGAACTACTTTTCCTGATGTGTACCATGCCTTGTTAAGGTCCACCTGATCCTAGCAGCCCACTGATCTACCATGATTAAGGCATATCTATTTCTGTACCCAACAACAGGTATGTCTAGTCACATTTGACCCCCACACCAAATGACCATGTGTCCATTTGCAGCTGGTTCAACTAGGATGGCTTTTAGAATGAAAGTCTCAAACCCTATATGTCTAGGTCACAGTTGGATGCTTTAACAGCTCTGCCATTGTGCCCTTTATAACACATCTTGTAGCCTGTAGCAGAAGCATCTGCATTGTCCTCCTTATTTCCTGAATATAGCACCAAGATATTTTGCAGGTTCCTTTGTGGATCCCTTCTCAGAGTTAGTTAGAGTCCACTTCTCTTGCTCTATAGGTAGTAGATAGAAAAGTGGGGCCACAAAAGGGCTGGAAGTTAGGAATAGAGAACTGTGGGATTTTATCTAGCAAACTTCTGTTCTCAAGGCCAGCATACTTAGATAAGTTCCAAACAGAGTTTAAAAGGTCAGTCTGAACAGCTGCCTGTGTTTGACCTAAGGGGCTTAGTTTTGATGGTTATTGGGTATGCACTCTAGGGCAACCTTGAAGTTGACACTATCAGCATTGCCTAATACAGTACAGCACTTTTTATGTAAAGTGATGTGATTTAGTCACTAGAACACTGCACTGGAACTCAGGACACCTGGGGTCTCCCCTTGGCTCTGCCATTACCTGTCTGAAGTTATGGTGAGATAGTGCAGTCTGACCATGATACATACCATCTTGCTGGGAAAGGAATTTTGGAAATAAAGAGTACTGCCACTCATTGGAGAATGCAGGCATTAATCCAGGTACATCTCATATGCTAACCAAGCATTCTAGCACTTAATCTAATTCCCATGCCCAGACAGGCTGGCCTGGGACTCCTGGCTTGCTGAGTGATCTTGGATGAGTTACTTATCACCTTGGTGTCTCAGACTCCTCATCTGTAAACTGGACATAATAATACTTATCTTGTGAGCAACATTGAGAGTTCCTGAGAAAAGGCACTCTATAACAATGTAATGTTGTTATTATTACAGGATACCATTCTGCCTTGCCACTTTACACATCAAAATAGATGAGAGTAGGTGCCTAAATGCCTTTAAAAATCTGGCCCTAAGTCATCAGAACTTCTCATTCAGCATAGCTTTCAAGAGCATTAAAATAAATGTAAAAACCTAGCTCTCCACTGCACCCTGTGGGTCACTGAATAGGGAAAAATGGGGTGTGGGGGTGGGCTGCTCAGGAGGGGTGGGTCCCCTGCCCCCTGCAGGGCACAGCCCCCCTGCACAGCACATGGACTTCCCCCCCACAGGGCTACAGCTCCCCCATAAGGGCTCAGCCCCCCACATGGGCCACAGCCCCCCCCAACAGAGGCCACATGGCCCCTGCAGGGGCTACCATGACTCCTGCAGGGCCCACATGCCCCCTGCCCAGCTTCACTCCCCACTTTCTCCCTGAGCACCCCAGATTGCTGCCCTGCCCAGCCTTATCCCTTGCTGGCTCCTGCAGCCCCCTGATGGCTGCCCTATCCAGCAGCATTAAAAAAAAAAAAAGCCCCACTCTCACTGGCTGTAGCAGCATCCATTGAGGCCTCAAGGGCCTCATGGCAGAGCCCCCACCATGCAGCCCAAGTGGCCCTAAGATGTGAGACAGTGTGGGGTGCCATGTGGCACCCTGTTGAGCCACACAGCACCCATGGGATCTGACAGTGGCACTGCAGGTGCCAGGCAGCTGAGGCCAACCCCTGCTTCCCTCTGCTACCCCATAGAGGTGTGTGTAGGGGGGGCTCTCCCATGAGGTGCCAGAGGCCCCAATAGCTGCTGCTACAGCTACTGAGTGTGGGGCTTTTTTTTTTTTTTAAAGTGCCAGGATGCTGGTGCTGGGTGGGGCAGTGGTCGGGCAGGCTGCAGGAATCAGCAGGGGGTGGGGCCACATGGGGCAGTGATCCGGGGGGTTCAAGGAGCAGGTTGGGGGCAGGGCAGGGCAGTGATGGGGGGGGCTCAGGGAGCAGACAGGGGATGGGGACAGCAGGGGTTCCCCCATGGTCCCCTCCTCCTACTTACTGGCATGGAGCCCAGGTCCAGCTCCACCTGGCTGGGACACTGTCTGCACGGGCAGGCAGTATGCTTCAGCACTGGGGTAAGGGCCAGCCATAGAAACACTCTGGCTGGCTCCCAGAGCAGCTCTGTGGAGGACCTGAGCCTCCATTGCCTCAGAGCTTGGTCAGGGACCATGCTCTGCCCAACTTTTTTTTGCCAGGGTATTTTTTGACCCCTGGATATCCAGGGGTTTAATATTGCCCCTGCACTGCAACTTTGCAACATAGGGAACATTTTTTTTGTTCCCACACATGCCTTTGAGATGCTGCAAGGGGCGTGTGCACACTCATTTAGACGTGCCCTTAGACTTTCCCCGACTTTTCCTCTGCAAGCTATGCCTCTAAACTAAAGAGTTGAAGGTGGTAGGTCGCCTTGAAGAACACTCTAAGCTGAGCCACAGCTAGTACGCAAACTGTACTTCAGCTTCAATTTCTATTACTTAACATGTTTATTACTGGCAAAGCATGCTGCATTATTACAGTGCCAAGTTGAAGGGCAATGTGCTTCCACTTCTAGTGGGCGTCAGTAAAGGTTCTCCACATTGTACTACTTAGGAATTATTCTGGTAATGAGATTTGTTTTTTTTCCATGCAAACTTCCCAGCATTTGCAGATTTCTTTTGAGCTATTATTGTACTACATTTGCATTTTGAGGATGAAGGGCAAGATTAATAAAAAAAATCATGAAAGAAAGGAAATTTAAGTCCTCAGGGTTATAGGCCTGATCCCAAAAAATGATGAAATTACTGTCAGACTCCAGAAGCTATTTAGTAATCACTGAAAATTTATTATCTTATTAGTTTTCTCCACCTCAAAAATGGAAAAAATGCATGATTATTTATAGGCATGGAAACCAATAAGCTTTATCTTGAAGCCAAAGCAAAAAGCTAAAAAAGTTCATGTAATTGCTGAAGGAACAACAGAATGCATAGTTCATACCAATTGTACAATTAAGAGTGTCACTTAATCCTGTTGGAAGTTACACACAAGTTACAGACATTTATAGATATCATCACTGACTTAATTCTTTTATGCTCAAGTACAATTTAAGGTACTATGATTTAAGGTATAATTATTAGTTAGTACACCATATATTTTTCTATTTGGTTTTTCAGAAGTTCAAAAGCTGGTAGGGAGAACAGAAAGCCAGTACTACAAATCTCTATAATAAAAGTCTGCACAGTTGAAAAGGTCTTGTGCTAAATCCAAAACATGGCTCATGCGTTACAGGTGTCCCACAAAGTTTAACATGCTGCCACTCTGCTCATTACTGTTGTAGCAACAGTGTCCAGGTTCTCTGTGTTCCGCCTCCCTCCTCTGGATTCTGGTTTCTGTTTCCACTCATCAGGATGGGAAGGTGCAGCAGGAGGGGCTAAGCTGCTCTGTGTTGTGTGCATGGTGTAGGAGGGTGCTGGGCTGCACATGGTGCATTCTCAGTAATGGAAGAAGCCAGGCTATTCATACTGCATGCTGCAGGTAGACTGCCTGAGCAATGTACATGGCCCCGGGGTGGGGGGGAGAGATACTGCATGTGTGGCAGGGGGGAACTGGACTGCCTGTGTTTTAGAGTGGGCTGCCCATGTGGCACGTATGGTCTGAGGGGACAGGGCTTCAAGCATGGTGGGAACAGTATGAAGGAGGTCCTTTTAAGCAGCATGCAGCCCCCGGGGCCTATGGCTGGTGCTGTGTACAGCCCCATTTGCCCAGAAGTTGTTTAAGTGAACCATTTTTTCTTTCTTCCCTTGTGTAGGTGAATCATTTTTTCTTTCCCTGGTCTGAACCAAAGATCAGAGGATGAAGGACATTGAGAACCTTAGGCCACAATTGAGCAAAACGTTTACAGTGCCTAAAGGTGCAGATAAGAGGTTATTGAGTAAAAAAAAAAAAAAAGGCAATGGGAGTTAGGTCCCTAATTGCTTTTGTAAATCCTACTAGACACTTACCTACATCATTAGTTAACTAAGTACCTCTAAAAATCTGGGCCCTTAAGCCTATCCTTAACTTTAAAGATATACTTTAGTCACAGTGAATGTAGTTCTTAGGGGCTTTGTTGGATCCAAGCCATACTATGCAGTTATGAGCAGGAAGACCTTCAGGGACTAAATGACAGACAGACAGGTAGGGAAGTTAGTAAAGGAAATGTTGAAGTATTGTTGCAAGCGTGACTAGTTTGATTTTGATATGTCTCTGTTTTGTGGAGTTAGGCCAGCTTCTTAAATGTTTTCCCTTTTGAAGGAAGCAGGGTTCCAATTCATGAATAAATCAGCTTCTTTGATCAAACTTTGATTAACTGTCCAAAACTGGAAAATCTGGATTTTTTTAAAGCATGAATTCCCAGCCACATATAATATATGCATATATCTCTGACGTTATTTCTGTGGTTTCTTCAAAGGGTCTTCTTCCTTTTCAACTATAATCTCCTTAGGCACTGAAGAAGTCTACAAAGTACCAATGTATAGAAGATACCAAATACATAGAATTGTGCACTCAAAAACAGCTCTGAAAATCTCCATTGAAAAAGAGAAACCCTGTATCTTGATTAATCTTCTGGAATTTCTTGGGTAATAGTATTTCCCATAACATTCTTTTCATCATTATAGGACAGAGTTGTAGGGCAGACCAGCATTGGTATGAACATCACATTACCCACCATTGTCTGATGGCTTCAGTAGAACACAATATAACTTGGAGGTGAAAGGTAAGGGGGCAAAGAGTCTTGTTTTTTTCTTCAGTGCACATAGTCCAGGTGGGCAAAAGATAGCTCATGGGCCAGATCCAGCCCACCAGGCCATTTTATCCAGCCTGCAGAGCCCCTAAAAAAATTTAGAAAATTAACATTTAAATGCCCCAAGCTGCCTGTCAAAGATGACAGGATCCAGGGGCAGTAGGACCCAGGGGAAGCTATGGCAGGACCCTGAACGGCAAGACCCATCTGCCTTCTCCCCCCACAGCCAGA